>NC_042615.1:502413204-502713204 GCF_901001135.1 Rhinatrema bivittatum | reverse complement strand
AGAGTCAGGCAGGCTGAAGTCAGGAACCAGGCAGGCAGATAAACGATACCAGAGTCAGGCAGGCTGAAGTCAGGAACCAGGCAGGCAGATGAACGATGGCAACTAGCACTCCGAAGAGAAACCTCGTTGCAAGGCGAATTGCAACTTCAAAAGTCCCGGCTTAAATCCCCTGCTCAATCAGCTGACGTCAAAAGAGGCGTGTCTGCACATCCGGGTGCAGACGCCTTAAAACACGGCTCTTCGCGCGCGCGTACCAGGGCTGGGGGGAGGAGTTTCTGACGACGTCTCCACGAGGAGACGCCACTGCCATGCGGCCCTGGAGGCCAGAAACCCGGCGGTTCGCGGCGCCACGGAGGAAGGTAAGAGCCCGGTCACTAGGCTAGTGACCGGGATCGTAACAGTACCCCCCACTTTACGCCCCCTCTTTGAAGGACCGGGCCTTCCAGGGTTGTCCAAGTGAAATTGGGACAGCAGAGTCTTATCCAGGATATTCCGCGCAGGTTCCCAGGAATCCTCCTCAGGACCACAGCCTTCCCAGGCTAGCAAATATTCCCACCGACGATTGTGAAATCGTACGTCCCGTACCTCGTGTACTTGATAGACCGGATCCCCAGGAGATGATGCTGAGACATCATCCGGAGTGAGGTGATGATAACGGGAGTGGACCACAGGTTTTAACAGGGACACATGAAATACATTGTGAATGCGCAATGATGATGGCAGTCGAAGTCTGTAGGATACCAATCCAATACGTTCTGCCACTGGAAATGGACCACAGAATTTAGGAGCCAACTTGCGAGAGTAGCCTGAAAGGTACAAATTTTTGGTACTTAACCATACTTTAGTACCAGGTAGTAGTGTCGGAGCAGCCCGTCTATGACGATTCGCTGTTGTCTGTGCTTTCCGTGCTGCAGACGAAAGACGATGCTGAAGTGATTGCCATAGGTGACGAAATTGAGTCGCTGCTGACTGAGCCGCAGGAGATGCCACCTCCACTGGAACTGGGACAGGAGGTTTGAGATGACGACCAAAAACCGTTTGAAAAGGTGATTGGCCCGTGACAGAGTGTTCATGGTTATTATATGCAAATTCTGCCCAAGGCAACAACGCCACCCAATTATCTCTTTTCTCAGAAATGAAACTGCGGAGAAAAGACTTGAGAGACCGATTCATTCTTTCCGTCTGTCCATTACTTTGGGGGTGAAAAGCGGTGGAGAAATTTAACTGAACCCCGAACTGTTTGCAAAGGGCTCGCCAATAGCGAGCTGTAAACTGAGGTCCACGGTCAGAGACTATACTTTGTGGAAGACCATGGACTCGAAAGATGTGTTGTACGAACAGCTGTGCTAACTCAGGTGCAGAAGGCAGTTTGTCCAGTGGTACGAGATGTACCATTTTAGAAAAACGGTCCACAATAACCCAAATTACAGTCTTACCCTCTGAAGGAGGGAGATCTACCACAAAGTCTGTGGCAATATGTGTCCATGGTTCTGTGGCAATGGGTAACGGTTGTAGCAGACCCCAAGGTCGACCCGAAAGTGGCTTTTGCCTGGCACATACTGGGCAAGATGCCACGTATTCCTGAACGTCCTGACGTACCCGAGGCCACCAGTAGAATCGATTCAAGAGAGTGAGAGTTCTTACTCGGCCGGCATGACCTCCTGTAAGGGAGTCGTGAGCCCACTCCAGAACCTTCCTTCGGTCTCGTCGAGGTACTACTACTCGTCCTTGCTGAGATACACTAGTGCAGTCAAGAGCAATCCTGGCTGGGTCAATGATATACTGTGGAGAGTCACTCCTTTCCTCAAGGATGGTGTTACGGGACAGAGCATCGGCTCGGATGTTCTTAGCGGCGGGTCGGTACTTGAGGATAAAATCGAACCGACTAAAGAACAATGACCATCTCGCCTGCCTGGGATTGAGGCGTTGGGCTTGGGAAAGGAACTCCAGGTTCTTATGGTCAGTGTACACCGTGATTTGGTGCTGAGCTCCTTCTAGCCACTGCCTCCATGCCTCAAACGCCAACTTGATGGCGAGAAGTTCTTTATCGCCGATACCGTAATTGTTTTCGGCAGGAGTGAATCTCTTCGAGAAATACGAGCATGGGAGTAAAGTTCCTGCACTAGAGTGCTGAGAAAGTACTGCACCTACCGCCACACTGGACGCATCTACCTCCACTATGAAGGGACGTGACGGATCAGGGTGTCGTAGGCAAGTATCCAACAGAAATGCGTCCTTTAAATCTTGAAACGCTTTACAAGCCTCTGCAGACCAGTGGCGAACATCCGCTCCTTTCCTTGTTAAGGTTGTCAAAGGTGCCACCAGCCGGGAGTATCCTGGAATAAAGTGTCTGTAAAAGTTGGCGAAGCCCAGAAAGCGTTGCAACGCCTTTAATCCTGTAGGCTGAGGCCACTTCTTGATGGCCGAAACCTTCTCTGGGTCCATGCGAAATCCTGTGGCAGACACGATATACCCTAAGAAAGGCAAAGAGTCCTGCTCAAAGAGACATTTTTCCAGTTTGGCGTAAAGGTGCTGGTCTCGGACAATTTGAAGAACTTGCCGGACCTGTCGGCGATGAGAATCCAAATCTTGCGAAAATATGAGAACATCATCCAGGTAGACAATGACACAAGTGTTTAGCAGTTCCCTAAGAATCTCATTCATGAGATGCTGGAATACGGCAGGAGCATTGCACAAGCCGAATGGCATAACCAGATATTCGTAGTGCCCGTCCCGGGTGTTGAAAGCAGTCTTCCACTCATCCCCGGGACGGATGTGCACTAGATTGTAGGCTCCTCTTAGGTCCAGTTTGGTAAAAACTCGAGCCCCCTGGAGTCTGTCCAAAAGTTCTGGGATCAAGGGTAACGGGTAGCGGTTCTTTTTAGTAATCCTATTTAAACCACGATAGTCGATGCAAGTACGTAAAGATCCGTCCTTTTTGGCTACAAAAAAGAATCCTGCCCCTGCAGAAGACTTAGAATGACGTATAAACCCCTTAGCGAGGTTCTCCTTAATATAATCGGACATGGCTTTAGTCTCTGGTTGGGATAACGGATACACCCTACCCCGGGGTGGTGTAGTACCGGGAAGAAGCTCGATGGCACAGTCGAAGGGACGGTGTTGTGGCAGCAACTCCGCCTTTTCCTTAGAAAATACATCGGAGAACTCACTGTACACCGCCGGAAGAATTGGCCCCGCATGTGCCAGAGTGAAGGGAGAACTCCCAGTAGTAGTAATGCAGGACTGGAAGCACTGTGGACTCCATTGAGCAATCTGTAAATTGTCCCAGTGAATTATGGGAGAGTGTTGCTGTAACCACGGTAGGCCAAGAACTATAGGATGTACCGACTTTTCCAAGACCAGGAAAGAGATCACCTCGCTGTGGAATAGGCCGGTCTGGAGAGAAATCGGAGCTGTAACCAAGGAGATACTCCCGGCCAATGGAGTCCCTTGAATGGAGGTGACTCGCAAGGAGGGCTCCCGAGGTTGAGTAGTTATTTGCAGGCGCTCAACCAGAGACTGAGCAATGAAGTTCCCTCCAGCCCCTGAGTCGATCAGAGCCCGAGTTTCAAAAGACTCCTCGGGAAATTTTAAAGTTACCGGTACCGTACATTGAGGAGCAGCGTTCAAACAGCCCAGGGGACACTCCTCCCTTACTCCTAGGCGTGAGCGTTTCCCGGCCGTTCTTTGCAATTAGACAGGAAATGTCCTTTCCCGCCGCAATACAAACACAGACCTTGTGTCCTGCGGCGGCGCTTCTCCTCCTCAGTCAGGGTAGTTCTTCCCAGCTGCATTGGCTCATCAGAAGATGGTGTTGCGGTAGCCCCCGTAGACCGGGGAACAGAGGCAAGAGGTCTAGACGAGACCGGCGCTAGTGGCGACATGCGCCGTAGTGGGCGTACCTCTCTAGCCCGCTGTTGCAACCGCTGATCAATGCGTCCAGCAAGCTCTATGAGAGCATTGAGATCTTCAGGGAGCTCTCTGGCAGCAAGAATGTCTTTAATCCGGCCTGCTAGACCTTCAAGAAAAATCCCCCGAAGGGCATCATCTCGCCACCCCACCTCAAGCGCCAGGGTGCGGAACTCCAGAGCGTACTCTGCCAGTGTACGTGGTCCTTGGCGAATTTGCAAGAGCTCCGAAGTCGCTGAAGTTTGGCGAGCAGGCTCATCGAACGCGGCTCTGAACTCAGCCACAAAGAGGTCCAGACTCGAGAGAGCGGCATCATTCTTCTCCCACATAGGAGATGCCCAATTCAGCGCCTTGTCATCCAGCAGGGAGAAAATGTACGCCACCTTGACTGCATCAGTAGGAAACTGATTGGGAAGTAGAGCGAACCGCACATAGCACTGATTGAGAAAACCACGACAAGCTTTGGCATCCCCAGCATAACGAGAAGGAGCAGGCAGCTGGGTCTGAGTCTGGAATGTGACTACTGGAGCCGGAACCGGAGGCGGAGCCTGTCCAGGAGGTTCATTGTCCATTCGAGTAGCCATGCGCTCAACCGTGGCTACTAACGAATCCAACACCTGTTGCTGCTGCACCAGGCGTTGTGCCAACCCAGGAATGGCCTGAAGCCCAGCGAGATCTGCCGGATCCATGGCCTTGCAAACTGTTGTGATTGACCAATCCGGAAGTGGATCCTTGGGCCGACCGCCGGAGGGAGACAGACGGGAGGCAGACTAGATGAAACAATGAATCTTCACCTGGGAACCCGTGACCCCTCCAGAGGAGCTGTAGAGGCCCGGGTCACTAGGGCTTAGGAGTCTTCGCCCTGGAAGCCCGAGATCCCCCCAGGAGGAGCCTGTAGGGACCCGGACCGCTGGGTCTAGGTGATAACAGAAGAATCCAAGGAAGCGATACGAACCGGGGTACAAGCAGGCAGAGAGCGGAGTCAGGCAGGCAGAGATCAGGAACCAGGCTGGCAGATAAACGATACCAGAGTCAGGCAGGCAGAAGTCAGGAACCAGGCAGGCAGATAAACGATACCAGAGTCAGGCAGGCTGAAGTCAGGAACCAGGCAGGCAGATGAACGATGGCAACTAGCACTCCGAAGAGAAACCTCGTTGCAAGGCGAATTGCAACTTCAAAAGTCCCGGCTTAAATCCCCTGCTCAATCAGCTGACGTCAAAAGAGGCGTGTCTGCACATCCGGGTGCAGACGCCTTAAAACACGGCTCTTCGCGCGCGCGCGCGTACCAGGGCTGGGGGGAGGAGTTTCTGACGACGTCTCCACGAGGAGACGCCGCTGCCATGCGGCCCTGGAGGCCAGAAACCCGGCGGTTCGCGGCGCCACGGAGGAAGGTAAGAGCCCGGTCACTAGGCTAGTGACCGGGATCGTAACAACTCCTGGGCACCTAATGCAATAAGCAATTGAGTTGTCACACTAAAAAGGACACACTAGGGATAAATTGTGCGGCCCCAGCGCATCTGTGGCATCCAACACCCAGGAGATTTGGGTTAAGAAAATGGTTGCTCAATTTACAAGCGTCCGTTTTTATCCCATGGCAGCTAATTTACCAGCACAATGCGCATACACAATATACATGGCCCATAGTGTGTGCCCTGAAATTTTTTTTTCCATCAAGACTTATTTTTGCATGGGGCTGCTTTCTGTGGTTCTTCCTACTTAGTATCGCGATGAAAAGTAGAAAAGCAGTTTTTTTGTTAAGTTGAGCCCTTAACATGAGGAAGACTTTACACCAGCTGTGGGGCAGGTGTAAAATTTTACAGGTTAAAAAGTGCACCTCGCAGGGGGATTTTTTGCATTGCAGAGAAATAGCTGATAGTCTCATCTACATGGCATTTACAGGTAATTAGTGCTATTAACTATGCATGAGTTTGAACATGTGGTCGAACACACTGATCCCCTTATTGCATCGGGGGTTATAGACGTGCGTCCAAACGCTTGTTAACCTGTGCACTTGACTGGGCGCATTTTATTGCATCGGCTCCAAAGTGAAATCTTGTGATGCTTCTTGGATCTCAGTTGCAGGTCTCAGAAGAATTCTGGATAGCCTGTGCCAGAGGCTCAATTACCATGCTGAATAAATTGGAAGACTGGGCAGCACAATCTTGTGCCTTTGAGAACTGGAAGTGGGACTGAAACTATTGCACTTGAAAGTACTCTCATCTTTGCCTTAAACTGTATATTGAATTCATGTAAAAACACTTAAAATGTGAAAGAAAGATATTTTAATTTTTATTGTAAGTAGTTCCTTCCCCCCAATATAGGGCCTAACATGTAGTTGCATATTTGTGCACTCAGTGGTTCTAGAGTATTAGCCATGCCCTGGTGGCTGTCACAGACTATACCATAAAAACTTTGAAATAAATAGACAAATGCAGAATTATTGTTTGTACTTAATACAGAGCATCAATTTGAGCACCAAAAATATTTTTCTTTCAATTATGGAGCCCAAAACCTAGCGGCATAAAAACGTGCCTGCAGCGGTTCTAGGGTGTAAAGAAAGTTGGTGGTTTTGTGTTTACACCCTAGAACCGCCAGCGCGTTCTTATGCTGCTGTATTTCAGCTCTTATCAGTGAAAGAAAACATTTTTTTCGGTGAATGAATTGATGTTCTATTAGACACAAATGTCAATAGAATTCAAAGTACCTCAAAGATGAATCAGGATGAGCAGAAATTGAGAAAAAATCACTGGCATGCATCTGTTGCCAGCGATTCTAGAGTATATGATGTGAGGGGCAAAAAATGAAGGGGGTGGGGGAGCTAAAAATTTCAGGAACCAAAGGTCATAAATGATAAAAAAAAAAACCAAAAAACCCCAAACCCCCCCCCCCCCCCCCCACTGAATTTCATCCCACTGCGATTATGTACATGGATTATGCAAAACTTTAGAACATGCCACAGAATGTTTTTATGCTGCTGTATTTCAGCTCTTATCAGTGAAAGAAAACGTTTTTTTTCGGTGAATGAATTGATGTTCTATTAGACACAAGTGGCAGAGTGAAGATAAAAATCAAAGCACCTCAAAAGATGAATCAGGATGAGCAGAAATTGAGAAAATTCCCCAGCACAAAAATGTGCTGGTGACGGGTCTTGGGTGAAAGACATTTGGAACAAAAACTTACAGGAGTCAAAGATCATCAACAAAGTCCCTGAATTTCAACCCAGTGAAATCACGTACACGGATTGTGCAAGCCTTTAAAAACTTCACCGGCACAAAAACATGCCGGCTGTAGTTCTTTAAAGAGCTTTTATCCAGTATGTAAAGCCATCAGAGAAACCCCTTTTTTTTTTTTTGCAGGAGTTTGAAGAGAAAAACCTAAGAAATATGATTAAATGCCTTATCTGTGTTAGTAGAGATTAAGGCAAACGATCCCCACAGCGTATTTGCCAGGTGGATTATAACTCTTAAAAAAAAAAAATGTTTATGAAATCCAGATGAAATCCATCTAGCCCTGGATTCCTCCCAGATCCCACAGCCTTACCTCCCCACCTATTATAGCATAATCTAAACTGCCTGAATATTGCATCGTGAGACCAGAGAGTGCAAATGGATCAATAAAGGATGCTATCCTCTCACTTCGTCCTGAAGAACAGAAGATTAATTTTAGGAGACAAATATTTTATATTACCCTTGTGGTTTCTGATTGCACATATTACTGAACTTTCTATCTGTTCATTCACTGCACGAGCCAGTAATGTCCCGGCCTTACTTCCATGTTCATAATATGTTCTGCTTTGTAAATTTATTTTTATTTATTTATTTAAAAAGATTTCTAACCCACACAATCCTACATTCTCAGTAGGGTGCAATAAAAAATGCATAATAAAAAGCACAATACATCATAACAAATTTAACACATCTCGCTGGAGGTGTGGAGAATGCCAAGCTTGTCTCTCTCTTAACAGCGTCCTGAGTGTGGCAGGCAAGTACTCAGCTTTGTGCTTTTGTTCTAACACTAATTTGTGTTGTGTTTGAGGAATGGTTGTGGACCCTTGGCTGTTGTTGTGATGACTCCTCCCATGGGGAGGGGCCCCGTGGGGAACCACAGCGATAGGCTGAACTCTGGAGTAAGCGGACACAGAAGAAAGAAGCTTAGATGGAGTCTCTTAGATGGAGTCTCTTGAAATGTGCTGTAGAACTCATTTTGTCTATTATTTGGGCCATAGATATTTACCAATGTCAAGAATTGATTAAGTTCCCTTTCGAGATGACAAACTAACCTCCAGGATCACAGTGTGCTTTATTCACCCTGAAAGGAAGGTTTTTATGAATAAGGGTATATAGCTTTTTACTCTGAAAAGAATGCAGCATAAACTGTACGTGCTCTTCCTCCCCCACTTCCCCTTAAATATCCCATTAACATTACCCACCTTGTATCCATATTCACATAGTATCAGAAAATTTGCAATGACTGGTATGTGCTAATAAAAGGGAAAAGGAGGCTATATTTTTAGAGGCAGTTCGCTCAGAGAGAACATCCTTGACCTGGGAGGTGCTTCTTCCAACCAGAGGATAAACCAGATAAAATTGCATAACAAGCACCAAAAAAAAAAAAGTACCCAGTGAAAAACTGAGAAATTCAGCATCCTGTCTGCTTAGCTCGTCCAACCACACCATTAGTATATGCACATGTAATTGTTCTGATTGGGGTTTTCTATGTACTTTTGTCATGATAAAACAGCCAAAACCTACAAAATAATCCAAGAATCTAACCAATCAGTTCTAGCTGAATATTGGTACAAACGTGGATAAAGGTGAACCGGTAGATGTAGTGTATTTGGATTTTCAGAAGGCGTTTGACAAAGTCCCTTATGAGAGGCTTCTAAGAAAACTAAAAAGTCATGGGATAGGAGACGATGTCCTTTCTTGGATTACAAACTGGTTAAAAGACAGTGTTACGCGTGCTGGCCGCAGCAGATCCGCAGCTCGGCCCCCTCGCCTCCCTCAAGTGAATCCAGTGCCTGGTCCCTTGTCTCTGGCGGCAATAGGCCGCCAGCTCTATTCTCGGGCCGCCCCTGGTGCCTCCAGCTCAGCTACAGACCCTGGTATCTCCGGTTCAGCTACAGCTCCTAGTGCTCTGCATCGGGCCTCTCCACATGGCCTGTGGAGAGACGCTGCTACTTGGCGCCGTACCCCTCCCTAGGCGCGTGCGCATCACTGTAACTTAAGTAGGGCCCACGGCGGGAACCAAGCTGCGGTCCCGGATGATGATGTCAGCAGAGTCCCTGGTATATAAGCCCAGGCTTCGCTTCCTAGCATTGCCTTTGCAACAGGTCTCCTCGCTGGTCGAGTACTCGTTGCCTCCTGAAGGATTCTCCTCGTTCCTGTGTTCCTGATCCTCGCTGACTCCTGTTCCTGGTTTCCTTATTCCTGTTCTCCAACCTACCCTTGGATTTCCTTCTCGGATCTTGACCTCTGCTTTGCCTGACCATGCCGTTGACTCTCTCCAAGCCTGGTCCTTTGCCTGACCACACCGTTGAGTCTCTCCAGACCTGGACCTCTGCTTTGTCTGACTACGTTTGACTATCTCCTCACTCAGATCTCAGCCTTGCTTGCCACCGCTTCCAGATTGCCGCCAGCCCTGACTCAAGCTTGCCTTATGACGCCTCTTCATTCTAAGTCCTGGACTTGGCCTACTCAGGCTTCGGCCTGTTCTTGCTCGGGCGCCCCCTGTCTGACTTTGTTCCTTTGGCGCCTGGGTCTCCGGGATTCTACCTTGTCCAGTACAAACTGTACTATTCCTCTGTTGCTGTCTCTGGGCTGACCTCGATCCTTCCATCGATGACGACATACGGAGGCCCACCTAAGTCCAGCCGGCCCTAGTACCCAAAAGAAAATGGCGCTGACAGGGCAGGCTTGAGTGAACATCTCTCCTGCTCCCAAACGGCCCTTCCAACCATCGGTAAGCTTGGGAAGAGGGCCAAAATCATTACAATGAGTACTTTGAAGGGGACAAATATTTAACAAGTACAGCCTCTTTGATTTTTTTTTTTAATTTTTTTTACCCAGTTTGGGTGGGGGCACAACTTGTACCATGATGGGCTTTGTACTATGGGAGATGTCAGAAGAGATAGAAGGGGCAGACAGACCAAGTACAGGGCTGAATTTAAGATTGACACTCTAGGCATAGGACTGGGGCCAGGGAGTTCTTCCCCCAGAAACCAGGGAGTAATTGGAGAGTCCCAGTTTTTGGACACCTTCGGAATTTGGCCTATGTTAACCCTGCCTAAATCCGGCCACTTGACCCCTTTAAACCCTCACATGGTGCAGGTATCTCCTGGGCTGGACCCAAAAAATAATTGCACCTGTTTGATTGTAACTTTTTTTTTTTTGTGAAAAAGGGCCCCCAAAGCCTTTTTCACATGCCTGTTTTCACTAAATTCCCCACTAATGCACTGCTTTGCATAATTTTGTAAATCAGCAGCTCCTTATTGGAGAATGTGAATACATTTTTGTGCATAGATTATGCGTGAAAAATTCCATCCACAAAGCTCTCTTGTAAAGTTTTGTTGCAAAAGAGGTTTTTGGAAAAAATTCACATAAAATGCCAACACTTTAATGTTTTCTGCACATTTGTGGTCATTTTGTGCTGTTTTTCACATAAGAACATCTTTTGCATGAAACGGGACCCTCAGTTGGCTTTCTAGCTAATACCGGGGAGCTACTAATGCCTGGGTCCATCTGGTTGGGGAGGGCAGGAAGGCTTAACCTCCTAGGCCCTTGGTATGATCACAGATGCAGTTATCCTGATTGAAGTCTCCTTGGTGATGGCTATCGTATCTATGCCGATGATTTGCAGTTCTTCATCCACACCAGCCTGACTCGGTCAGATACAATTGAACACGTTCAGATTTGCATATCAACCATCAAACAAATGGTTACATCATAATAAATTCGTTCTGAATATTTCTAAATCAGAATTTCCGATTAGTCAAGGCTATGTAAATAATCCTTTTCCTTCCACACTAACCATTGAGGGTGTCGCTCTCCCAATCCTTCCTCAGGTAAAGAGTCTTGGAATATGGATTGACTTGCATCTGTCCTTCTGGTATCAGAGAAGTTCAGTTACTAAAGCGGGTTTTTTTAAAACTACATTTTCTCCGAGGTCTAAAACCGCTGCTTGAACCATGTGATTTTAGGGCCTTGTCCAGGTCTCTGTGTTACCTCTATTTGATTACTGCAATGCACTATATGTTTGTGTACCCGGAAACAAGTTGAGAGCCATGCAGATTCTCCAAAATGCCACTGCTGGACTATTATCGGGAAAGAACAGGTGTGAACATATCGCCCGGCCTTGTTGAAACTGCATTGGCTGACTGTTCACTTCATGTGATATTCAAAACTGCCATTACAGTTCACCAACTCTTGAGGTTGGATTCATTGCCTTGGACCAATGCATTGCTAAGGATTTATAACCCAACACGATCACTTAAGTACTCTCAGAGAGGCCTCCTAGCTATCCAAAACTAGAGAGACTGTTTTTCTCAATGACAGCCCCTAATATTTGGCATTCACTTCCTGAGGTGTTGTGCTTGATGGAATGCACAAAGACTTTCAAGTCAATGCTTAAGACATATTTATTTAAACAGGGCCACATTTTTAGATTTTTTTTTCTCATGTCCCTTGTCTTTTGTGATTTTATTATGTATGTTCTCATTGTAAATTGTTTAGGTTTTTGTAAGCGATAAACAAATACATTAAAAGACATTAATTGTCCTCTAGCAAGACAGGTCTCATCCTATATTGAAATAGAAGTCTGTAGCCACTGCTTTTAATATCATTTGTTTGTTATTTTCTAATGTGTTTCCTCTTTGTTTTTGGCTCTTTTCTATTAAAGATAGATCTAAGTTAGTAAACCAAAACTGTTAAAACAAACAAAGCTAACATTTTATAAATATTCAATATTCAAATGATCTAAACACCTGGGGTTTTGAATGAAAAAATTTGCCCTATCTGAGCGCCTAACTTTAGGGCAGGGACAGGTCGGGGGAATCAATAGGAAGCCCAACTTTAGGGACCTCAGTTTCAGGTGTTGAAAGTTAAAGTTAGGCACCTATTTTTGGCCTGAAATTTAGGGATCTCAAATCAACTGAAACTCGACGCCTACATTTGAGTGCTCTGCGTGCTTTCAATACCAAACTCTTAGTTTTTAGAAACTAATTTTTTTTGTTGTAATTTCTTTCCTTATAGATCTTTAAAAAGAAGAGGATATTGGGTAAATCTACATTTTACGATTTCTAGTGAACAATTTCTGTGTAATTCAGGACTGTACATATTCCTCATTTATTTCTATGAATCTCATAGCAGTGCATTTTCAGAGCTCTTCCTCCTGGGGTGCCCATCCCCCAGAGTACCACATGCGGCAATCACCCAAAGAAATCACACAGATGTTTCTGACGCAGGTATCCCTCTGGTAAACCTATGCTGCCTCAGATCCTGTAACCTGCCGCATTCAAGAGGAAGTGGAATCGTCTCCTCTCCAAAGATTGATTGAACAGAACTTCTCTGAACTTTCTTCATGTCCTATCTGGCTCCATTGCCTTGTCCACTTTCAGTTTTGTTCCATGTGAACCTTCTCTTCTGTAAATGGCTATTTACTCTTCTACCCTATATATCTATGGTTCTCCTTCAGTCTTTTCTTCAGTGAGCACTAAACCAATGTATTGATTCAGTATTGCTGCTTTTTTTGGTCACACTATATATTTTCTCCATTTTACACTCCCACCTCTGTGTTTCCTCCTTTCACTGACATTCCAAAAGAAATGTTATCCCTTTAACTGCTTTATCTATTTCCTTTTGTTTGCACCTGATTGCCTTCTCTCAGCCTTTCCAGATATTATTCCTTCTCCTCCCCTTTTTGAAGGTTTTTGTCCCTTTTGAATGCTGAATCTTTTGCCATTTCAGCACCTTTTTAGAAAACCAAACTGATCTTTTTCCTCTTGCTTGTATGTATTTTCCTAAAATAATGATTTGTTTCAACTGGGCAGTGGGAGTTTGACTGGGGAAACAATAGACTATGTTGCATGTTGTTCTGGTATGTATCTATGTGTTGATTAATAAAGACATTTATTTAAAAAAAAAACATTTTGTTTTTAGAATAGCTTTTTTTGTTCAACTCATTGTCCATCTACTTCACCTGTTTTCTTCCTGTCCTGCCAATGCCTCCCTAAAGTACTCCCCCCTCCCATCTCAGCATAGAGATTACTCCTGAAGTCCAGGGCCCTTATCTTTGAATGACCCTTTCCTGCCTTTGTTCTTCCATTAAACTACAGGTGGTCATTTACTTGCCCACCTCCAATCCAGAATCTCCTTTCTTCTGTTTCGGTCTATAGCTGGAATACCCCAATCAAGAGCTGGCAGCTTAAAATCTCTTACCACCAACAGCATCTCCCCCTTCAAACTTATCAAGGTCTCAGACTAAATCTCAGTTCTACCTGGGCTATGGATAAGAACTCTTCCCCTCCCCCCGCCCTCCGCCGCACGTCCCTGGCTCTGGAAGTGACCCCCATCATTGTCACTGACCTTTTACCTTCTGGGGTGAAGCTTGTCTTGAGCCATTCATACGTCATAAAATATACTCCAGTAGCAGGAACATCTGCCATAAAAACAAACCGTTAGTTGACGGGATAGATTGAATGCTAAAGCAGCTTATAACTAAGTTCTCATGGGAAACAAGTTTGCGAAAGAGGTGGAAATCACACCATCACTGACCTTCTAATAAATGCAATCATAGACTGAGGCAGAGAATGCTGCTGGCCTGTCTTCCTACCTCTCAGCAGTGTGAGCAGCGTCCCCCTGTACACTCCCTGCACACCGCTTTCCGCGTACAGCTGCCGCATGCAGTCCACAGGCCCGACGTATCTGCAAATGGTGCTGTTTGACTGCACCTGCGGGGCACGGATATGGTGTGGTCACTGCCGATGTAGCCTAAATAAAAGCTCGATAGCTGTATGTAACCAGCGTGGTATTATGTGAACAGAAGCAAAATTTAATTTAATTTATTTTTTTTTGTACAGATAGTGTAAGAAGAATGGTGCACAGATTAGAACTAAACTCTAGTTGTTCCTTGGAGTTTGCAGGCTACTCTATGTAAGGCAAAGTGTGAGCCCTAACAAGGTGGCATGTTTGATTTATTGATGGCAACACTGGTAGACGTTGCTGACCTTAGGATGGGTTGTTGTACCAGCTGAGCAAATCTGGCTGGGACACATCCATGGAGCCTCGTCTGCCAGGTGAGCTACTGACTTTCACTAGTGCAGTTTGTGTAGGTGTTTCCTGTGAACTGATTTTGTCTGCATCAGTGGGAGGTAGAGTTGCAGACTGGCTCCAGATTTTCTGGATCAGGATCCAGTCTTGGTTTTGCTCCATTGCATGCAGGGACTTGTAGTTCTGATTTCTCTCTTGCAGTCCCTAAGAAGAGTCAGTCCACAAGGTAAACTCGGGGAAAGCTACTACTTATCCCTGGGTGCAAGCAGCATGGGGTCTATCTACGATTTGAAATCCTTCCAGGTGTTTGTGACTTGGATTGGCCCCTGTTGGAAACAGGATACTGGGCTTGACGGACCCTCGATCTGTTCCAATATATTGGGCCTTATGTTCTTAAGTCCCTGTCTGTTGTATCCCTGTTACTGCTTCTTGGCCTCCCTTGGCCCCCTGCTTCCCCTGGGGCTAGCTGGCCCTGGGCTGTAGAGGATGGTTAAAGAGGGAGCTCCTTGTGGCATGTTCTTTGGGGGGGGTGGGAATACTTTTGTATTCACCTTGTTTTCCTTTGTTTTAGGGTGTGAGGCCTGATGCCCCCAGAGACAACTTGCTGCTGCTGCTGCTACTATCCTAAGGTAATTGGTTCCTTTCCCCCTTTCAGTTATTGTGTGTAGTCTGCTTGTTTGTTCTTTTTAAACCGGCTGCCTCAGAGTGTGGCAGCAGACCCAGCTTGCTCCTCTTCCCCGTGTAAAAAAGGAAGGATTATTTTCTTTAGTGTTTAATTTTAGCTCTGTTATTAAAGTTCATCCCCATCCCCCCCCCCCCCCAATTCCTTTTTTATCCTGAGGTTTAATATAAAAGAAACACATATTTACAAATAAAATATGCCCCAGAAGGGACAAGTCGAGGGGATACAGGGGAAGGGGAAGAAGATCAGGCAAAGGCCGACCCCAGCCTCTTAAGCCTGGTTCCCATTTATCTTGGAGGAAGATTGGGCAGCACAGTGGCCGGAAGCTTCCCTGCCACTAAAAGAAGGAGGCACTAGATGGAAATCTGGAGGAAGAGACTTCAAAGTGCCTCTTTTTGAGTTAACAATGGCTGACCTGAGCCAGAAAGCCCTAACAGCTCACTGGAAAGTGAAGGAGGTCAAGGAAACTCCAGGGGAAGATCAGACCCCATGGCCGTCGAGCCACAGGGAGAGGCTAGAGGTGATGGTCATGACCCTCTGGGAGGGAGCAGGATAGCTGTCCTCAGGGAGAGGACATCACAGATGTCCCAAAGAGGGTAACCAGAGACCCTTGTTATTCCTTCGGCTGCTGATTTAAGCTGGGAGGTACTGCCCTTGATAGAGGGCTTCCTTCCTATTGTGGAAAGACTGAGAAGGTGGGTCCAACAGATAGCCAAGCTGGAGAGGAGCAGCTGCCACTGGCCAAAATTCCAGATTGCCCAGATCAGTCCCTATGCATCACAGAAATAATAGAGGAGCCAGGAAAAAAAAAAGAGGAAGATACAGGTGAAGTCGGTTACTGATGTCCTCCTTCTCTCAGACAAGATATGCCATAAGATAGCCTAGAGCCACTGTATACTGAGCCGATCAGAAAGCATTCAATGAGGAGGTCCCTAGGTTCAGAGAAGCTCAGGACAGTTGTCCAGTAAGGAAGATCCAGGAGAGGGCACCTCAGCTGAGAAGTCTCGAGAAGGAACATCCAAAAGTGAGAAAGCCCAGGAAGGAGCATCTCAAGCTTGAAAACACCTGGAGGACATGATAGAGTTAGAAAGGGTGAATAGAGAAGTGGACCATAGACCCCCCCCCCCTCTCCTCAGATGAAGGCAGTGGGTCTGCAGGAACAGGTGGTAGAGCCACCCCCTCTTCAGAGACCATGGTAAAGAGGGCTGACCAGAGAGGGGTAGGTTTTTACCTGTGATGGAAATAGGCTCAGTCAAACTATCCAGGGCAATGGTGGCCTAAGGGGAGGTCTTCTCTTTTGAGAGAGGCCACAGAGTCATGGTGACTCAAAAGAAAAAGAAGAGGGATCTGGCCAATAAGGGTCCAAATAAGGATTCTGAGGTAAAAAATGGGTAGAGTAGCACCATCATTGTCCAGGCCAAAGGGTGTAGAAAACATCAAGGTTGGGCTACTGCCCCTTTCCAGGGAACCAATTCAGAGCTGATGGAGGTATAGGCTAGCAACCTATGCTCTTGTGCTATGCTGCCTAGAACATGCAACAGTATGCCTCCACTGTTATATAGCTAGTAGGGACAAAAGCACTGCTAGCAGCCACTAAGGCCAGTGGAAAGGCGTGGTGGTCCCTACCATGATGGCCGCAGTGGCAAAGGCTCTAAAGGGATACATAAAGTTGGGAGGCAAGGTCTAGCAATTGAAGCCTCTGGAAGAGCCTGCGATCACGGTGGTAATTTCTAACGTGCTGCCTTATCTCCCAGATGACATGTTGGAGTCATACCTTAGGGCCCTGGGGGAGGTGAAGTCTGCAATCACCCAAAATTCCCCTGGGGCACAGTGATAGAGTGCTGCAGCACATGGAATCCTTCAGGCATCGGGTGAATAATCTAACTATCTGAGGGACTGCAGCAGGTGAAGGGGTGGTTTCAGGTGTACTATCTGAGCCATTCCTATAGAATTTACTACTGCTGCCGCAGACCGGGGCACACCAAAAGGTGATGTCCTGAGGCCAGGGACAGGAGGCTTCACAAGGAGCCTCTGTCCCCCCCTTGGACAGTCCAAAAACCTGCTTCATTACCCTCTTCCTCCAGGGCTTCTGTGCCTTGCAGTGCCAGGGCCGCTACACTTAATAATATTCACCTTATTGGTGTGGCACCTGGGATGTCTAAATCTGGGAAGGTGACTGGAGAACTGGACTCCCTGAAGGGGGACTCCAGCCCCAACTTCTGCTCCCATAGACACCAGTAAAACCTGTAACATGTAAAAATCCCTGGGTGAGGCAGCTGTTGGGACAACCCCCAGAAGGATACCTCTCCCCCTGGCTGTCAAAACTAACACAGCACAGCTAAACCCAAGGATAGAGCCTTGTGTATTTTCAAAAAGGGAAGATGGATGCTTAGGTTCCCCCCTTCCCTTCAGATTTACACAGATGCAAAACAGGTAGTGAATGGTGGAAGAAGGCAATACAAGGGGGCCCCTCTTAATGGGAGCCTCCAAACCTTTAGAAGCACAAGGAATTGCTGATACCACAGTGACATCTCCACCGGCTTCTTCCTCTGAAGAAAGATCCAGGCAGGGAGAGAAAGTGAGGGAGATGGTATCGTGAACTGCAGTGGAGGTGATGCACACCCTCATCTCTCTGAAGGATTATCTCCCCCTCTAGTCTTATGAGGGGAGTGGTCCTTCACTCCTAGTCTTTATGAACTATTTGACCAGATGAGGGGTTCAGTAGATCAGGAGTACCCCAGGACCTGGGTATAGGGGTATCTGGTTTGTTTCCCATTCCTGGTCCTTCAGAAATATAGGACCCCTGTTGCCCATGTAAAAGAATCAGTTAGTATAAATTTGTGTCATGGATGGGTGGAGATGACAACATGGAGAGGGACAGGGCTGTCCTAGTAGACTCATCTGAGAGACAAGAGTTGTCATACTTGAAATGCTTTTAGTAGTGACGCAGTTGTACATGTATTATGTACATGCAGTTGTAGATGTGTGTCTGAATATTGGGTCTGTTTATGAGCACGACTGTGTGGGTTCACGCAGTAGATCCTATAAGAGGAAAGAGTAGGAAGTCTTTGTGTATTTGTGTTTTATGTATTAGTGTATTGATGTATGCTATATGTAGTGCCAGCAAGGCAAAGAGGTACCTTAGATTCCTTTTGATGTTCAAGAGGTGTTATTAAGAAGTCAATCAACACCTCTGTTCCCCATAAGGGAGAGGGGGCAACAGCAGCCTTTTTCCAGAGGGCTGAGGATTTTATAAGAGCTCCCTTGTCAAGCCACTGGATTATCCCAAAAACGGTCATCGTTGAATTGGTGAGAAATCACCAACTCTGCTTTTAATTTGTCAGGCAGAAATCCTCCTCACGGAAATTATTTTAGAATTCGTTCTTTGTGAGTACTCCTATGGGATTCGGGGTCCATTTGTTGTCCCCATGGTGGAGACTGCCTAGGCAGGGCTTTGCCATATTTATTTAATGGTTCTAAAATAGATTCCTAAGAAAAATGTCTACAAGGTAGACTTGGGGAAAGCTACTGCTTATCTCTGGGCATTAACAGCTGGATCCTTGGTCTCACCCAGTATGGCGGTTCTTAGATTCTTAGTGAGGTAAGACCAGCCCTAGGTCAGGCTGCCTTGAAAATCTGGAGCCAGTCAGCAATCTTGACAGGAGATGCCAATACAAATGTAAAATCTGTACCCACACAGAGTGCATCCCATGGGCACGTGAGAGCTGGAAGGTGTTTGTGCATGGAGGAAGAGGAGGCGGGTGCTCATGTGAGGTGTATATGTGCACGTATTTGTCTGTGTATTGAGTCCATATGCTGGGCCAGTCCTATGGTTATTATAATGGAGACGTATCCTACCTGTAGCAGACACTTCACCCTCTCCATGGGAGCCAGTACCGTGGTGCTGAAGACTCCGGCCATCATCCCGGCAGCAAACACCTGAGGGAATCTGGAGAGACATACTACAAGTAGAGCATCAGCTGTCCATTCCTACACCACCCAGCTGCCAAGTGACCCAGTACCTGGGGGAAAATCTTAGCCTGAGATTCTTTTTAAAGACACACCAGAATTTACAGTACTCTTAACAGGAGGATGATAACATCTTACAAAACAAATAAAAAACAGTTTCCCCCCCAATGAGTGCAATAAAGTCACTATATTGTCCTCTACCCTGCGTCCTGGTACCAGCAGTGCTGATTTCACAGGGAAGAAGCCGGGACTACAAATGCCACAATGCATTGGGATATAAGTTCAAAAACTGGGTCTGGTCTTAAGTCTCCCCCCACAAGGTGGGTCACTCCGCCCTATCCCAGCCACTGCCAGACCCCCCATCACTTACGTCAGACTGTCATCGGGATTCTGCTGCTGGAGCCTTTTCCCTAGGCCAAAGCCGAAGAAGGTCAGGGCCATGGTGGGCGTGATTCCGGCCAGTGGCGCCCCCATGCCTTTGTACAGGCCCCGGATGCCCTGTCAGACGAAAGAGCAGCAGAGCAAACAGTCGCAAGACAGCTAAGACAGGTACACGCACTAGCTCTGTGACCCTAACTCCCACCTTAGTGATGCCAGCAGGGTCACCTGTCTCCATTTCAACTGGACAGGCAGATATGATCCTGGTTTGCCTCGCTGCCTGCTTTTTATTAAAGGAGACAAAGCCAGAACTGGCTTAGTCTCGCTCTGGTAACCTGGAGCTGTCTAAAGTAGATTCAGTGAAACATTTCTTATCATTTTCTTTATTGCTGTTGTATATTCCCTGAAAAAGAGCTCTCCGCTTCACTTTAACAGAGGAAGGGAGGCGTTTTGTACTTTAGCTGCAGTAAAACTTTGAGGAAGATTGATAGTTATGAGGGTGGGGAAGAAATCTGCAGAGAATTCACACCCCCCCCCCCCATATCCCAGCCCCTCACAGCACATGGAGAGAAAGAAGATGATCCCATACCAGAGATTATAAAAATGTGGCAGAAAGATACAGAAATCATCCCAGCTCTATCAAGTGCCACTGGCTTGATTCAAAATCTGACAAGTACACCATGACAGGTTGCATGTAAGTAATGTGTCCTATGAGCTACAGGAGGAGGCGCTCTTTGGCATAATGCAAGCATTAAGAAGAGCACTAGCAATCAACCTGAACGGCTGAGGTAATATCCAACGTACCCTGGCTTAAGAGTGAGGTCCATTCCTGTCATGGTATGCACAAAACAGACCGATTTGGAGACCCTGCTCTGCTAGAAAGCAGGACATGAGAAGGAGGGAAGCACAAACAGCTTAATCCAGAAAAAGAGATGCACATGAAGTGAATGCATGGGTGTGAAACTAGATAGGATGCTTGCTGGGACTTGTCCCAGAGCCTGTGAGCAGATCTGGCATGAAACAGCGAGCGAGCGAGAGCCTCCCAGGACACTCTGATGTGACATCCTGTAAGTCAGACCCCCAACATGGACCTCTGGTTTCTTATGGGGAACAAATTAAAAGGGAGCCGAGGGGGACCAGTCCTGTGCTTCAGACTGTAGTGCTGTGTACTCAGGTGTGGGCGCTCTGGATCTGTTCAGGCCTGGGTGCGATGAAGAGGTGGTGCCCTGAGGCCTGGAGAGGAAGGGAAGATGGTTGTCCCTGCCAGCTAGTGAGGTGCCCTTCCAGCTTTCAGGCTGGCAAAAGAGTGCCCTTCCTTATCAGAGTATGCTGCCTGGGGAGAGGATAGCAACAGAGATCACCGAGGAGAAAAAACTGAGTTGAAAGGCAAAAAAAAAAAAAAGGAACTGGGAGGTCATTGAAATAGACGATGATAAAAATAGCCATGTCTGAGATTTTAGGTAACTCCTATACTTGTCGCTGCTAACCTCATTTCACCCCTGAGGTATTAGGTGACCTGGGAATAAGAAGAGATCACAGAGCAGCTTCCCTAGTTGAGGCAGTAGGGCTAAAATGGGGATTTCCTATGATTTAGCTATGAAAGGATCAGCTTCCCTAGCTGAGAAAGGAGGTTCAGTTAGTCTGAGATAAAGCAGTAGTTCCCGCCAGCTGAGCGAGTAGGAGATACCTATTTCATTCTTATATGTCGCCCTTTTTCCCTCCCTAAAAGAGGAATCTGTGGTCTTGTGAACATTTAAGAGAGGGTGAGACTTTTTCATCAGGTCCTCTGAGGTGGAGCTCTTTACTATATGAGTTGCTTAAGGTTTGTTCGGGCTTGGATGTCGGTGGGTAGGTTGACATTTTGTGCTTGCAGTTTTGGGAAGTGTCCTAAGTGTTGGGTTTTGTTTTTTTTTTTTATACGGTTATTAATTGGTATTGTATGTTTATATCATGTAACTTTGCTGTACTCCTAGGCAGAGAAGGGGTTAGGGGTAGGGGATTTATGCTGAGTTAGTATGTTTCAAATTGTATGTTTTTCTAACTTTGGGTTGTAGTTTTTACCAATAAGGTGATCTATAAATATGAACTGAAACTGAAAAAGCATAGCACATTCTTAACCTATAGAGGGTCTGGGATGAAGGGGGAGCACTAATCATAAGGAAATCAGAAAGCCCCCACCCCTTTCTGGGCTCTCAGAGTCCCCCATATCTCACACATAGATGACACCCATGGGTGCTGCACCTGACTAGCTATGATTTTCGTCAAGCAGTCCAGGGTACTCTTGTAAAGGAGAGTCTGTCCAGGACGAGGTTTCCTCTGGGTTTGCATGTTCACCTGATGGGAAAGAGATGGCAGACTGTGAGGAGGGAAAAAAGACAGCAGAGAAGAGAGCACATTCAGAATAATTTATATTGCCTACATTGCCGATGGTTTGAATTAATAGTGCATCTGTATTACAGTCAGAGCAGCACAACTTTTGTTAAGCACACTCTAGCGCTATAAAATAAGATTAGCACATCCAAAACGTGCACCCAAACAATTGCGTAGCCGATAGTGCCCATCACATGTAAATTCCATGTAGATGAGGTTATTAGCTATTACCCCCCCCCCCCCCCCCCCCCCCCCGGGGCAGGAACATGCTGGGCGCCCAACACACACTTTTTAATGTGGAAAATTTAACTCGAGCCCCAGAGGTGGAGTAGAGGCAATTCATGAGGCAAGGGCTCATGAGAAATTTAAAAAAAAAAATAATAAAAATTTTAATTTACTGCTTCCGGTGGGGGAAAAAAATGTATATTGGCTTGATTAAAAAAAAAAAAAGTCTTCTGGCCACAGAATTTAGACCCACAATACAAGGGGCACTTAATATAAGACATTTCTGCAACCCCAGCACGATAACAAAAAAATTGGCCTGAAGAAGCGGGATAAAAACAGATGCTCCTATTGAACACCCATTGCAATGGTGGGCACCCAATGCAATTGAGCGCTTCGCATGCGCTATTCTCCCCTAGCGGGCCCTGTTTTACACACCCCCACATTTAAATACTGCGTCGAGTGCCCAGGAGATATGGCTGCGTGCGCGTTAGGAGAACGGGCACTCAATGCGTGCGTCTTATTGCATCGGCCCCAGTGAGTCAGGGATTAGCGCTGAGGCACAGGGCGCTAAAGTGATCCTCTCCAAAGCGCTGCAGAGAATCGCTGAAAGGGTCAGAGACCAGAATCCTAGCCATTCCCCATTGTCAGATCATAGAAGCCAACTTTTTCAAAAGGATTCAGGGCGCTGAACATTGTAAAATACCCCTTTCCCTGGACACAGTGAAGGAGTTTGCTCAGTCCTGGGAGTGCCCAAGCACCCACTGTGTCCACAAGGTTGGCACCTACGAGTCGGAGGAAAGGTGGATACGTAAAACACTGGAAACTAAGGGCAGCATGGTTCTTAGCAAGCACTGCAGTAGGTGTAATAACAAGGTAATCCCCCTGTGCTAATACAAACCTGGAGGAGAGAGTTCCCATTATCAGAGGTGTCATGTGCCGTCCCCATGCTTTGAGCTGGAGGGGAGGACTAGGAGTGGCCACTAGGTTGCTGCTCAGGGGGGGATAAAGTTATCTGAAGCCCAGGAAGACAGCCTCCCCCATCCCAGACCCCAGGGGCGGAAACGCTGCTCCTCCTGTAGGCAGCAGCATCACGAGAGGTTGGCTTCACTCAGCCTCACTGGCTGAGGCTGACCCAGTCCTGGCTTTGTTGCCAGCATCTTCCGCAAGGCCTCGCCACCAAGTCAGGCGGCTTTGGAGCAGGGAGGCCAGAGAGCAGGAGCAGATGGGCTTCTGGAGGGAGCATGGGCTTTCTGGGTCTGCAGGTGGATAGAGGCTCCATGGGAGTAGCTTCAGCTCGCTTGCTTTGCAGGGCCAGAGGAGCTGGGCAGGATGCCAGATCCCAGGCGATTTCACACAGTGGCATTTTTACTGCCTGTTCAGCAGGTCATCGGGTGCCTTGTGTGCACTGGCCCCGGTAGATGTAAAAAAAAAAAAATTCAAAAAAATTCAAACGTTGCCCGCCGTTAATCGAGGCAATGTGTTTACAGGGTCTCGCTTCATTCGATCTAATCAAAGGTTCCTGTTACTTGTTTCTCTTTCCTCGCTTTTAAGTGTCATGTTTGAAACATGGGGCTAAGCGGAGCATCAGCAAAAAAAAAAAAAAATGGTATGAAAAGGAAGATGAGCCAGAGGCCGTCCCAATGGAAACCCAGAGGAGCAGGAGGATACTGCCAGGTTAAGCAAAACAAAACAAAAAAGTACCAAAAATAGATCAGAAACAAGTAATCCTTGTTCAATCCCAGAAACCCATAATAGAAAGGGACTCGTTCTTGAGCCCATGGTGCATAAGAATATGTAGCCTGGTGGGTTCAGCAGGGCCTCGGACTGGTGGGCCCTTTCGCTGAATGGAAAACCAGTGTCCAGTTTGACCGCTTACTTTCAGTATTTCAGAGATGTTCATGGAAACGACTAAAATGGAACAATTAAAGTGCCAGGACTGTTTGTCTGCCTTTATTATCGCTGACCCCATTCTGGTTCTTTTCTGTGCGCTCTGAGGTAACCAATCTTCAAAGCCCTTTCTGTCTGAACATTGCCCTCCTTCCGAAAGTGTGCGCGCTCTTCCACAGCACGTGGGCTTTCAGGGACTGCCAGGAGGCGATCTCGGGGGGGGGGGGGGGAATAACACGCCTACATTGGATTTTCAAATGCAGGCACGTCTTATTAATTCAATTTCACCCGCACAAAAAGCTGGTGCAGATGCAACAGGTACTTTGTACCTGTGAACAGTGTTCAGAGGGAAAGCCTGTGCACACTTTCCCTATGAAAATCAGGGACAAGGTCCGCAGGACTTTACACCTAGGCAATACAACCCCAGGCCCCTCCCCACTCCCATCCCCTCCCAGATTTTGATGCAAACCTTCTCAGTAAAGCAAAAGAAACTCCTGGATACAGAATAATCCACTCCTGCATTTCAAAATATTCTTTCTGAATTCAGAAAAAAACCCAAGATTCCTCATTTCTAAAGGAAATCCAGGCAATCAAAAAGCCCAGAAAATAATTTCCAGTATTTTATTTATCTTTCAAAGCAAATGTACCTGAAGTATTTTCTGTACTCACTTTGATGGTATCCAGAGGTTGTCCTGCCACGGTTAGGCAAATCCCTCCTACCCCACCTGCAAAAAAATTTTTAATTGGGGATATTCTCTCTGCTTTTTGCGTCATTTCTAACAGATTAATTTACTTAAAAGAAACTGTGTAAAAAAAAAAAAAAATTAACATAACCGCGTGAGACGTTCCCTGCCTGCTGCTGTCTGGAGGGGAAGAGATAAGACGTCTTTGGGCTCCACCTTCAGCGAGCGAGCACTGGTGGAAGCGAGAGCCCCCCCCCCATTGCAGCTGCTCGGATGTGACCCCCAGCAATTAATCATTGCAGGTTCCAAAGTTAGCTTTTAACTTTTCTTAACGTGTGGCAAGGCAGTGGCTAGAGCCAGAGGATTGCTAGTGTTGCACTACTTCCTGGCACAGGTATGTACAGGAATTGATTCTTTTCATGCTATGACGTAAAGTACAATGGTCCAACCTAGCCTCCACATAGCTGTTGCGAGTTCAGGATCTGAAAGTCTTGCTCATGGTTCCTGAAATCCTTCTAGAACAGATTACATTGTTACAGGGTTCAGACAACATTCTAAGGCCATGGAGTGGTTAGGGGACAGCCTTGGGAAAGTTTCACCCTCAGCTCTTCCACCTTCTCTCTGCAGGTAACCCAGGCAGGACAAATTGTCCGTATTGGTGTTGGCCACGTAAGACCAGTGTTAAGGGAGTCAATGTTAGGTCCTTGAGAATTTTCAGGGACCACTAAGCACCTAAACCTGGTGCGGAAACTCCACCATTGCTTTGTGTGGCAGAATCCAGACAAATTCATAGGCTTTATAACAACTTAGACTTAAGACAGAGCTTGTACAGGCCTGCCACGGTGGCTGCTTCCTCTAGCTTGCCCATTGATCTGAAGTTGGTCTGATGGAGGACTGCCAGAGAGGATGTTAACCTTGCTCAGTTCTCTGCAGGTCACTGGGACATTGTATGCAGATAAAATATGCTAATTTTCAAAGTGCTAGTTGTGGCTATGTTTGGATTTTAGATTAATTACTTGCCTGTGCAGCAGAATCAATATACGCATCCCAGCCCTTGTCTGTGTATCTATAAAGTAGGGCTTCCAACTTTCAAGTGTCAAATTTCTGAACACTTAAGATGTCGTATGATATCTTCACTGATGGGGCTTTGTATATGTGACTTTTATTGTCACTCTCACCATTAGAAAAACATAGGATATAATAGCAGATAAGGACTGTTACGGGTTCAGGCTGTGCACACTGGTATCCTGCCCAGGGGCTCTGACCTGGGGGGGCTAGTCTCATATAAACACACACAGTTACTGGGACTGTACCTGGGGGTTTGAACCCCGGGGCTTATCCCCTACACAAATGGCCACACACAATTATTGGGATTATACCTGAGGACTTGAACCCAGGAGCTTATCCCCTACACCTAGCAAGAAATGGTCCCCTGTCTCCAGTGCTTCTTTGTCCTACAAGCGTAAGAGCGAAGCCTCCGAAAAGAACACAAGGGCCAGACAGGGTGAGGAGCAGGCGTCGGATCAAGAATGCACGCAGGCCTCTGGACAGCACAAGGGCGACCTAGAGCAGCTAATTCTGCAGCTGAGGCAAGACGCGGTGCAGCGTGAGTTCGCGATCGGATGAAGGCTGCGAGAGAACAGAGTGGGGAACCACCAGAGAAAAGAAGGAGAGCACGGAGCGACGCCGCAAATCGGAGGGGGCACCATCCCAGGGTACCACGCCAGTCCAGAGTGATACCTCGAGGAGTCGCCTCCGGGGCAGTTCCTTAATGAGTCCCATGGGGACGGGAGCGAGGTTGAGAACGAGTTGGGGGGGGGAGGTCTGTGGGGATTTAAGAAGGGGGAATGTGCGGGGTTCAGAAGATAGGGAGAGCCGAAAAGGGTGCATAGAAAAGGTGAGGCAAAGATGATGAAAGGAATGAAGGCTTTATTTAAGCTACTGGGCAGCAAAAAGAAAAAAGTGGCTCAGAGGCGCATTTAATGCATGGGACTTCTCAGGGTCTGAATCCCTCCACTGCTAGCGATTTATAGGAGGCTGATAGTCCACCAAGTATTGGAAAAAAATCAGGTGGGGGGATTGGCAGCAGCTCTGTGTTTCTTCCCTTTTGAGAACGGCGTTTTCTTTAGCATTTTTTGCGGCTTTGTGGGTGAGTGAGTTAGTGCCTTCGTCCAGCCAACAAGAGGCCCAAGGTGATGTACGGGAGGGGAATGTTTTATTACTCAAGAGAGAATTAGAAGGTCTAGGATGGACCAGGACACTAAGGATGTGTGGGTCAACCTACGGGAAGTTGCGGAAACTACCTGCCCTGTAACAAATGTGAGGACCTTTATGCAGATCAGGACTGGGGGAGGGGGGGGGGGAAACATTTTTGATGCATCAGGATGGCTTCTCTCGCTCTAGATTCCATAAGAACATAAGAAAATGCCATACTGGGTCAGACCAAGGGTCCATCAAGCCCAGCATCCTGTTTCCAACAGTGGCCAATCCAGGCCATAAGAACCTGGCAAGTACCCAAAACTAAGTCTAATCCATGTTACCATTGCTAATGGCAGTGGCTATTCTCTAAGGGGCGGATTTTAAAAAGCATTTACATGCGTAAATCTGGGTTTTACGCATGTAAATGCACTTTACTCGAGTAAGTGGGCTTTTGAAAATTGCTACAATATATGCCATTGAATCGTCCATAGGATTTATTCGCATAAGTGCACTTTACGTGAGTAAATGGCTTTTGAAAATTGCTACAATAGTAGTTACATTTATGTGCGTAACTCCTTTGAAAATGACCCCCTAAGTGAACTTAATAGCAGGTAATGGACTTCTCCTCCAAGAGCTTATCCAATCCTTTTTTAAACACAGTTATACTAACTGCACTAACCACATCCTCTGGCAACAAATTCCAGAGTTTAATTGTGCATTGAGTAAAAAAGAACTTTCTCCGATTAGTTTTAAATGTGCCCCATGCTAACTTCATGGAGTGCCCCCTAGTCTTTCTACTATCCGAAAGAGTAAATAACCGATTCACATCTACCCGTTCTAGACCAGTTTGCATCAGTTTTAAAAAAAATGTTTAGTGCATGCAGGTTTCGACACAACAGCCTATGGCACCCACTCCTTCCATATTTGGGGCAGCTGATAAGCTCAAAAGGATTGGTAGGTGGAAGTCAGGTAGGTTCAGGAGCTATGTAAGGCCACACAGCATAGCTGGGGTCAGGGGAGGTAGTGGTAGAGGTACCTTATAAGGTATTTGTGTGTATATATGTATATATATATGAAGGTGTGTGTGTACATATGTGTGTGTGTGTGTGTGTATATATATATATATATATATATATATATATATATATATATATATATATATAGTATGAGAAATGGATATCTGATATGTGCACTTGTATATATGGGAAACGGTGAGGACTGCTAGTAACTGAAGGTGTCTGTGTCATTGTCAGTCAGTTGAAGCAAATTTGTATATGTGGCCATTCTTTTGTTTTCTAGGAGGGGAAGAAAGCTTTAGAACAGCTGCATGGGGAGCATTTGGGATGTGCACAGGCAGGAGTAAAGATTCAATGGATGGGGGATAATAGAATGAAATGGGACCAGTTACTCCCGACCTTGATGCATGCAGCTCGCACTAAACCATCACCATTCACCACCAGGGTGACAATGACCTAGCTGGCCTAAAAGGGGTGGAGCTGATCTCGAGGATTAAGAAGGACCTAGCGCAGACTGCAGAATTATTTCCGACATCGCAGATAATATGGTTCGATATTATCCTGAGAACCGTATGGCGCTCCGACATGGGGCTAAAGGATATCAGGAAAAAGGGTTAATTGGGAAATCTCCAAGTTTATTTCCCTTCTAGGAGGTGTGGTGATGAGACACGATTTGATCACAATGGATTGCCCTGGGCTGTAAAGGCCAGATGGGGGTGCATTTTTCTGAAATTGGAATGGAAAGTGTAGGTAGTGCTTCTCACTTTGGATTCAGCTGCAGTGCAAGGGGGGAGATAGGACAAGCAAGGTTGCTGTCCTATCCCGTAATGGGAGATATCTCTAACCACAGGTTCAGCAGGATGGTAGCGCAATGGACACATTTACAGACTTAACAATGCTCTAAGGCCTACATGAAATAGGCCCAAATGAGTGTTTAATTTGAGCCGATTCAATCAGGTACACAGCCGGGTTAGTCTGGCAGACTGCGCACAAAAGCGTCAACAATATCGAGCAAGCATAGCCGGGTTGGTCTGGCAGGTTGAGGGCAGGCAGGCCAGCTGCAAGTGACTGTATAGGCTGACCAATTACTTGACTTGAATACATATGTATTGTAAATTGAACCTTAGCTAGTTAGGATGCCATGAGATGTCAATGAACCTTGAATGTTAAAGCTGCGGACTGAATTTTTCACAAAGAGTCTGCCTGCCGACTTGTATTGTGTGCGCTCAGTTTTATGTGCTGGGGGGGGGGCAAAGGGAAGTAGTAGGCAAGGATGCCTACAGTGCACATGTTATGATTCTCTGTACTTGTCCTGTGCTTTTTTGAACTGTTATTGTTTTTGCTTCTCTCACCTGTACTGAAAGGCCGTTCCATGTATCTACCACCCTTTCTATGAAGAAATGTTTTCAGATGTTACTCCTGAGTCTATTGCATTACAGCCCTCTATCATGGCTACTTCTTCTAGAACTTCTTTACTTCCAAAAAGGTTTGCTTTTAGCAGCCCAGGGACCAAACTCTAATTTTTCGTAAAATGTTTTAGGCCTCTTATTAAACCATGGGCTGAAGCCTTTATGAGTGACATAAAATAAGTGTATCGAACGCATATTGAAGCTAGAGTAGTTACCAAAGCCAGACACACTATATTGCAGGGCTTAATTTGTAGACAAGAGAAGTGGAACTGTGGAGCGGTGGGGTGGGGGTGCAGAACGGGGACATGGTCAAGTATGACCTGTGAGAGGGTGTGGGCCCAGGTCCCCTCTCCCAAACACTTCCTCCTCCTTACTCCAGTGATCCTTCAATCCCAGCCCCCACCAGTGTTCAGAATAGATTTACACCGTTGGCTCTGCTACACTTCCTCAGCTCCCAGGAAAAAGGGTGGCAGAACACTGTTGTTCCACCAGAAATTAAGCCCCTGGTAACAGCTACAAAATGGAGCTGAATTAGCACAAGTCTGAAAAAAATAGCTTTGTGCTGGCTCAATAGAAACTTGCCTTGTTTCCTCATCCAGACAGCTAACTTTCTTCCCAATCAGTCTTCAGACAAAAATCCTTTAAGTTTGAAATTATTTATTGTACAAGTAGTTTTTTTTTATTACTTACAATTGTTGCTTCCAAACGTATAGCCCCAGGCAAAGATCTTTGAAGCTGGAAATAGGTAGGAGAGGGGAGAACGGAGTTTCTTGGGATTCAAGGTGAGATGACAAAAGGGTTTTGAAGCTGATTTGATCTTTAGAAATAAAGCGATAAGAAGAATATAAAAAAGCTGATCGTATCACAGAGCTTTATAAGTGCTCCTGGCTTTGAGACCGCATGGTCGAGACTGAAAGTTTCCCAGAAAGCTGTTACAGAAAACGCCTCCACAAGCTGGAGGGGGGGGGGGGGGGGCAAGGCCCAATGGCAACGAACCTAGGACCCATGTGACACAGGGGGAGCATGAAGGGCAGTCCCTTAAGGCACTTAAGTCCCTTAAGGCACTTAAGAAGACTCAAGTTAGATCGAGAAGGCAAGCAGACTCTTCCCAAGTGAGAGAAAGCAAGGGGGAGGAAGTTTCTTTTAAGGGCAAAGCTCCTCTTAAAGGCAGGGCTCCCAGACTTTTATCATGGGTTACAAAAGGTGTTTCAATATCAAGAGTTCCCGGAAGGGAGGGGCTGCAGTAAACACAGTTAAGCTACAGTAAATACAGATACAAACATGTACTCACTGCTGGGGACAGAACACTCCCTGTCTGGTATCACAAGATACTATTATATCAGTTCTTATATCATTATGCAACAGTGCAAAGTCCATTAAAACTGGATCTTTCGACGTTCAAGGAAGTTCATGATCATCTCGGTTGTCCAGTCATCCAGGCAACGTCTTCTTCAAAAGGTATCACCAAGCTGAAACGAGAGACAGACAATACAAAAAGAGAAAGAGTCTCTGGGATGGACAACGGTCCACGGAGTTCAAGTTTCTTCATGCGGCATGAGGAGCGCCGCCTCATTGATGGGCCTGTAGAAGATCTTGGATCGCTACTTGCTTCGATACTGGAGAGTCGGCAGGTATTCTTTCTTCCGAAGGATCCAAAGGGAGTTGGCAAGCTGTTGGACTTGTTTCCATTGACGCTTGTGGAGCTCCCCGCTATCAAGTTTCCGCATGGCACAGGAATGTTAATAGTATTTTGTGTTAAAAGCATGACTGATGTAATGCTCAACTCTACAGGTTCCTACGAAGTCAGCTGAACCCCAGAGTTGAGCGTATACATGGAACCTTCTTGTCTGGTTACAGATGTAGCTCAGTACTACTTTGCTGTCCATGTGAAGATGGCTGTCGTTAACTCCATTGTTTCCACTGCTAGCACCGCTCCACACAATTCTAGACGTGGTACGGTGGGGCTAGGCTATGGTGCTAGCTTGGCCTTACCAAATGCGAAGTCCCTACGCACTGTTCTTTCTGCGTCTGTCGCTCTCAAAAAAGCTACCGCAGCTATGATCTTCACAGATGCGTCCAAGAAGATGCAGATCTCTTTGCGGCTAGCTGTTTTGAGTGGTACTGGAACATGGGTGCATGGTGTGTAGAACTGTTCAAGCACTTTTAGAGATCTCTTCCACTTTTCCCATTCTGGTTTCCTTGCTTGAGGTAGTGGGGTGTCCCATTCTGAAGCATTTGATGGAGGCTCTCTTAACAAGGCTCTTCCTTGTATCGTAGCTGGGGTCACAAACTCCAGTGCATCGTGCAGGCTGTTGACTGTGTACAGGACACTTCGGTGAGTGTATGGTTTATCTTGGGTTGGAACCTGGAAAGTGAAGACGTCTCTCTTTGGATCCCAATTTAGTCCAAGACTTCATTGGAGAGGAGGTGTGTCCACTCTCAGGTCCAAGTCCTTTAAGTCTTTAGCATGATCGTCTGAAGGAAATGCTCTCATTACTTCAGAACTATTTGAAGCTATTTTGTGGAGCCTTAGATTTGCGTTTGTCAGCATTGCTTCCTCTGCAGTAGGTAGGGACTTTAGTCCGTCATCTGCATAGAAGTCCTTTTCTGCAAGGCGTCTGGCATCTGCGTCGTACTCCTTTTCTCCTTCTTGGGCTGTCCTTCTGAGCCCATATGGGGCCACTGTAGGTGATGGACTATTATTGACTACTGGGAGGGTAGGTTCGTTGTCATCCTTGGTGACTTGAAACGTTGAGTCCCCTAGATGTTCTTCTACATCTGATTGGGGGGGGGGGCGATCTGACTGGTAGCTGAATTGAGATTCAGCTCCTCGCAGCTTAAGATCTCCTTGGTGCTTAGATGGTTAGGCCGTGGTTCGAATAGGGTAGGACATCCATCCTCTAGGACACTCGTAGTGTATGCGTGAACGTTCGGTCCCCCTGTTCGATTTAAGCCAACTTCGCCGACTATCACCCATCCCAAGGCGAGTCAGTAAGCATAGGGGGCAGCTAGTGGGCCATCACGCATCTCCAGGACCTTGGTCAGTGCTGGTGCGTCTCTGCCCAATAACAGCAGGATTTCTGCTTCCGGATCTACTGGTGGGAGCTGATGCATTATGGGTTTTAGATGAGAGTGGTACCGAGCGGCTTCCGGTCTAGGAATCTCATCTCTGTTGTCAGGCATCTGGTTACACTCAATGAGCGTGGGCAAGTTTGACTTGTTGCTGCCATCTATCGCTTCTATTACATATCCGTTTGCTCTTCTCCCGGTCACTTGGGTAACTCCTGAGCAGGTTTTGAGGTTGTACGGAGAGTAGTGGTGATGGATATCGAACAAGTCAAAGAATTCTGGCCTTGCCAGGGATCTGTTGCTCTGCTCATCTATGATGACATACATCTTGACTGCCTTCTCAGGTAGCTCTTCAGGATACACTCTAGACAAGCATATTTTTGTGCAGGATTTCTCCCATACACTTGTGTGCATTTGGGGATCACTTCGGGTTCTGGCGTTTGCTTGGCCTTCTCCTCCCCACTGTGGAAATGGTCGGTTTTTTTTTATGTGGAAAGTGATTGGAAACTGATACTAGAAATGTCTTAAAAAAAAATAATAAAACTCGCTTAGATAAAACCCCTTCCTCCTTAAGCTCTTGGAAACAGGAAACAGTTTTTAAAGGAGGATTTTCCATGGGTAAACACCCATTTATCCATGGAAATCCCTTTGAAAATGTTCCCCCAAAAGTCTAACATATGTGTGCATATATTTTATGCGTGAAAGTAAACTAGGACTTACTCGTGTAAGTCCCGATTTACACGCATAAGTTGACCAATCTTAAATCGTTTGCACATTGAGGAAATTAACCAGTTTACCAATTGGTTCACCAGTTTGCCCAGTCCTCCGGGTCATCAAGACCTCCCTGGTTCTTTAGTCTGAAGTCCCCCCAGTCTATCCAGATCTCCCACCCAGACAGTACTACATGATAAACACCTGAAACCCCGTCTCCGGGTGCTGTCCTAACATCGATGGAGCCATAAAAGAATTTCCCTCGCTTTGTGGCTGGATCACACCGGCTACCTCAAACACAAGTCTCTATTCCCCAGGGCCGGAGTCCTTTGAGGTGGGGAGATGGAAGGAACCCTCTTTTCAGAGCCCAAAGTGACAGAGGTGACTTTTGGAAATTCTTTTCCTTGGGAGAGGCATAATTTGTCCCACTGTGAGTGCTGCAAGTGCCGAATAATACACCGGAGACTAGTGGAGTGTCCAAAATGGTAAATCAGAATGAGTGAATGGCACAGTTAACACTGCCCTTAGCACGGGTCTCTACTACCTGGGCATGGGAAGCATTCATCCTCCAGGGCTTGGATAAGTGAAGATCCCAAGTGGGCAGGGTATCCTTTTATGGGCAGTAAACCCACCCCACAAACACACCCAAGAGTCCTGCAGGCTTCCTACCACGAAAAATGTCCAAATCCCAAAGTCAGCTCTGAAGCAAACCCCACCAGCCAGTTAGTGGACTGGTAGTGCAGCTTCCCGACCTTGCTCAGGATCCCCAGGCAGAGTTTGTCTGGATCCTCTAAGCAGGCCCAAAATCCAAACCAGTAAAATTTATTTATTTATTTATTTATTTATTTATTGTTTTTGTTATACCGAGTTTCATGACAGGCATCACATCAACCCGGTTTACAATTAACAAAGTGTGTAAAACATAACATAACGTAAAACAATGTTCTCAAAAAGAACCTTGAACTTTAAATATCGTGAATCAGATAAAGGAATTGAGAAAGTTACAATAAATCAGGGAAATCAACTTGGAACTGGAAAAAGGGGAGAGATTGCACAGAGCAATATTTACATTTCAGTCTATTAATGTAATAGATTAGCATAGTGAGTAAATAAGAATATGTGAGAAACTGTGGCAATACCTCACTATGGTATGCTCCTATACTGCCACCAACCTCCAAACTCAAAAGCACTGCCTCCATCCAGTCTCTCAGAAGAGAGCTGCTTTCCATGCCAGAACTCTCAAAGGGAAGGGCTGTACCAAATGGTGCCTCCCCACAATCTCCACCTCTCTGTCCCTACTAAAGGAGTTAACCAAGGGCACTACTGGGTCATTACCACAGTTAACATCACTTACACTTGATAATTAGCAGATGTAAAGATGTGAGGAAGTTGGAAAACGTACTCGTGGAAGGGTAAGTGTCTTTTAAAATAGCAACCTATGTTCGTAAGTGGCCCTGCCCCTTTTTTTTACATGTGTATATGTGCACACACAAGTGAAAAGTATTTCTGATGTTTATAAAATACGGAGTACACGAGTAGAGACTATTTTTTGCATGTATATGCTAATTTTTACGCATGTAGGGGCCGATGCAATGCTGTGCGCAGTGGCTAGCGCAAAGTTTAACATGATTGGATGTGCGTTTTGGATGCGCATCTATAAGCCCTGATACAACATGGGGACTACCACGTCCAAAATGCGCGTCCAAATCACTGCGTAGCTAATAGCGGTCATCCCATGTACATTCCATGTAGATGAGGCTATTAGCTAATCCCCACGATGCAAAAAATTTCCCAGCCAAATACGTCCATTGCAACGCAGCAAATTTTACACCAGTCCGGGGCTGGGATAAAGATATGCCACACTCACGGGCGCATTGAAAAAAAAGAAAAATCCTGTTTTCTGTGATTCCTCCTAATAGTATCATAGCGATACTAAGTAGGAGAAATCAAATAAAGCAGGTTTAGTTTAAAAAAAAAAAAATTCTGGTTGCCCAAAAGGCACACAAAGCTCACGGTCCAGGCCATGTATCTTGTGTGTGTCTATGCCGGTAGTAAGAGAAAACAAGCGCTCGTAGATTAAGCGTCCATTTTCCCAACCCGCTTGATAGCCACTTCTGTGCGCCCAATGCTGAGGAGGCGCTTGGGTCGCACACATTTTCCCTAGTGTCTTCTTTTTTGTGCGACCCCTAATTTAAAGATTGGGACGCACGCCCAGGCGAAGTGGCTCGGCACGTTTTACGTAAACAGGCGCTCAACACTGAGCACCCGTTTTCTGCCCACAAATATTGCACCGGCCCCATAATGTTTTGAAAATTCACTTATTAGCCTTCTATGTCTCTGCTTTGGTTCCAGTCCCTGAGTTTGTCACTGACGCTCTGTGGGTGACCTCAGGGGAGTCACTACTGCACCTCCACTTCAGGGGAGGTGACATACAGATCCTTTTGCCACTGGATATGGGGCTTGTCCCTCATCAAATGGGACCAGGGCATCACCCCCAGCAAAACTAAAAAAAAACAAACTGTCCAACAGTGAAATAAAGTCCTTCTCTCACAAAAGAGGCAGATCCTAAAAAGGCAAAGGGTGCACTGCTTGGATCTTCTGCAAAGAATCCACCAGCTCCTGAACCTGGCTCCTACTTCCTCAGAAGCCAACTCAAAATGACCACAATACTCCTACTCCTTGCCCCCCCCCCCCCCCCAGGCAAGGATTAAACCATCACAGGCAATCTCACAGGGTGCTGATCACACACAGGCAGCAGGGTGAGCAGCAGTGGCTGGAAGTGGGCAGAGTGGGCAGTCAGCCTGGCTGGGGCAATGATGCAGTTCACAGGTGAGGGAGAGTGCCTGGAGGCAGCTTCCAGCAGCTCTTTAAGCTGAGAAGTGAAGGCGTCGGGTGCTAGGAGAGGTGACTGGAAATGGCTTGGAGGCGATAATGAGCAGAGGAGCAGCACAAGGCATGAGTCAGGGGGTCAGGGAGAAATATTATCCTCATTACTATTGTGCTAGTTAGTTAGTTAACTGGCAGAGGGTGTGGACCTGATGAACAGACAAGGTTTGTTCACAGCTAGAGCAATGCAGCAGACTTCTCTAGTTTTAGTGAGGTCTGGTTCTCTGGCAGATGGAGGTCCTTTCAAGGCCCTAATTCTCTCAACTTTTATAGCCCGCAGATACAGAATGTGAGAAAAGCCTTAGTAAATCGGGGCCTAAGTGTGTCGAGTGCTTCTGGGACAAGAAACAGGAGCAGAGCACAGGGTAGAAGATGCCGGTGGTCAAACTTGTCCAAAGCCCATCCAGCGTTTGTTAAATGAGGAACTGTGACGAACAGCGAGCGCCAGGAGGTTTCCGAGCCCATCTTCCTCTTTTCCAGCAGTCTCACTTCCTGCCACCACACACAGCAGCGCTGGCCGACAGCTGGTGGCAGAACTAGGCCGTAAGTCTGTTTTACATTTCTTCTTTTATTTCTTTCAGAGCAGCGGGGGCTTTGGAGAATAGTTTTACTTCCAAATAGAAGAAGATAAATGGTGAAAGCCTCCAAATATCAGAGGGTAGAAGTATTTGACTTCCACAGTTTGGGCTTTACTCTTCAAACTTTGGTGTCTTATTGTTTGGTGTAGACTTTCAGACCTTAAAATGTTGACTGAAATCCTAGCAACAAGATAAGAGAGGGGAGGGGGGGGGGCAAGACAGATACCTGGAAAAGGAGCGCTGCAAATAGTACACTGAGTACTAAAATTCCACTGCACCTTTCAGGAAATACAGATTGGAAAATTCAGTAAGCTGGACTGCTACAGATCTTTACACACGCTAGCAGAATCCCTCACCTTGCTCCCTCTCACACAGAAAACAGACAGACCCTCATCAAATACAGACTAAGTGACCAGAAACAGAAATATGCAGCCCAAAAGGTGAGCTGGAAACCCCAAGAAGCAGTGCAACACTGGAGGAGAAATAGAAACGGAAATGCATTTCCTCCTGTGCTGTGCAAAATACAAAAGATATCTAAAATGCACATTTCCCAAAACTGACAGAGTAAATCCAAGATGTCCTAGAAAAGAATGAACAGGACAAATTATTTATAATCCTGGGGGAAAGAGGGAAAACAGCAGATGAGGAACAAAATATGTAGTATCCTGTCTCTGAGCCAGAAATGTAATCTGACCAGGAACAATACGGACCAGCACCAGAATCTGGTGTTATTTCTCTTCCATACTGTCTCATTCTTTCCTTTTAGTGCAAAACTTCCCTTGATTTTCAAACGCCAAGTAAATGCACAAGTTAATGTGAGAAATTGGGTAGATATTCGTCTAATATTTATGCGCATAAAGTTCTCCATTTCAGTACACGGTGCAGAATTACACAAGTAAAACAGTGTCGCATTTAAAAAGTTTCCATTTCATGTTCCCTGTACGTACCAGGATCAGTCCAGGACACCTGGGTTGTGACTCCGCACCAGTAGATGGAGACAGACTAAAACTTGTGGGCGGAGCATATATGCCCCTGTGCCAGTCACAGCCCCTCAGTCTTACTCTGTCTCCAGTAGGTGGTGCAGGTCCGGTCACAGCCCTGTCGGGCCTGATTCTGGTTTTGTGGTCAGGTTCGCTTTTGGCTTTTATTTTTCTATTAGGCCTATTTGGGGGGTTTTTTCTGCAAATTGGGGTTTGTTTAATTTTGGTTAATTTAGTCCCGGTTGCCCTGCCTCCCTGGGGAGTTGAGAGGTCCTGAGGGGACTACCCTCCCCAGGTTGAGGCCGCTGCTAGGGTCAAGGACCCGGCTGGTCTAGTAGCAGCGTCAGGGGTGACACCGGGGAGCCCGGTTCACTCACCCCTGCAGGACATAGGGCTCTTCAGTACCAGGGACAGCGTTTGTTTCTGTGGGGAAAAAAAAAAAAGTGTTTTATTTTATTTTCTGTCGGCTCTCCGTTTCCTGGCGTTGCGCTCCGTTCCGCTCGAAGGGGGGGCGCCGTCGGCAGGGGGGAGGTCGCTGTTTTCTGCCGCGGTGATTTTTCTATTTTTTTCAGCGTCCCTCATTGTTTTTCGGCGCGTACTTTTCTTTCCCGCGGTTTTAGTCATGCCGCGCGGCTCGCAGTGCAGGGCCTGCGGCTCGGCGCGCGCGCGTCTCTCCCGGGACGGCCTTTGTTCGGCCTGCGTCCCGGGAGATGAGGGATCATCGGGGGCGCCTCGGGGGACCCGTTCCCGGGTGGCTCGATCGCCGTCACAGGGGGGGGGGGGGGGGCGGGCGGCCGGCCCGCCCCGCCCCCTGACAGGCCTTCTGATCCTTTCCCGATTTCCGCGGGAGTGGCGGCCATTTTGTCCACTGGTTGGGTGGTCTCGCGCGAGACGGTGGAGGCCTCGGTCTTGCCCCCTGAGCTATCCCCACAGCGGGGTGCGGCGGAGGAGGGCCCCTCGGAGGGGCCTCGGTCCCGGGGGACTTCGGAAAACGATTCCTCGGATTCGGGCGAGTTCTCAGAGGATTTGGCACTTTTGCTGCGCAAGGTGCTCCGATACAGGCGAAGCAAGCGCAGCCGGGGGGACGCCTCGCGCGCACGGGTCCACCGGTCCCCGCCTAAGAAGAAGATGGCCAGGAGGACGGCGAAGGTCGCCCAGGGCGCGGACCGGAGCAAGCGGCTTCCGCGAGGGGTGCCGCAGGTCTCGGAGTCCGAAGAATCCGCCGAGGGCGGACACGGAGACCTCTGAGGAGCCCCTGCCGGGGGCCGGGAAGGCAGCGTCAGATGGCTCCGCGCAGCCCAGTACAGGGAAAGGAGCACAGGCCGTCGACGGGGATGACCCCAAGGTGGTGCGTTTGTTCCGTAGGGAGGAACTGTTGCCGCTTATCCCGGCCATTCTCCAGGAGCTGGGGATTGAAGCCCCTCCGGTGGTGGTCCGCCAGGAGGCAAATATGGATCCCGTCCTGCTCGGTCTCACAGGGCCGGCGGTCGCTTTTCCTTTTCATTTTTCATCCACGGATATCCTCTTCAAGGAATGGGATACTCCGGAGTTGGGTTTGAAGGTCAGCAAGGCCATGGACAAGCTTTATCCTTTGCCGGAGGACGCGCTGGAGCTCCTCCGGCTTCCAAAGGTGGATTCGGCGGTGTCCGCTGTCACGAAGAGGTCTACCATCCCGGTCACGGGAGCAACAGCCCTCCGGGATATTCAAGACTGGAAGTTGGAGGTTCAACTCAAAAAGATTTTCGAGGTTTCTGCCCTAGGAGTGCGGGCCGCCATTTGCACGAATTTTGCTATGCGGGCTAGTCTGCGCTGGGCTCAAGTCCTTCAGGCGAATGCGGGTCTCTCTGCAGAGGAGTCTTCTCAAGCAGACAGGTTGGAGGCGGCCATTGCCTATGGGGCTGATGCTCTCCATGATCTTTTGCACACCTCAGCTCGCTCCATGGTGGCAGCGGTGTCGGCGCGGCATCTTCTTTGGCTGCGCAACTGGGCAGCGGATGGCTCTTCCAAGGCTCACCTCGGGGCATTGCCATTTAAGGGGAAATTGCTATTCGGCAAGGAGTTAGACGATTTGATGGTTTCCCTGGGTGAGAATCGGGCGTTTATGCTGCCGGAGGATAGGGCCCGGCCGCGATCTTCCTTCTCAGGCAGAGCCCGGTTCCGGGGGCCCAGGAAGTCCAGACCGCAAAGATCCTCTGGACCCGCGTATAGGCCGTCCTCCTCGCGGAACGCTCAGTGGCAGCAGTCCTTTCGAGGCAAACGTTTTGGCCGGCAAGGAGGGGCTCCGTCGGGTGCGGGGTCCAAGCCTTCACAATGAAGTTCGGCCGGCCCATCCCTCCTCGCGTCCTCGGCACGTTGTTCCAAACGTGGGGGCGCGTGTCTCCTTCTTCCTCGAGGAATGGGCCAGCATGACATCGGATCAGTGGGTCCTCGACATAAGACACGGCTACGAGTTAGATTTTGCTCGCATCCCAGCGGACAAATTTCTGGTCTCACCCTGCAAGGATCCCAAGAAGAAGGCGGCGGTGCTAGACACCATCCAAAGACTAGAAAGCTTGGGAACCATCTCTCCGGTTCCGGCCGATCAGCACGGCACGGGCCGTTACTCCATTTATTTCATAGTCCCCAAGAAAGACGGCTCTTTCCGCCCCATTCTGGATCTGAAGGGAGTCAACAGATGCCTTCAGGTCCCTCATTTCAAGATGGAAACCATTCGTTCCGTGATCGCGTCAGTGCGCCCCGGCGAATTCCTGGCGTCCCTAGATCTCACAGAAGCATACCTTCATGTGGGCATCCAACCAGCGTATCAGCGATTCCTGCGGTTTTGCATTCTGGGCAGGCACTTCCAGTTCCGGGCGCTCCCGTTCGGCCTGGCGACAGCGCCTCGGACGTTCACGAAAGTGATGGTGGTCGTAGCGGCGCAGTTGCGGCGGGAAGGCCTGCTGGTTCACCCTTACCTCGACGATTGGCTGATCCGGGCGAAGTCTCAGAGTCTGTGTCGGCGGGCGGTGGCCAGGGTGTTACAGCTCTTGCAGTCCCTGGGCTGGGTGGTCAACTACAACAAGAGTCATCTCGAACCTTCTCAGTCCTTGGAGTATCTGGGAGCCCTTTTCGACACGAAGCGAGGCAAGGTGGTTCTCTCTCAGGATCGGATATGCAAACTGCAGTCTCAGGTGCTACGTCTTCTGTCAGTACACCGGCCACGAGTCTGCGATTACTTGACGGTTCTGGGATCTGTGGCATCCACGCTGGCGTTAGTCCCTTGGGCGTTCGCTCATCTACGGCCGCTGCAGTCCTCATTGCTTTCCCGCTGGAAATCGGTTTCAGAGGAGTTCTATCTACATCTACCTCTCGAGGGGAAGGCGCGATCCAGCCCGAGCTGGTGGCTGGATTCCACACATCTCTCCTGTGGCATGTCCCTTATGGTGCCCGACTGGACGGTGGTGACCACGGATGCCAGTCTTTCCGGCTGGGGGGCAGTGTGCCAAGGGAAGTCTGTTCAGGGTCTGTGGTCGGAGTCGCAGACCCGGTGGTCTATCAACCGGCTGGAGACCAGAGCGGTCCTTCTGGCGCTGCATGCTTTTCTACCCCTAGTACGCGGACAGGCGGTCCGGGTGTTGTCGGACAACGCTACCACCGTGGCTTACATCAATCGCCAGGGCGGGACAAGAAGTCCTCTAGTGGCGGAGGAGGCGCGGCTCTTGATGCTCTGGGCAGAGCGGCATCTCAGCCATCTCGCTGCGTCCCACATCGCAGGAGTCGACAACGTTCAGGCGGATTTTCTCAGCCGTCACCGCCTGGATCCCGGAGAGTGGGAGCTGGCGGACGAGGCGTTTCTCTTCATCTGCAAGACTTGGGGAATGCCCCACATGGATCTGATGGCCACGTGGCACAACGCAAAGGCTCCGAGATTTTACAGTCGACGTCGCGAAAGGGGCGCAGAGGGAGTCGATGCGCTGGTGCTCCCCTGGCCGGCGGGAGTGCTTCTGTATGTGTTCCCACCGTGGCCCATGATCGGCAAGATTCTGCGGCGCATAGAATTGCACCCGTCCAACGTGATCATGGTGGCGCCGGAGTGGTCGCGCCGTCCCTGGTTTGCGGACTTAGTCCAGTTGTCGGTGGCGCACCCCTTCGGCTTCAGGGGTTCGCGGGGCTTCTTCGGCAGGGCCCCGTCTGTTTGGAGGATGCGGATCACTTCTGTCTCGCGGCATGGCTTTTGAGAGGTATCGGTTGAAAAGAAAAGGCTACTCTGATGCAGTCGTGGCTACGTTGCTGAGATCTAGAAAGCAGTCTACGTCCCTAGCTTATGTTCGGGTCTGGGTAGTCTTTGAGGAATGGTGCGTGGAGCGGGGTCTGGATCCCACTTCCGCTTCTATTTCCGATATTTTGGCGTTTCTCCAGGCGGGGCTCGCCAAAGGCTTAGCGTGCAATTCCCTTAGGGTTCAAGTGGCGGCGCTTGGGTGTTTGCGAGGTAAGGTCCGGGGAGTCTCTCTGGCTCTTCACCCGGATATCTCCCGTTTTCTTCGGGGGGCTAAACACCTCCGTCCTCCTTTGCGCCTCCCTTGCCCGTCTTGGAACCTCAACTGGGTGCTCTCAGCCTTATGTTCCGCGCCGTTTGAGCCCCTGAAAAGCTCTACGCTCAAGGATCTCACGTTAAAGACTGTGTTCCTGGTGGCGATTGTGTCTGCCCGTCGTGTTTCGGAATTACAGGCATTGTCCTGTAGGGAGCCCTTCTTGCGCATCTCCGATTCCGGGGTTTCCTTGCGGACGGTTCCCTCCTTCCTTCCTAAGGTCGTGTCTGCTTTCCATTTGAATCAATCGATTGAACTTCCCGCTTTCGCGGTTGGGGAGTCTTCGGACCCGAAAACGAGAGACTTGAGAAAGCTGGATGTGCGGAGGTCCCTTCTTCGCTATCTTGAGGTCACCAACCCGTTTCGGGTGACGGATCATCTGTTTGTGTTGACTTCGGGTCCAAAGAAAGGTTCTGCGGCGTTCCGCACAACCATTGCCTGTTGGCTCAAGGAAGCCATTGGTTCCGCGTACATTCTGCGCGGAAAATCGCCGCCGGTGGGTCTTCGGGCTCATTCGACGCGGTCTCACGCTGCGTCTTGGGCGGAATCTTCTCAGGTGTCGCCTCAAGAGATTTGCAGGGCGGCTACCTGGAAGTCGTTGCATACCTTCATTAAACATTACCGGTTGGATGTTCAAGCTACTGAAGCTGGGGGTTTTGGAGAGAGGGTACTCCGAGCGGGACTCTCTGCTTCCCACCCTCGGTAAGTTGGCTCTGGTACATCCCAGGTGTCCTGGACTGATCCTGGTACGTACAGGGAAAGGAAAATTAGTTTCTTACCTGATAATTTTCGTTCCTGTAGTACCAAGGATCAGTCCAGGATCCCGCCCGCAGTGCTGCGCTATGGTAACGGAGAGTCCGCTCTTTATTGTTTTCAGTGCGCTGACCCCTTGTTTATTCGTTCTCCCGGTTGGAGAGTCTAGTTCCTGTAGGGGTGTTGGAATTTTTTTCCGTTTAAATAGCAAGTTTGTATGGTTAGCTATGGTTGCCTTATGGCTTTTCTACTTTGACATTACGTATGACTGAGGGGCTGTGACTGGCACAGGGGCATATATGCTCCGCCCACAAGTTTTAGTCTGTCTCCATCTACTGGTGCGGAGTCACAACCCAGGTGTCCTGGACTGATCCTTGGTACTACAGGAACGAAAATTATCAAGTAAGAAACTAATTTTCCTTTCTAAATCGTAATACCCCAATCCGGGCACACAAAGGGAAGCATGTCATGAAATTATACACACAGTTTAAAGCTGTTCAGAATCCACAGGGCATCCATGCAGCTGACTGACACACAAAACTCCTTTCACGCATCTGAGTTCCAATTCAGCTTTACCAAAATTCTCCATTTTGGGGTTAATCTTGCACCAGCCAGCATCAGTGTTAAAGCAATTACCCACAGAGTTTACACCAGTTCTCAAAGGGAAAGGATGCGCATTCTTTCCCTTTGAAAATATCCCCATCTAAACTACCATTACACATTTACTCTAGCCATGTGTGCAGAGTTTTTTTGATGGGAAAAATTCACACACGGTTTTGAAAACGCAAAAGTATGCATGTAAGTGCAGTTCCCTCCCCAACCCTGCTCTGGGAATGCCTCTGCCTGCTGCGGGTTGTTATGCTCAGGCTTGTGGACCCTTGGGCCGATGAGAGGATGGTATACCTTGCGGAGGATCCGTAGGTTCTCTCGTCGGGTGGCGAGGCAGAACAGAAGAGGAGAGCAGCTGACCCTCGGCACTGGAGACGGAGGCGACTGCAGGCAGATGGAGAGACTAGAAGAGGAGCTGTGACTTCACCCTTGGAAGTCTGCGGTCCCCCCCAGGAGAAGCCCATAGGGACCCAGACAGCTGGGACTTAAGTGGACCCAGAGGGGTCGCGGTATCGGTGCAAGGGCTGACAGGAGCTTCGCCCTGGAAGTCCGCGGTCCCCCCGGGAGGAGCCCGTAGGGACCCGGACCGCTGGGACTTAGGCGGGCCCTTGGAGACGGAGTCCAGGAGGAGTCCAAGGTCAAGTGCCAGAGAGTCGTCGCTTACCAGTCCGAGGTCACACACCGAGGGATCCACCACTTGCCAGTCCGAAGTCACACCAGAGAATCACCGCTTGCCAATCCGAGTCACACACCAGAGAATCTTCGTAAGCCAATCCGAAGTCAGGAACCGGGAAGACCAAGATGTAACAGGAACAAGGATCCGAAGCTCAAGGAACTCACCGAAGCTAGCAGACTAGACAGCGTTGGAGGAAATTGCCAAGTCAGAGAATGAGCAGAGGAATATTCCCTTTATACTTCCCCTGTTCAGGCTGATCAAGGACAGGTGAAGCTTGTTAAAGGGATCAGGTCCCTTTAAATCTGTGAAGGAGGCGCGGCCTCACGCCTAAAGATGGTGGTGGCTTCGGGGGAAACCCCTGACCGGGTGCTCGGTGCCTCGGCGCGGGTCCCCGGCCTGACCCTAGGGTGGAGAGTTGTCCCTGCTCTGCCCCCGCGCCGTTCCTGTAGCCTTTCCTCCACGGAGGAAATCCAAGATGGGTTATTACTGGATTTAAAAGGAAGTGGGAGATGGTGGGTGACACAATGATGATGTTGCGCTGGAGGTGGACCCTTGGCCTGGGGCAGGATTGGTATGGCCCTCTGAGGGATCCTTGCACACTTTCAGATAATAGAAGGACTAGGGGGCATTCCATGAAGTTAGCAAGTAGCACATTTAATACTAATCGGAGAAAAGAGGGCAAGTATTTTACTCAAAGTATTTCCTGATTCCAAAGAAAACAAGAGGTCTCTATCGCATTCTAGATCTAAGGGCCTTGAGCAAATTTAGAAAACGAGAAGTTCAAGATGGTTTCCCTGGGCACCATGATTCCTTTTCTCAAAAAAGTGGATTAGCCATGCTCTCTCAATCTGAAAGATGCTTTCACCCAAATAGAAATATTTCCAGGTCACAGAAAATATTGCCAATTTGCAGTAGGGGATCATCACCTCCAGTATTACCTGATGGCCTTTGGCCTAGCATCAGCCCCATATGTCTTTACAAAATGTCTCACTATGGCGGTGTACCTCTACAAACTAGGAGTGCACATTTTTCCCTATCTGGACAAATGGCTGGGCAAGAGCACAACTCAGGTAAGTTCCACATAAGAACATAAGATATGCCATACTGGGTCAGACCAAGGGTCCATCAAGCCCAGCGTCCTGTTTCCAACAGTGGCCAATCCAGGCCACAAGAACCTGGCAAGTACCCAAACTTTAACTAGATCTCAAGCTATTATTGCTTATTAATAGCAGTTTATGGATTTTTCTTCTAGGAACTTATCCAAACCTGTTTTAAACCCAGTTACTCTAACTGCCATAACCACATCCTCTGACAATGAATTCCAGAGTTTAACTATGCGCTGAGTGAAAAAGAATTTTCTTTGATTTGTTTTAAATGAGCTACTTACTGACTTCATGAAGTGCCCCCTAGTCCTTCTATTATCTGAGAGAGTAAATAACTGATTTATATTAACCTGTTTAAGTCCTTTCATGATTTTGTAGACCTCTCTCATATCCCCCTTCAGTTGTCTCTTCTCCAAACTGAACAGTTCTAACCTCTTCAGCCTTTCCTCAAAAGGGAGCCGTTCCATCCCCTTTATCATTTTGGTCGCCCTGTTCTGCACTTTCTCCAGTGCAACTATATCGTTTTTGAGATGTGGCTACCAGAATTGCACACAGTACTCAAGGTGCGGTCTCACCATGGAGCGATACAAAGGCATTATGACATTTTCTGTTTTATTCACCATTCCCTTTCTAATAATTCCTAACATTCTGCTTGCTTTTTTGACTGCCACAGTACACTGAGCTGATGATTTCAATGTATTATCCACTATGATGCCTAGATCTCTTTCCTAGGTGGTAACTCCTAAGACAGAACCTAACATTGTGTTAGGTTCCTATAACAAGGGTTATTTTTCCCTATATGCATCACATAAGAACATAAGAAATTGCCATGCTAGGTTAGACCAAGGGTCCATCAAGCCCAGCATCCTGTTTCCAACAGAGGCCAAAACCAGGCCACAAGAACCTGGCAATTACCCAAACACCAAGAAGATCCCATGCTACTGATGCAATTAATAGCAGTGGCTGTTCCCTAAGTAAACTTGATTAATAGCAGTTAATGGAGTTCTCCTCCAAAAACTTATCCAAAACGTTTTTGAACCCAGCTACACTAACTGCTCTAACCACATCCTTTGGCAACAAATTCCAGAGCTTAATTGTGCATTGCGTGAAAAAGAATTTTCTCCAATTAGTCTTAAATGTGCTACTTGCTAACTTCATGGAATGCCCCTGGTCCTTCTATTATACGAAAGCGTAAATAACCAATTCACATCTACTCGTTCAAGACCTCTCATGATCTTAAAGATCTTTATCATATCCCCCCTCAACCATCTCTTCTCCAAGCTGAACAGCCCTAACCTCTTCAGCCTTTCCTCATAGGGGAGCTGTTCCATTCCCTTTATCATTTTGGTCACCCTTCTATGTACCTTCTCCATCGCAACTATATCTTTTTTGAGATGCGGCGATCAGAATTGTAGACAGTATTTAAGGTGCGGTCTCACCATGGAGCGATACAGAGGCATTATGACATTTTCTGTTTTATTAGCCATTCCCTTCTTAATAATTCCTAACATTCTGTTTGCTTTTTTGACTGCTGCAGCACATTTAGCCGACGATTTTAAAGTATTATCCACTATGATGCCTAGATCTCTTTCTTGAGTGGTAGCTCCTAATATGGAACCTAACATCGTGTAACTACAGCAAGGGTTATTTTTCCCTATATGCATCACCTTGCACTTATCCACATTAAATTTCATCTGCCATTTGGATGCCCAATTTTCCAGTCTCAGAAGATCTTCCTGCAATTTATCACAATCTGCTTGTGATTTAACTACTCTGAACAATTTTGTATCATCTGCAAATTTGATAACCTCACTCGTCGTATTTCTTTCCAGATCATTTATAAATATATTGAAAAGCACCGGTCCAAGTACAGATCCCTGAGGCACCCCACTGTTTACCCTTTTCCACTGAGAAAATTGTCCATTTAATCCTACTCTCTGTTTCCTGTCTTTTAGCCAGTTTGTAATCCACGAAAGGACATCGCCTCCTATCCCATGACTTTTTACTTCTTCTAGAAGCCTCTCATGAGGGACTACATCCAAATACACTACATCTACCGGTTCACCTTTATCCACATGTTTATTAACTCCTTCAAAAAAGTGAAGCAGATTTGTTAGGCAAGACCTGCCTTGGGTAAAGCCATGCTGATTCCCATTTCATCTGCCACTCTCCAGGTCAGCTGGGACTGGGAACACTGCGGAGGCAACCCTCACCACCCTTGGGGGGAGGGAATCCTAGTGGCCAGACTTAGGCCCCAGGATTGCAGGATTGTGGTAGGAGCTCAGGTGCATGGCCCCCGGCTGAGGACTCTCACTGCATTGACAGGGGATAAAGTGAGCTGGAAGGGGTCATAAAATGGAGGGAAATTCACTGGGGTAGTTGTGAATAAAAGCTCAGGGCACCAAATCCCAGCCCTGGTTCCAAATGAGCTAGAAACCCAAGGAAGCAGGAGGAAACTGCTGGGTCAAACATAAATAAATAAATAAATAAGCTGATAAATAAATATATCGATAAAACACCCCCTCCCCCACTGTGTGTCACAGAGAGCCGGACACTGTGCCCCATCACACTGTGCGTTTGTTTCAGAAAATGAATATACCTTAGTGCAGGACTTCCTATATCTGTCCTAGGGACCCCATAGTCTGTCATGTTATAAACCCTGAAAACCCGACAAGTTGTGGGGGTCCCCGGGACCGGCCAGGGAAGCCCTGTTCTAGTATAATGCAAGCACAGCAGCAGTGCAAACATCAAGAGGATGTGCGTTAGGGGTACTCACACTACCTATTCTGTGTACAGATGGGATCTATGTGCATAGAATAGGTAGTGTGAGTTGAGCAGACTTCCCGAGTCCACGTTAGTGGATTTTGAGTCAACAGAAAGCATGCATGTCGCTCTCACAACCTGCGTACTTTTAGTCACATTAAAAAGAGGCATTTTGGGGACACAGTTGGAAACAATGCACATACATTTATATTTGAACATTCTGGTGCGCAGCCAGCAAGCCGCTAATGCAGCTACTTTACTTCATCATTTAATATCATGCAAGTGCACATGTACCATGTCAACTGCATAACAAGCCGGTATGCAAACACAGTGTGCATGGGTATCTTTGGTATGAAGATTGGTGGAGATTTTTGCACAGCTCAACAGTTCACACGTACTTTTGTTGTTGGGTGCCCTATTGAAAAGGCCCCCCTAGATGTGCACATATCAGGAATACATACACAAGGAATTGGTTTTCATTAGGGTATCTCCCTGTCATTAGTACCTGCATGTCAAGACCTCACAGTGACCCCGCCGAGCCAGAGACATGGGAGGCCTCCGCCTCCTGACACTCTCCACACTCTTCCTCCAACTCCTCTGCTGGGCCTTCACGTTTCGCATCTGCGCCTTCAACGTACAGCGCTTTGGGGAAGCAAAGGCTGCGAAGAGCACCGTGGTGAGCATCCTGGTAAAGGTAAGAGCTGAGCCTTACTGAAACAGAGAGGTCATGCCAGTGTCTGAGGGGTACGGCAAGAGCAAGAAACCTTATTTGGTTGGGGGGGTTAAGATTTCATTTAAGAGGTTATATAGAGATTGGTATTGTTGATTGACTATTTTTCATCTGCTCTGTGAGAGTGAGAGCCTGTGTATGTGTTGTAGAGAGTGATACAGCATGTGAGAGTGGGATCCTGTGTATGTGTGAGAGAGAGAGCGTGTGAGAGTTGGAGCCTGTGTGTGTGTATGTGTGAGAGAGAGAGCGTGTGTGAGTGAGAGCCTGTGTGTGTGTGTGTATGGGTGAAAGAGAGAGCGTGTGTGAGTGATAACCTGTGTGTGTGTATGTGTGAGAGCATGTGCGAGTGAGAGCCTGTGTGTTTGATAGAGGAAGGGAAGAAGACAGGTGGAGAAAGAAGAAACAGAAAAAAAGAGACCTTGTAAAAGTAATTGGTAAAAGACTAAGAAAGGGAATGTGGAAAAAAAAGCCTGTGAGTGGGGCCGAGCTGGCCAAAGACATGGAGCCCCAACGGGAGCTCCGCAGCGAGGCCTGCAGAGATGTTGAAGGCCGCGGTGAGAGACGGGGACGCCGGGGGTTTGTGGCAGCAGCCAAGCCCATGCTAGTGGAGGGTAAAGCCAGGTGAGCAGGCCCGGTCGCGGCACCCATGCAGCCGGGACGCACAACAGGGAGAGGTGCATGAGAGATGATCAGGACTGGAAAAAAATGAGGGCACCTATGACACTAAGTGTGCTGAGAGAGAGAGGGCCAGCATGCTGAAAGGAGGAAGTAATGCCTAGAGGGAGGGAAAAGAAAGGAGGAAAATGTGGGGATCATGCCTGGAAAGAGAGAAGAGAGAAAACCAAAAGGAAAAGTAAAGAATCCAAAAGAAAAACCCCTAAACTAAAAACCAGACAAAAATAAAGATCAAATAAAAAAAAAAAATCTACCAAAATACTGTGTACTCCAATATTTACCCAGAAAAATAAGAAGTCATTTTTTCCACTGATTTTCTCCTGTTTTTGTTCTTGTCCTTGTCATAATAAACCCTGATAAATTCCAGGAAAAATAATTAAAAATAAATCTCAAAAAAAGGTTCCTAGAAATATTTGAACTGCCAAATGCCTTCTGTTTTGATGGGCCTTCTTCTCGTGGCTTTATATCCACTGCAACTTGATGTACTGGGGATGCTTTAGCGAGGCATTGCTGTGTAGAATGATTTTGTTTTTCTAGAGATATAAACTGGGGATGCTGTTGTGAGCTGTCGATGTGTATCACAACTTTCTAAGACTGCTGCAGCTCACACCCTTTCCCTACAATCTCTTTTGGACAGATCCTGCTGCGTTATGATATCTGTCTCCTTCAGGAGGTCCAGGATGTCAAGGGAGAGGCCATCCCCGCACTGGTGAAAGAGCTGAACAGGTAGGAAGAGAGCCAGGGGCTGGAATAAGAAGTCAAGACATCAGATCACAGGCGCATGCACCCCCCCTCCCCCCCCCACACACACACCAGTCCTGCTCTGATTAGTAGCAGATAGGTCAACATTCAAAGCCATTTATCCATTTAAATGGCAAATTTTGTAATATTCAGCCACATACCAGGCTAAAATCTAGCCAGTTATAAAAGAGGCGTTTCAGGGAAGAGTAATGTGTCCACCTAACCTAGCCGATTTTCACTTAAGTCTGGCTTTCTGTGACCGGATAGCTTCCTACTAAACCAGACATCTTTAAAAGATTGCCAGTTAAGTAGTGCTGGGAAATTAAAAAAAAAAAAGTAAAGGGACCTGCGCCCTGATTTCCTCCCTTCCCCCGCTCTCTCCCCACCCACCAAATTTAATCGATAGCCCTGTCGAGCCGTGCAGCCCCCACCCCACATCCCTTTCTAAATGTTAAAATTGCTCCGATGTCTACAAGTGCCTCCCACCCCTATCCCCTTATTCAATCAATATTGAATGTGCAGCTGCCGTCAGATCCTACCCCCCCCCCCCCCCCCAATCCTCCTGAACTCTAAAAACAAATCTTTGTTGGGACCAGGATAGGCCCTTACCAACTCCCAGAGCGCTCCCACGCAGCTTCTGTTAGAAGCTGCCCTGGAAGAATACACCACACATATTTTATGCTGTTCCTTTAAAAAAAAATTTTTTTGAGAGGCTCAGCAGCAGCGGCAGCCCAGACTTAGTGTCTGAGCAGCCTGTCAGGCGGCCTACTCAGCGGGATTATCAGGGGTCGGCCCCGGAGGCATTGAGCTGTGCAGGGAGGGAGGCTCGGTGCCTAAGGTGGTAGGAGTGTGCCCCTGGATTGGGGGAATGTCTCTTACACGGTTCCCTGTGCAGCGGTGACCTTGCGCGTGTTTTCCCACGGCTTCAGCACTTTCGCACTGGCAGGAGCATTTTGCGGCAGTCCGCCCTCTCTCTCCTGCACCGGCGGCAACCGTGTGGCAAGCCCCTCCCCCCATGAAATTTGCGGGGGGTGCTTTTTTTAGGCCCAATGACAGACCGGCCGCTAGTGGAGACCTGCTGGTCCTGCGGAATGTGTTCCGCATATCTTAATTCTCTTTCCCTCTGCACGGTTTGTGCTGTGAGGGGGAGTGTGCTTCTGCCAAGCCTATAAAATCACGGAGAGCCTCGCGGTCTGCAGCGGTGGTGGGGGGGCCACAAGAATGCGGTCCTTCCCCCGTGGAAGGGGACCTGGGTAAGAGGGCTCAACCCCAGGGCTCTGGGGACTCTCCCCCCCCCTTTCCCACACGGTTCAGCAATGTCTGGATAGACTGCCGGGGTCAGGACCCAGCAGCCCAGAAAGGCCCTTGGGGGACCCAGGGGACTTTTTGCCCGAATTCGTCCTCTTACTCCACGAGGCCTTCCTGGCTCAGGAAGCGGGTAAGCGGCGATTTAAGGACAGCCCTGAGGCCTCTGCTAAGAGGCCGAGGGGAATCCCTAAGAGTTCTGTGGGGTCGCGGGGCCAGCTTCAGGGGGCCCGCCCAGCGCGTCTGGACTTAGACCTCAGGGATTCTGAGGATTCAGATGACCCTCAGGGTGAGGGTGGTTTGTTTCCGGCGGCAGATCTGGATGCAGACCCAGATGGGGGGCACTCCCCAGGACCCGGATGACCCTAAGGAAGATCAGGGTGCCTTTTAGGGCCCTGAAGTGGAAGGCGATGACCCTCTGGTAATCCACCTGTTCAAGAGGGAGGAGCTGCACCCGCTTATTCCCCCCAGGTGCTGGAGGAATTGGGGGTTAAGCTCTCTCTGGAGGACTCTGATAATGAGGGGTCAATCTGGTGTTGGACAGCCTATGGAGCCCTCCCAGTGCCTTCCCCATTCCTAAGAAGATCCAGAAGCTGATCAGCCATGAATGGGACTCTCCAGACTCCAGCTTGAAAGTAGGAAGAGCGATGGTAAAGCTTTATTCATTGCTACAGGACCATTTGGATACCCTCAGGACCCTGAAGGTGGATGCTGCAGTTTTGGTGGTCACCAAGAAGACCACAGTTCCGGTCGCCAGCACAGCTGCTCTGAAGGACATTCAGGATCGGAAATTGGAAATGCAGCTCAAGCAGGTTTTTGAGGTGTCTGCTCTGGGGCTCCGAGCGGTGCTCTGTGCCAGCCTGATGCAGCGAGCCTGTTTGAGTTGGATCTAGAAGCCTCAGGAGCAATCTTCCACTGGGACGATGTCCTTGGCCCAGGTGACCCGCCTTGAGGCAGGGGGTTACTTATGTGGCCATTGCCTTATATGACCTCATGCGGACCATAGCACGTGGCATGGTTTCTGTGGTGGCGGCAAGACTGCTATTGTGGCTGCATAATTGGTCGACGGACCTCTCATCTAAGTCGCAGTTATGTAACCTTCCCTTTAAGGGCAGGCTTTTGTTCGGGGAGGACCTCGACCAGCTTATGAAATCCTTAGGGGAAACCAAAGACAACAGACTGCCGGAAGATAAGAAGTCGACACGGAAGCCTTTCTCCTCTCGACCGCAGTTTCATGAGTCGAGATTCTTCTGCTCTGGAAGATCAGCTGTGTCCTCTTCGATGAGGCAATCATCAAGGAGGCATCAGTGCTTTTGAGGTTCCGGAAAGGCTTCTAGAGGCAGACCTACTCAGGGAGTGGGCGGAATCAAATCTTCCCAATGAAGTCAGGCAGGTACACTCCTCATCTTCGGCGATCGGGGGCAGGCTGTCGCATTTTTACAAGGAATGGACCAAGATCACCTCTGATTAGTGGGTGCTAGAAGTTGTCAGGGAAGGTTACGCCTTAGAGTTTTCTCACTCTCTCTGGTCGGTCTTTCTGAAGTTGCGCTATCTTTCCCAAAGCAAGCGAGTAGCAATCCAGGAGACCCTTCAAAGTTTGTTAAGCCTAGAGGCTGTAGTCCCGGTTCTGGAACAAGGACATGGAAGGTACTCCATTTATTTCGTGGTCCTTTCGACCCATCTTGACCTTTTGGAGGTCCAACCGGAGTTTGAAATTACCACGATTTCGGATAGACACGTTACGTCCCATGATTGCGGCAGTCCGAAAAGGAGAGTTTTGGCGTCTATGGATCTCACCAAGGCCTATCTACACATCCTTTTTCGACAGGACCACCAGAGGTTTCTCCAGTTCGAGGTGCTAGATCAGCATTTTCAGTTTCGGGCCCTTCCCTTTGGCCTTGCCACGGCTCCTCGGATCTTCACGAAAGTGATGGTGGCTGTCATGGCAGCTCTGAGACAGGACAGGGTTTTGGTGCACCCTTATCTGGATGACTGGCTCATCAGGGCGAAGTCACAGGAAGAGTGCGCACAGTCGATACTCCGAGTGAGTTCTCTCCTGGAGTCGCTGAGATGGATCATCAATCTACCAAAGAGTCACTTAGTGCCTTCTTAGTGCCTGGAATACTTGGGCGCCCAATTTGACATGCAGCAGGGAACAGTGTTCCTCACTGCCGATAGGGTGGTCAAGATTCAAGCTCAGATAGCTCGTTTGCTTCGCCTGGCTGTTCCCAAAGTCTGGGACTATTTGCAGTTCCTGGGATCGATGTCGTTGACATTGGAACTGGTGCCTTGGGCGTTTGCTTATGTGCGCCCCCTGCAGAAAGTGGTGTTGTCTCGCTGGAGCCCCCTGTCGGAACAGTACTTTCTGCCACTGCCCCTTTCAAAGGAAGCCAGATCCAGTCTGGCGTGGTGGATGACAAGGAGCAATCTGGAGAAGAGAATATCCCTTCAAGTCCTGGATTGGGTGGTAGTCACCATGGATGCCAGTCTCCAGGGCTGGGGCGTGGTGTGCCTGGGCAAGTCAGCGCAGGGCTTCCGGTCTGTGTCGGAATGGTCGTGGTCCATCAATCAGTTGGAGACAAGGATGGTGCACAGAGCCCTTCAAGTGTTTCTACCCTTGGTCCGCGATTGTATGGTGAGAGTATTTTCGGACATCGAGACGACTGTGGCCTATATCAATCGCCAGGGGGAAACCAAGAATCCTGCCAAGGCTCGGGAGGCTTTGTTATTGTTCGTGTGGGCAGAACTCCATCTCGAAGGTATTGCTGCCTCTCATGTCGCAGGAGTGGACAATGTCCAAGCGGACTATCTCAGCCGACAGCAGTTGGACCTGGGGGAGTGGGAATTGTCCCCGGAAGCCTGAAATCATATCTGCGCCCGTTGGGGGACCCCTCAGCTGAACCTCAGGGTGACAAGAGTCAACGCCAAGACGGAGAAGTTCTTCAGCCACCGGAGGCTCTAGTGTGCCCGTGATCATCCGTAATCCTTCTTTATGTCTTCCCTCTGTGGCCCCTCATAGCTTGGGTGCTCAGGCGAATAGAGGCTCATCCAGGTACGGTGCTGCTAGTAGCGCTGGAATGGCTGCTCTGCCCGTGGTTTGCATATCTGATACATCTGGCGGTGGACGAGACCCTGTGTCTAGCTCACTTGCAGGGTCTGCTGCGTCAAGGTCCCATATTGTCAGATCGGGCGGATCGCTTTTGTCTCGCGGCCTGGATTTTGAGAGGCGGCAATTGCATCTGAAGGGGTATTTGGGTCTGGTTATTGCTACCCTTCTTCAGGCTAGGCAACCAGCTACTTCCCTTGCCAATTCCAGAGTATAGAAAGTTTTTGAGACCTGGTTTCGGTAACAGGGTCTAGATCCTCTGATGGTTTCTGTTCCGCACATTTTGTCCTTGCAGAAGGGCTTGTCCAAAGGATTGGCTCATAGTTCACTTAGAGTCCAAGTTTCGGCCTTGGGTTGCCTCAGGGGGAAGATGCAGGGCAAGGCTTTGGCTTCCCATCCTGATGTGGTACGTTTTCTGAGGGGTGTTAAACATCTCTGTCCCCCTCTTCGGAACGTGTGTCCAGAATGGAATCTCAATTTGGTGTTGCGGGTCCTCTGCGAGGATCCCTTTGAACTGTTGGGTCGAGTATTTTTAAAGGTCCTTACCTTGAAGACTGTCTTTTTGGTGGCCATTTGCTCAGCTAGGAGGATCTCTGAATTTCAAGCTCTTTCTTGCCGTGATCCCTTTCTGCGGATTTCGCCTGACAAGGTTTCTTTATGGACAGTGCCTTCGTTCCTGCCTAAGGTGGTTTCTGCCTTTCATGTGAATCAGACTGCTGAGTTGCCAGGTTTTCCAGACTGGTCTCATGATCTTTCTCTGAGTAGAAATCTCCATCTTTTAGATGTGTGCACACCCTATTGCATTATTTGAAGGTTACCAACTCTTTCCGTCTCTCTGATCGTTTATTTGTGCTCTTCAGGGAACCAAAAAAGGAAGAGAAGGCGTCTAAGGCTTCTTTAGCTCGCTGGTTGAAAGATTTCCTCCGCCTATGTTTCCAAGGGCCGTGCAGTGCCGGTGAAGTTTAAGGCTCATTCTACTCGTGCTCAGGCAGCATCTTGGGCCAAGTGCCAACTGGTATCTCCCCAGGAGATATGTCAGGCCCCGGTCTGGTCTTCGCTTCACACTTTCACCAAGCATTACCATTTGGATGTGTGCGCCCCAGAGGCGACTCCTTTTGGTGAGAGTGTACTGAGAGCGGGTCTTTCAGGTTCCCGCCCGATATAAGGGGGTTTTGGTACATCCCACTTGTCTAGACTGATCTGGGTATGTTCAGGAAAGGAAAATTGTTCTTACCTGCTAATTTTCGTTCCTGTAATACTACAGATCAGTCCAGAGTCCCACCTTTGGGAACTATGCCGAAAAACTGCTTGTTCTGCTGCTGGGCCTTTTGGGCTCATACGAAGATGTTGTTAAAGACCTATTGACATTAACGTATTCTAGAGTTTCAATGTTTACTTTGGTTGGTGGCTATCCAGTTCAGGGGTATCCATCTCAAGGGCTTAGTTCGCCCTGTTGTTAAGTTATCTTGGCTTGGATACAGGTCAATACTGAGGGACTGCAGGTGGCACTCTCAGATATGTAGCAGTGCCTAAAGTTTTGTCCTCTACCTCCATCTGCTGGTAGGGATGAATAAACCCACTTGTCTGGACTGACCTGTGGGTATTACAGGAACAAAAATTAGCAGGTAAGAACCAATTTTCCTTTTTTCCCACTGAATATATGGGACAAGTTATCCGTCTAACTTAGCCAGATAATTTGTCCACTCATAGACTTACTGAATATGGACCTCATAGTAAATGACAGCAGATAAAGGCCAATTCCAGAGGTAATTTATCTATTTTAGGTAGATGTATATACAAATTTCCATATGGAACTTAACATTCACTCTTCCTTTGCCCATGTCCCTCACCAACCTTTTTGAATTGTAACTGCTGCTCTGTGCAGATTATGCCCATGCTTTCTCATGGATTTGATGGCATCGTACCACTGCTGTTTAGGGTTGTATCTGCTGCTCTGGGCAGGTACCTCCATGCCTTCTAGGAAGTGCACTGCAGTCAAATCTCTGCTGTTTTGGGCTGTAACTGTCACTCTGTGCAAGTTACCTCTGTGCTTCATTTCCATTCTCTTGCTACTTAGGGATCCTCTCTGTTTATCTCAAGCCTTTTGGAATTCTGTTACTGTTTTTTCCTCTGTCACCTCCTCTGGGAGAGTTTTCCAGGCATCCACTATTCTCCTGACAAACTGATCAAAACAGTGACTCTTCTGCTCTTTCCCACTCTCCTTTGGCAGGATTCAAGGGTCAGAGCTATTCGCGTACATCAGCAGCGGCCCACTGGGCAGGAACAAATACCTGGAAAAATATGTCTTTATTTACAGGTGAGAAATGGGGAGGGCCGTGCCTCACACACAGGCTTACATTGCTAAAAGCTAGAATGAAACTGCGCAATAAAGGATATAAAAAACACACCTCTAAAACAGGCAAGGCCTTGTTTCACAAGGGTTCATTCCCCTTCAAAGAGTTGCACGGCCTTCCTGCACCCATACAGGGGAAGGAGGGTCTGATGTTCAAAGCGCTGATTGGCAGGACACTTCAGGGGATGAGGGTGATGGCAGATGGAGGTGGGGGGGGGGGGGGAATGGTAGTAAACATTCTGTGTGGTCCACCACAAATGTGCACTGGAAGGAGCAAAATAATTACCTTTTTTTTTTAATTTGAAACTTTTTATTGAGTGTCAACAGAAGTTTACAATATTGCGAGAGCAAAACATATAATACAAATAAAGTGAACTTGAGGCCAAAAATGTGGCACTTTATCTCCGATTGGAGGCTAAGTGGCTATCCTGGGACTATCGGCTGTTTGGGATGGGGATAGTCTAACCAAGTGAATTATGTTGTTTGGTGCTGTCTATATAGGAAAAAGTATTATAGAAGTTCCCTGTACGTACCCGGATCAGTCCATATAGTGGGTTGTGTCCCCCTTCTAGCAGATGGAGTCAGAGCAAAAACCTTACAGGTTGGAGCGCCCTCTGTGTCCCTTCAGTATTTTCTCTGACTCCAGCAGATGGCAGGGGACACCTACGGCTCCCCAGCATTGTTTACTACATTCTATATTTCTTACTTTTCTGCTATGGATCAACTTAAAAAAAAAAATACAAGACTAAATTTCTCACTTCTCCCAATCATTCCTGGACTTGCAGGCAGAACTTGATAGGACAGTTTCTTATGGTTCCTTCCCTGTCTGTTTTTGGGGGTAAGTGTTATTTTCTGTACTTTCCTTTTTTTTAGCGTCTTGCACAGCTGTTTTCTGGGTGAATGTTGGTGGCTCCAACCTTTTCCCCCCTCAGCAGCCCGCCCTGAGATGTCGCTTCCTCGGGCTGTGTAGACAGAGAGGCGCCATTCCTCTGTTCAGCTCTTGTACATATTGCTGCTGACAGCCTCCGGGAGAGCTATTTTTCACTCTCCCATGCTGCATTCGACGCGATGTGCAGCCTGCGGGGAGTCTGGGCGACTCTCCCACGAGGGCCTCTGCTCGAGCTGCCTCCCCGGCGGGGAGGGATAGTCTAGATTGGGGGGCCATCCGATTTCGCTAGCTTCTGTGTGCCCGCCCTCGGGGAGGCCGGCTCCGTCCCGTTCTGAAGAAGGAATGGTGGCCATTTTGATTTCGGAGCTGCCTGCTCTTGTGCCTCCTGATTTCCTCGATGACTCTGGTTCCTCGCCCCCCCCCCCCCCATCCAATTCTGACGCCGACAAGCCCTGCTCCTCATAATTCCATCGTGGGACAGGTTAATGGGGTCCCTCCCGCTGCCCCCCCGGGGCCGTTTTCAACAGAATTTATTTTGTTCATGCATAGTGCATACTTGGCAAGGCTCTCCTAGGATTCAGCAGCTACCCCTCCCCCAAAAATTCCTAGACTCCAAGGGAATGGGGATGTACCAGATCTTGCTCAGATACCTGATCCTCCGGCTCCTCCAGGGACAGGCACCACAGGGAGCTCACAACCTCCGGGAATTCCTTGCCCTTCTCGGGTGCGAGTGGCCCCCCAACCGGCTAACCCCGACCCCCTCCTCCTCCAACATCCGGACCCAGACTTGGAGACCTGGTACCGCTACTGGAAGGGGATCACCCACGAGTTTTAAGACTCTTTCAGAGGGATGAATTGGACCCGCTCATTCCACAAGTCCTTGAAGAACTAGACATTGAAGCCCCACAGGAACCTGCGGGGCCCAGTGAGACTAGGCGAAAGGGGGACCCTCTCTTGGCGGGCCTTCGGACCCCCGCAAAAACTTTTCCTTTTCATCACAGGCTACTTCAGTTGTTGTCAAGAGAGTGGGAAGTTCCTGATGGCTCCCTCTGGGTCGGCAGGGCAATGGACAAACTTTACCCACTTCCCGAGGACTCTTTGGATCTCCTCAAGGTGCCCAACGTTGATGCTTTGGTGTCCACAGTCACAAAAAGGACAACTATCCCGGTCACGGGTGGCACCGCGCTAAAAGACACCCAAGATCACAAGCTTGAGGTGTATTTGAAGAGGATCTTCGAAGTTTCGGCTCTGGGGGTCCGTGCGGCGGTCTGCAGCTCTCTCATGCAACGAGCAGGGCTTCGTTGGATGCAACAATTACTTGGTGCTCAAGAGCTTCCTCCTGAAGAAGCAAGACAAGCGGACCGCCTGGAGGCGGCAATGGCATATGGGGCGGATGCTCTCTATGATCTTCTCCAAGTCCTGGCCAGAACTATGGCCTCTGCCGTCTCCGCTCGACGCCTGCTTTGGCTCTGCAATTGGGCGGCGGATTCTTCTTCCAAAGCTAGACAGGGCTCTTTGCCTTTTAAAGGAAAATTGCTTTTTGGAGACGAGCAGGAACAACTCATACAGTCCCTTGGGGAGAATAAAGTGCATAAGTTAACCGAAGACCGGCCTCGGGGCTCCAGGACTTTCGGCTCCATGCGTTACCGCTTCAGAGGTCAGCGTCATTTTCATCAGTCCAGACCAGCTCCGCAGAGAAATGCCTCATCCCGGTCACAGTCCTGGTCTCATTCCTTTCGTAGTCGCAGACAGTCCAGGTACAGCCCTTCCTAAGGGGCTGCCAAGTCCACACAATGAAATCTTGCTGGCCCATTCCTCCACCCCCAGGATAGGTGGACGGCTGTCCCTTTTCTACGAGGAGTGGGTCAAGATCACCTCAGACCAGTGGGTCCTGGATATCTTAAAATACGGCTACGCGTTAGAATTTGCTCGACGCCTAAGAGACCGATTCATCTTCTCCCCCTGTGGTCCGGTGAAAAAGCAGGATATAGTGAGTCACAGGCTGGTCCGGCTCCTGGGCTTGGGGGGCCATCATCCCGGTACCCTTGTCGGAACAAGGGTCAGGCCACTATTCCATCCCACTATTCTGTCCCACTAGAGCAATCAACAAAGGATCCCTTCATGTGCCCTCGCTAAAAATGGCACGCCTATTCGCCACAAGGGAACGTGCCCTCACGATCGCAGACCCCTCACACTGGAACTCCCTGCCTCCAACAGTCCGTCTTGAATCCTGCCATTTCAAATTTATTTATTTATTTATTTAACACTTTTTTATACTGACCTTCATAGTAATAACCATATCGGATCGGTTTACATTTAACAAGGGTATAACTGTAGCATAACTTAAGAAAGTTAAATAAAAGGAAATGAATAAGGCAAGTTACATTCAACAAGGGTAAGGAACTTGGAAGCTTATATAGCTGGAAGGAAGTAAAGGTGGAAATAATTAAGAAATACAATGGAGGATACGGGTTAAAGCTTAAGAGTGCTTTAACCTAGAGGTGCTCTAGTCTCTAGTCATCGTTCATGAAGATCAAGGCCATCGTCCAAGTAAGAGAAAGGGCAACTAGTGATTGTCTGGGGAATCCCCGAAAGCTTGGTGAAAGTTTACTTGGTGAAACTTGGTGAAAGTTTACTTGGTGAAAACTTGGTGAAAATTTAGAAAGAAACTAAAAACATGGCTATTTACAAAGGCCTTCCCGGACTAGCGACAATCTGCCTTCCCCCAGCCCATAGCCCGCCATCACCTCCAATACCATTATAATTTAATCCTATGTACCCCTGAACTTAATGTATATAATTTTAAGTAATAGATTTTCAAGCATGATATGTACCAATAGATCTTGGTTAAGAAATTACACTAAGAACCTATAGTTACTCAAGTTCAGAACCTCTTACCAGTTGCTCTATATTTCTATGCCTTTCTCTGCGTGCTCACGCCCCTTACCATGTTTCTCCCTGTTAAATGTATTTTCCAATCTTTTGTTACGATGTAAACCGATGTGATGTACACACTAACACCGGTATAGAAAATGTTTTAAATAAATAAATAAATACTTCGTGGTTCCCAAGAAAGAAGACTTCTGTCCTATCCTCGACCTCAAGATGGTCAACAGGGCCCTCAAAATTCTACACTTCAGGATGGAAACCTTATGCTCTGTGATCACGGCGGTTCACAAAGGAGAGTTTCTAGCTTCCCTAGACTTAAAGGAAGCTTATCTACATATTCCTATCCTCCAGTCACATCAGCGCTTCCTTCGCTTCAAGATTCTGGGACAGCATTTCCAATTCCAAGCTCTGCCGTTCGGACTAGCGACAGCTCCACGGATGTTCACCAACAAGCCGTCCAGCGGGTGCTACATCTCCTATGTTCCCTAGGCTGGGTTGTCAACCTTCCCAAGAGTCACCTTACCCCTTCACAAACAATAGATTTCCTAGGCGCACACTTCAACACCAGACAGGGGAAAGTCTTCCTCCATCAGGATCGAGCGGACTCCCTATTTCTCAACTGCAACGCTTCAGGGATCTCTCTCCACCCACTGCCTGGGACTACCTCCAACTGCTGGGTTCTATGGCGTCAACTATAGACTTAGTGCTGTGGGCTTTTGCCCAGATGCGTCCGCTCCAGAAGACATTACTCTCTCGTTGGAAACCTGTGTGGCGGGAGTTCCATATCCCTCTTCCACTTACGGAGTCGACCAGACACAGCCTGCTCTGGTGGCTCAGCCTGGATCACCTATTGCAAGGAGTGAACCTGGAAATCCCTCAGTGGATAATAGTGACCACGGACGTCAGCCTCTCCGGCTGGGGAGCAGTATGCGGGTCACAGTCGATGCAGGGGCAATGGTCACCCACCCAGGCGACCTGGCCTATCAATCATCTGGAGACCAGGGCGGTCCGTCTGGCACTCAAACATTTCCTTTCCTTACTTCAAGGGCGTGCGAAGCGAATTCTCTCAGACAACATGACGATGGTGGCATACATCAACTGCCAAGGCGGCACAAGAAGTCTGCACGTCTCCCAAGAGATCGACAAGTTGATGGTATGGGCGGAGTCTCATCGCTCCCGGCTGGCGGCCTCTCACATCGCAGGGGTGGACAATGTTCGAGCAGACTTCTTAAGTCGTCAACGCTTCGATCCGGGAGAGTGGGAACTCTCCGAAGAAGCAATGCAACTTCTGGTGCAAAGATGGGGACCGCCCCACCTAGATCTGATGGCCACACAACGAAATACGAAGGTTGCGCGCTTCTTCAGTCGCAAGAGAGAGCACGGCGCAGAAGGCGTAGATGCCCTGGTCCTTCCATGGCCTCGGAATCTCTTGCTCTACGTGTTCCCACCATGGCCTCTGGTGGGGAAGATCCTCCGGAGGATAGAACTCCATCAGGGTCCAGTAATCCTGGTAGCTCCAGAATGGGCTCGCAGGCCGTGGTTCGCGGACCTGATCAACTTGGCAGTGGATGGCCCTCTACGGCTGGGACATCTTCCGAACCTCCTCCGTCAAGGACCAGTATTTTTCGACCGGGTAGATTGCTTTTGTCTTGCGGCATGGCTTTTGAACAGCGGCGGATTCACGAAGTCGGACCGGCCCAGGTATTCGCCACCCAGGCCGGCCCAGGACACATCACGTGGTCTGCCGAGCGCGGCTCTGTCACGGTCGCGCAAGGCAGACCACGTGACTGGAGCGATCAGCCCACTGGGGGATGCCTGATCCCCCGATAGGCCAATCTGCCCCTGCTTTTGAACGGAGCCAGTTGAGACGGCGGGGATACCCGGACGAGGTTATTTCCACCCTACTTTAGGCTCAAAAACCATCTACGTCCATTGCTTATGTTCGTGTATGGAAAGTGTTTGAAACGTGGTGTTTCACCCTGCATGTTTCTCCATGCCATGCTTCCATCTCCAACATTCTCGCCTTCCTGCAGCAAGGTTTGGAGAAGGGGCTGGCCTACAACTTCTTAAAGGTCCAGGTAGCGGCTTTTGGGGCCCTCGTGTCTCAATCTCATGGACTTCGTCTCTCAGCACACCCTGACATTGTCTGGTTTTTGCAAGGAGTGAAACATGTCTGGCCTCAGCTCCATTCGTCGGGTCTGTCCTGGAATCTCAATTTGGTCCTCTAGATCCTGGGTGGCCCACTGTTTGAACCTCTTCGCAGCGCCACCCTCAAAGACCTCACTCTCAAGACACTGTTCCTCATGGCCATCTGTTCCGCTCACCACATATAGGAATTACAAGCCTTGTCATCTAGGGAGCCTTCCCTCCGTTTCACAGATTCGGGAGTTTCGTTACACACGGTCCCAGCTTTCTTACCCAAGGTGGTTTCCGCTTTTCATCTGAATCAGTCTGTAGAGCTCCCATCCTTCCCAGGTGATTGTCCTCAAGAGCTCAAGCACCTTGACGTGAAAAGGGTCCTCTTGCGCTATTTAGATGTGATTAATCCGTTTCGCCTTACGGACCATCTCTTTGTGCTATGGAGCAGACCCAAGAAAGGATGCAAGGCTTCCAAGACCACCATTGCATGGTGGTTAAAAGATGCATTCCCAGTACGTACAGGATCAGTCCAGAGAAGTGGGTTGTGTATCCCTACCAGCAGAGGGAGTCAGAGAACCAAAACTTTGGGCACTGCCATATATACAAGAGTGCCACCTACAGTTAGCCAGTATTTCTCTGACTCCAGCAGAGGGTAGATTTACACTCCTGCAGTTTTTTGTTATAGTTACTTTTCTTTTAGGTAGTTAGATTTTTTTATTGCATTTGCAACGCTTCCTGAGGTGTCAGGCACCTTCGTGGGCCATCCCTCAGTGGAAGTCGGGCGTCCGGGGGATTGGGAATACCTGCCTGTGCCTCGCCTGCATCGGGTCGGTGGGGGAATTCCAGGGGCTCCTGGTTTATTTCCCCCTGCTGCTGCTACATCTGCTCCTTCGATCCCTGCTTCAGTTTTAGAGTAAAGTTTAGTTTAAAAAAAAAAAGACTTTCTTTCTGTGACGCTGGCCGGCTGCCTTTGGAACAGAGGTAAGGAGTCGGCACAGGGGGATCGGGTCGTGACCATGACGGGAGCCTGGTAGCACGGTGTCCTTCCACTCCCGGGGCTCCGGGGGACTTCGAAGGCCCAGGGGTGAGTTTGACGTTTCTGACCCGGCCAGGGTTCGTTCGCGGCCGCGGGTGCTTGTATTTTTTCTCTTCAGCCGGCGCCGGGGACCCGTAGCTGGGTGGTGGGGGAGATTTTGGCGCTAAATTTCGGACCGACTTCCTCAGCCCTGCCGCTGGTTATTTTTCCCGCGTCGCGGCTGCGTTTCTTCACCCGTAGTTTGCCGGTTCTGTTCAGGCCTGGTTTTTTCCTGCGTCGTGGCGGCAAGCGGGGTTTTGATTTTAGCGGCCTTGTTTTTTTCTTCGCGCCTCGTGGCGACGCGCCTGCCCGATGGGTCCCTGCTCGAAATCGCTGTCCTGCCGCGTGTGTGGTACACACGGACAGGTGCTGGATGCGGATTCTCTATGCCCCACTTGTGCCTCAGAGTCGGGGAACTCGTTGGGGTCGGAGGGACCCTCTTGGGCGGAGGGGCAGGTGTTTTTAGAGCTGGCTTTATGTGTGGAGGAAGCTCCTCCCGTTTTGGCCCCTATAGGGGCGGACTCCTTAGGGAGTGCTGACATGGTGACCACAGTACCCCCCTCGGGGGTGGAGGGGAAACCGGAGGGTTTTACCCTGGAATTTGTACTCCTCATGCATGAGGTGTACTTGGCACGTCAGCGGGCGCCTGTCAAACGGCCTGGCCAACAAGAGGGCACAGGACATCCACCGGAGAAAATACCTCTGGGTGCAGGCTCTTCTCACCCTTCCGGGGATCAGTCCCATCCAAGTGGCGTGGGAGCACAGGCTCCTCAGGGTCCGAGCCCGGGAGCGGGTTTAGCCCCGGCCACGGGGGTGGTCCCGGCAACAGACCCGGACCAAGCGGATGTGGATACAGATATTTCCAATGACCCGGAGGCCCTGTCGACGGAAGGGGATGATCCCAGTGTGGTCCGACTGTTTAAGCGGGATGAGCTCCATTCGCTTATTCCTCAAGTTTTGGAAGTGCTGGGGCTGAAAGTTTCTCAAGAGGAATCGGACAATGAGGGGGTTAACCTTTTCTAGATGGCATTAGAGGTCCGACTACTGCCTTTCCTTTGCCGAAGAAAGTTCGAAAGTTGGTGAACAGGGAGTGGGAAACTCCCGATGCGGGACTGAAGGTCAGCAGAGCGATGGCGAAGTTATATCCCCTGTCCACGGACGTTTTGGATTTGCTCAAGGTTCCTAAGGTGGACTTTGCGGTCTCAGTGGTCACCAAGAAGACCACAATCCCGGTGACTGGTGCGACGGCGCTAAAGGACGCACAGGATCGCAAACTGGAGATCCAGTTGAAGCGGGCCTTTGAAGTTTCAGCTCTGAGTTTACACGTGGCGATCTGTGCTAGTCTCATGCAGAGAGCGTGCCTGTGTTGGGTCCAGGAAACTCGGGACGGTGCTGACGCCGGCAACAGCGGGGCGTTGCAGTCCGCCCGTTTGGAGGCCAGTATTGCTTATGTAGCAGATGCACTCTATGATCTGGTGCGGACCTCGGTGAGGACTATGGTGTCCATGGTTTCCGCACAACAACTCCTATGGCTACGGAACTGGGCGGCGAATTTGTCCTCAAAATCCAGGCTATCCAACCTGCCATTTAAAGGCCAGCTTCTTTTCGGGGAGGAACTGGACCAACTGGTAAAGTTGTTGGCGGAGTCCAAGGGCAACCGATTACCTGAGGACAGAAGATCGTCAAGGAAGTCCTTCCCACCTCGATCTCGTTTTCGGGACAACCGTCGCTACAGGACTAGTCGGTACACGTCCACGACCTCTTCTAAGCCGACTACAGGTCAGCAGCAGTCCTTTCGAGGGGGTCGGCGACCCGGGAGAGACTCCGAGTGACAAGGGGCCTCCAGCAACAAGACTGCCCAATGAAGCCACGACCGCCCATTCCGTCGTCGAAGCTGTCGGAGGTAGATTATCCAACTTTTATTTATTTAGTTATTTATTTAGAGTTTTTCTATACCAGCATTCGTGATTAGAAACCACATCATGCCGGTTTACATATAACAAGGGGGTGTGAACAAAAAATGGAACATAAACAAGTGCAAAGAGATCTTAAAGTTACATTACAACAAGGATCATATAACTGGGGAGAGAATTAGAGTAAGATAACCGAGCAGTTAGGATTAATTATTTACATTATATTGTGAAGTCTCTTATAAGATGTTGCTGTTTTACACGGAATGGGCAAGAATTACATCAGACCGCTGGGTCTTGAAGGTCATCAGGGACGGTTACACCTTGGAATTCTCGTGGCCGATTCGGGAGGTATTTGTGGAGTCCCGGGTGGCCTCGCCCCACAGGTGCGAGGCGGTCTGAGTAACTCTGCGTCGACTTCTCAACCTTGGAGCGATTGTTCCGGTTCCAGAAGCGCAACAGGGCCGGGGCCGTTATTCGATTTATTTTGTAGTTTCCAAAAAGGAAGGCACGTTTTGTCCCATCCTCAACCTCCAGCAGGTGAACCGCTGCCTTTGCATACCGCGTTTCCGGATGGAGACCTTGTGCACAGTGATAGCAGTGGTTCGCAAAGGAGAATTTCTGGCATCCCTGGACCTCACGGAGGCGTATCTTCATCTACCTATCCAACCATGTCACCAGAGGTTCTTGCGTTTCAAGGTGTTGGGTCAACATTTTCAGTTTCGAGCCCTTCCTTTTGGTCTCGCCACAGCCCCCCGAATGTTCACGAAAGTGATGGTGATGATATCAGCATTCCTTCGGAAGGAAGGCATCTTGGTTCATCCGTACCTGGACGACTGGTTGATTTGTGCAAAGTCACAAGAGGAATGCGAGAGGTCGGTCCACACAGTGGTGACCACATTGAGGTCGTTGGGATGGGTGGTCAACATCCAGAAAAGTCAATTGGAATCCACTCAGGAGCTCGTTTATCTAGGAGCTCGATTCGATACCTTGCAAGGCAAAGTGTTTCTGTCGGCAGATCGAATAATGAAGTTGCAAGACCAGATCTACTCCCTGTTGAGGAGGCGGTCTCCCACAGTGTGGCATCATCTTCAAGTCCTGGGTTCCATGGCTTCCACCCTGGGGTTAGTTCCCTGGGTATTTGCTCACTTACGGCCGCTACAACGTGCACTGTTGGCTCGGTGGAGTCCAGTGTCTGAACAATATCATCTACCAATGCCTCTCCTTCGGGAGTCCAGACTCAGTCTGTCATGGTGGCTGTCGCACGACAATCTGGAGCGGGGGGGGGGGGGGGGGTGGATTTGGACACCCCAAATTGGCTGATTATCTCCACCGATGCCAGCCTCTCCGGGTGGGGAGCGGTGTGTGGGAGGAAATCAGCACAAGGTCTCTGGTCACGGAATGTTCATGGTCCATCAATCGTCTTGAGACAAGGGCGGTGCGACTAGCCTTGCAAGTCTTCCTTCCCTGGATTCAGCCGCTGGTGCGAGTTTTCTCCGACAATGCGACGACAGTGGCGTACATCAACCGTCAAGGCGGCACCCGCAGCCCCGAGGTGGCACTGGAGGTACGCCTGTTATTCACCTGGGCGGAACGGCATCTTGAGGGCATCGCCGCGTCCCATGTTGCCGAAGTGGAGAATCTTCAGGCGGACTTTCTCAGCAGGCACCAACTCGACCCAGGAGAGTGGGAGCTGTCGGCCGACGCATGGAGCTGCATTTGCGCCAGATGGGGAGTACCTCAGTTGGATCTCATGGTGACACGGACAAATGCGAAGACAGAACGCTTCTTCAGTTGTCGAGAGCAGGGATCGGTGGGCATTGACGCTCTCGTGTGTCCTTGGCCCACAGGAATCCTTCTGTATGTCTTTCCTCCCTGGCCTCTCATCGGTCGGCTCCTTCGCCGCATAGAACTACACCCAGGACGGGTGGTATTGGTGGCGCCAGAATGGCCGCGCAAGCCGTGGTTCGCGGATCTAGTGCGTTTGGCTCTCGACGGGCCGTTGCCGCTGGCCCATCTCCTGTGTCTTCTTCGGCAAGGACCCATTTTCTCGGACCGAGAGGATTGCGTCTCTCTCGCGGCTTGGCTTTTGAGAGGCAATGTTTACGTCTGAAGGGCTACTCTGAACAAGTCATTTCCACTCTCTTTCAGGCGCGACGACCGTCCACCTCTATAGCCTATGTTCAGGTCTGGAAGGTTTTTGAGTCATGGTATTCCCTTCAAAACTATGATCCATTATCGGTCGGTGTCCCTCGGGTACTGGATTTTTTGCAGCAAGGACTGAGTAAGGGCTTGGCGTTCAGTTCTCTCCGGGTGCAGGTGGCGGCTCTTGGAGCCCTATGGGGCCGATTCAATGGCTATTCCTTGGCGGTGCACCCGGACATTGCTCGTTTTTTGAAGGGGGTCAAGCATTTATGACCACCAATCAACAGAGTTTGCCCGGACTGGAATCTGAACTTAATGCTCCAAGTGTTTTGCGATGCTCCGTTCGAGCCTCTTCGCCGCTCCTCTCTGAAGGATCTGACGTTGAAGATGGTGTTTTTAGTGGCCATTTGTTCGGCCCAGCGGATTTCAGAATTGCAGGCGCTATCGTGTCAAGATCCTTTTCTGCAGATTTCCGATGACCAGGTGTCATTGCACACTGTCGCATCCTTTGTTCCTAAGGTTGTTACAGTGTTTCACGTAAATCAGACTGTAGAGTTGCCGGGGTTTTCACGTTGGTCCCATAACTCAACTCAGGATAGGGAGCTTCATCTCTTAGATGTCCGGCGCATTTTGTTACGGTATCTGGAGGTTACCAATGATTTCCGAAGTTCTGACCATTTGTTCGTTCTTTTTGGGGGTTCCAAGAAAGGTGATAAGGCGTCGAAGGTGACCATTTCTCGTTGGATAAGAGAAGCCATTTGTTCGGCATACATAATCCGAGGTCGCCAAGCCCCCTTGGGTATATGAGCTCACTCTACTAGAGCCCAGGCTACTTCCTGGGCAGAGTGTCAATTACTGTCTCTGCAGGAGATCTGCAGGGCGGCAGTGTGGTCTTCTCTTCACTCCTTCACCAAGCATTACTGTTTGGATGTTAGGGCGCCGGAGGACTCATCCTTTGGTGCAGGGGTCTTGCGTGCGGGTCTTTCAGGTGCCTGCCCAGTGTAGGGTGGCTTGGGTACATCCCACTTCTCTGGACTGATCCTGTACGTAATGGGGAAAAAAAATTGGTTCTTACCTGCTAATTTTCATTCCAGTTGTACTAAGGATCAGTCCAGAGGCCCACCTCTTACTTCTGATTCCGAAAGACTGTCTGGGCTAGCGTTGGCCTATATTTACTTCTGAAGCTCCGTTGAAGTGTGATTGTTGGAGCAGTTTTTCACAGTTGTTTTTTTGAATTTATCTGGAGCAGTAAGATTGTTTGGGTTTTTTGGGGCTACCTACTGCTTCTTTCTTAGGTTACTCATGGGCTTGGGTACAGGTCAATACTGGCTAACTGCAGGTGGCACTCTTGTATATATGGCAGTGCCCAAAGTTTTGGTTCCCTCACTCCCTCTGCTGGTAGGGATACACAACCCACTTCTCTGGACTGATCCTTAGTACTACTGGAACGAAAATTAGCAGGTAAGAACCAATTTACTTATTTCTTCCGCCTACATCGGGGCTGGGCGTCCGCCTCTGGAAGGCATTAAGGCTCATTCTCTTTGCTCCCGAGCTACCTCCTGGGCGGAGAGCTATTCTGTTTCTGCTCAGGAAATCTGTAGAGCAGCTACCTGGAAACCTTTGCGCGCCACTATCACCTACATGTTCCCTCTTCGCAGTTTGGATCATTTGGTGCGCAAGTTCTTCGTGCTGGGCTATCCAGGGCCCGCCCTACTTAGGGAAGCTTTGGTACATCCCACTGTCTGGACTGATCCGGGTACGTACAGGGAAAGGAAAATTATTCCTTACCTGCTAATTTTCGTTCCTGTAGTACCACGGATCAGTCCAGACGCCCTCCCTTTTTCTTTCTGGATTGAGCCCAGCTCCACTTCTTCTCTATGAGTCTGTATGTCAGTTCTTTTTGCAAGTTCTAAGCGTTACAGGTTCACGTTTCAAGTTCATGTTTTCTGTTTATGGTTTCAAGTTGATCCATACCATGGGCTTTCTGGCTCTGATATTCTAGATACTGAAGGGACACATAGGGCGCTCCAACCTGTAAGGGGCCGTCCTTTCAGTTTTTGCTCTGTCTCCATCTGCTGGAAGGGGGACACAATCCACTGTCTGGACTGATCCGTGGTACTACATGAACGAAAATTAGCACGTGAGGAATAATTTTCTTATCTGTAGGCAAGAAAGGGGAGGGGGAATGTAGTTTGCTTTTAAGGAATGACATCCCTTGAAAGGGCTTGCACTGACTTTCCCACGTCCCCCCAGTAACGATCACTGGTCTGGCTGCCCCACCCTGGGGTTTCTCAGCGGTGAGGGACCCTTCTCTTTTCCCCCGGGTGCTAGAAGAGAAGCTGCAACAGGGGAGAGAGAGGGAGGAACTGAGCAATGAGGTAGAAAACAACGGGAATGTGAGTAAATCCCCGGCTTGCACCCGGCATGGTGTGGTAAGGTCCCCCCCACTCCCATGCCACTCTCTCCTTTCACTATCCCCAGGTCAGACAAAGCCAAAGTGATGGATTCCTACCAGTATGAAGATAATCTGACTGGAAGTGTGGATGTCTTCGCTCGGGAGCCTTACATCGTCCACTTCCATCTCCCAACCACAGGTGAGCCCGTGTTCCAGGCTGCTGAGTCACTGACCAGCGAGAAATGTCAGTGGTTGCATTGGGGAATTCTGATATTTAAGAGATCAAAATCTTTAGGTCAGGGATGGGCAAACAATTTTTTTTTACACAGGGTCACATTAGCGGCTCTTGCTTGCTGCCGCCCCCTCCCTGCAGAACTCCGACTGGGCAAAGCACTGTGCAGCATAAAATGGTTTGCCCGCTCCCGGTCTATCTTTTTTTTTTTTTCCATTTCCCCTCCTATGGCACCTCTGGACGTGTCAGGAAGCAGAGGCACTGGATGTGCCAGGATCTTACCCCATCTCACGTTCTCCCCTCAGTCGTTAAAGACTTGATCCTGGTCCCTCAGCACACGACTCCCAGCGATGCCGTAAAAGAGATAGACGCACTCTACGATGTATTCCTCAGCATCCAGAAGCGCTGCAAGGTGCAGGTAAGACAGAATGCACTATAATCGCACACCCCCTGCTTCTGCTGGGAAGGATGGAAGTCAGGTGAAATCCTTAATAATGTATATTTCTGTAGCATCCTGCATCCAAAACCTAATCGCTTTGCAACACTACAGCCACCTTTGAGTGGCTTAGCCTGCTAATATGTTTCCTCTGAAGGGAAAAAAAAGAACAATCAGGCCGATTCAATATAAAGCGCGGGAGAGCAGGCACTCCATGTTGAGTGCCTGCTCTCCCGACGCGCGCCCAGGCACCTCTCCTGGGCGCGCAACTCTCTATTTAAATGAGGCCAGGCGCTAATAAGGAGACTCTAGGGACAATAGTGCATCCCTAGCACCTCCTTATTAGCGGAAGCGGCGGCTGTCAGCGAGTTCGACAACAGACGCTTAATTTTACTGGCGTCTGTTGTCGAAACCGCTGACAACCACGGGTTTGGAAAACGGACGCCGGCAAAACTGAGCGTCCGTTTTCGAACCTACAGACAGATTTTTTTTTTGTGACCTCCGACTTAATATCACTATGATATTAAGTTGGAGGGTGTACAGAAAAGCATTTTTTTCTGCTTTTCTGTACACTTTCCCAGTGCTATCTATGATTAACGTCTGCCTTTGGCAGGAGTTAATTTCTGAGAGTAAAATGTGTGACTTGGCTGCACATTTTACTTTCAGTATCCCGGGCACCGTACTGAATCGGCCTGAATGTTGTCCAATTACAAATCAGTATACTGAGGCACAGGGAGATAGTGATTCATCCTGAGATCACACACACACACAGTCAGTGACAGAGTTGGGGATTAGAGCTGAGGCACAGGGAGATAGTGACTCACCCTGAGATCACACACACACACAGTCAGTGACAGAGTCGGGGATTAGAGCTGAGGCACAGGGAGATAGTGACTCACCCTGAGATCACACACACACACACAGTCAGTGACAGAGTTGGGGATTAGAGCTGAGGCACAGGGAGATAGTGACTCACCCTGAGATCACACACACACACAGTCAGTGACAGTGTCGGGGATTAGAGCTGAGGCACAGGGAGATAGTGACTCACCCTGAGATCACACACACACACAGTCAGTGACAGTGTCGGGGATTAGAGCTGAGGCACAGGGAGATAGTGACTCACCCTGAGATCACACACACAGTCAGTGACAGCCGGGAATCAGAGCTGAGAGACAGGCTGGAATTAGACTTGATGAGCTCTGGTACTGTTTCTGTATAATGATTAGCTCTCCCATTAACTGTTTCCTCCATGCAGACCATCATATTTTTGGGAGACTTTAATGCTGACTGTGCCTACGTGGCGAAGAAACGTTGGCCCCTGATACGACTCCGCATAGATCCCAATTTCCACTGGCTGATCGGAGATAACGCTGACACCACAGTTAGGGAGAACACTAACTGTGCTTATGACAGGTCAGGCAGGGGGCCCAGGGATTCAGCACGAGAGAGTGTGTATGTTTATTTATTTATTTATTTAAGGGGTTTTTTTTGACCGACATTCATCAAGAGATATCATACCGGTTTACATATAACAGGGGTAATATGGAAAAGAATAATAGTTACATATAACAGGGGTGCGAGGAACTGGGAGTAAAATGCGAGATAGAGGAGGAAAGGCAGGAGAGCTGGAGGATCAAGGCTCATAAAGGGAGTAGTTATCAGTGGACTTTAACAACAGTAAAACGATAGTGATAACAGAACTTTGTACATCTAGGCTAGCGTATTAAACTTAATACATCTAGGATAGCGAGTTAACCTTAGTGATAAAGCATCACAGAACTTGCAGTTTCAAATAAAAGAGCGTCAGAAGGGGCTTAATGAAGGTGAGGGTTATTGGTAAGCTTGCTTGAATAGCCAAGTTTTAAGTTTTGGGTTTTTTTTATTTTCTGTGTGCACTGTTCAGGTCTGAGGTCAGGGGGCATGGCATTCCGAGCATAAGGCACGTTCCCTGTACGTACCTGGATCAGTCCAGACAGTGGGTTATGTCCCCAATCCAGCAGATGGAGTCAGCCCAAAGCTTCGAGGGGGCGTCACCATAAATACTACTACCCCCTCTGCAGGAGTTCAGTATCTTCTGACTCCAGCAGATGCGAGTAGTGGAATCTGGGCTTGCTCCCGATTCTCTTTTTCCTTGGTTCTTTTGCTTCCCTTGGTTGGAGGCTTTATTGTTTGTAGGTTTGTTTGGTTGGATCAAATGGATGTGTGCATCATGTTAATATGACCTTGAGCCATTGCAGTTTGCTTTAATGTAACGCACTCTTTCATTAATGCTCTCAGTATCTTTTCTTCTCCCAGGATTGTGGTATATGGCAAACAGGGCTCCCAAGCAATCATCCCGGGATCTGCCAGACCCTTCAACTTCCTTAGTGAATTCGGTCTCTTGGAGACTTCGGTAAGTAAGGCCAGGATGCCTTTGCACACAGCTGAGGTTTCTCTCACTAGGCCTGATGATCACCTTGGTTTTTGGAGGTTTTTTCCTAGACCTAAGAATATCAACTACAACTTGTTTGTTGACCTTTTTTTTTTTGTAAAGGGGACAAATGTCTATGGCTTATAGATGTAACCCAAAGTAACAAATTAGTGATATCGGCAAAAACCATTGGTGGAGTTCTGAGCTCCAGGATTCAAGAAAGACTGGGGCGAGGATATGCAACTTTGGTCGTGGAGTGCCACAAACAGGTCAGAATTTCAGGATATCCACAATGAATGTGTATGAGATAGATTTGCATGCAGGGCCTCTATTGTATGCAAATATACCTAATGCATATGATTGTGGATATCCTGAAAAACAGACCTGTTTGTGGCAATCCAGGACTGGAGTTGTCTACCACTGGACTGGGAGATGATCAGAGATCTAACTAGTGTATCTTAGGACAGGCTGAAAGAGTTGGGTTGAGTCATCCTGGAGAGGATTATGCTGAAGGGTGACTTGACGGCAGATACACGAACATGCCAATGCAGAAGCTGTGCGTTAAAACTGTGCACACAGTTTCCTAATACACAGGCTGTTGTTTGTTTGTTTTTTAAATTCCTGATGCAGTAAGCTGATGTTATGCTAATGCTTTGGAAGTTAAAAAGTGCGCAGATACAGGAAATCTGAGTTAAAATGTGCGGTATTCTGCAACGTTAATGATGGATAATAAAGTATTATTTACAAAAAAAAAAATGTGTGTTCGCTCTGTGCTGAATGCGCATTAAGGGCCGATGCAAAAAAAAATGCGGTGAAAGCGAGCGCTGAGTGTTCAGCGCCCGCTTTCCTAACTCGCCCCCAGGCATCTCCCCCGGGGATGCCATACAGTATGTAAATCAGAGGTCGCGTTGTCAAGGAGGCGCTAGGGTCCATTGCCTGCCTCTTACACCTCCTTGACAGCGAGAGCCTGCGAGTGGTCGGCTGTCTGAGGCTGTCCACTGGTTAAGAAAACGGACGCTGAATTTATCAGCATCCATTTCCCTAATTGGCACACAGCCAGGGGTTCGAGAAACGGATGCTTGTTAGCTGAGTGTCTGTTTCCCGAACCTGCCCGTCAGCACTATTTTTTTAACTTTGTTTTTTTTTTTTTTTACTTTTTTGAAGTTTTCCTTCCTCCTACTTAATATTACAAAAATATTAAGTAGGAGTGCATTAGCTCAGAAATGAATGCCTGCTCTAGGCAGGCATTCATTTCTGAGCACAAAATTGTACGTTTTAGATGCACTTTTTTTTTTTTTGGATGATTCCCTAATAACTTCATTAACATACATTTGCATGTGATGAGCGCTATTAGTCTCACCTCCACAATCCGCGTCCAACTGCAGGTTAAACAGTGCTCGGCTGAGCATACTGTATTGCATACTCAGGGCGGGGGTAGGAGGCAAAACCCAGCTCACTGCACGCTGAGGACCAGCAGTATCTTAGCAGTGAGCAAAGAGAGGAGATGCACGGTGAGGACTTACTCTGCTGCAGTGTCCACCTCCCAGTCAGCTCAGCAATAAACACCCACAGCTCCCTCCCTCCTTTGCACTGCCAGAGGAAATGAGAGCAGCCACTGAGAGGCTTCCGACTTCCTCTCCCTCCCAAATTTAAAGCAACCCTTGCTGCTGAACTGGGACATTATTTGTTGCTATTTACTTCTACATATTTTAAGTATATGGTGACTCAGACTTTGTGTGTGCAAACAGCCTGTTTCCTTCAATGCTGGAAACTGTAATCCACCTTTGACCAGGAGTAAAGTTTTCAGTGTAAGGAAATACAGGCCAAGTCAGCATGCATCAGGGAGTACTACTTAATGCCCTCATTTGCATGGGATTTCCATGCAAGGGTGATAAGCAGTACTCCTGTTTTAGAAACTTACATTTTCTGCATGCAAAACGTCTTGCTGTATCGGCAGTAAGTTTTGGTCACAGAAAATGTGCGTTTAAATGAAGGCAGAAAGGTGTGTTCATTTGTCTGAATGAGAGTTACAGTGAGGACAGCAATTGATCGGCTGTTCTTTATCTCCCCTGGGAAAGGAGCAAGAAGCAAACTATCTACAATTCGGTGGGTTGCTGGACCCAAGGTAGCATGGATTAACCTGTCAGACAAATTGATTTTTTTGATTGGGTTACTAGAGAATTGGATCGAGGAAGTGCACTCGATGTGATCTACTTGGATTTCAGCAAAGCTTTTGATACGGTCCTGCATAGAAGGCTTGGGAATAAAATGAGAAGTTTGGGAGTGAGTGACAACGTGGTGACGTGGATTACGAACTGGTTGACTAATGGGAGACAGTGTTTGGTAAATGGAACCTGCTCTGAAGAGAGAGCCATGTTAAGTGGCAATCCACATGGAACTGTGTTGGGACCGATTCTGTTCAATATCTTTCTGAGTGACATTGAGGAAGGAATAAAAAGTAAAGTTTGTTTGCAGAGGATACTAAGATCTGCAACTGAGTGGACACACCTGAAGGCGTAGAGATAATGAAAAGCAATTTAAGAAAGCTTGAAGAGTGGTTGAAGATTTAGCAGCTGGGATTCAATACCTTGAAGTGCAGAATCATACTTTTGAGGTGCAGTAATCCAAAAGAACTGTATGTGATGGGGGAGGTGAAAGATTGATGTGCACAGACCAAGATAGGGATCTTGGGGTAATAGTGTCTGGAGATCTGAAGGTGGCGAAGCAATGTGACAAGGTGATAGCTAAAGCCAGAAGAATGCTGAACTGCATTGAGAGGAATAACCAATAAGAAAAAGGAGGTGAACCTTGTACACAGTGGGCCGGATTTTTAAACATACGCGCACGGGGTACATTTGTGCGCGCTACCTGGTGTGCACAAATGTACGCCCGATTTTATAACATGCTCCAATTTCGGAGCGGCCTTGGAGGGAACGGGGAAAGCCAGCTGGTCTCCCCGAGGGCTCGGCGTGCGCAAGGTGCACCGACCCCTGATTTTATAACATGCGCGCGCCGAGCCCTCGGGGAGACCAGCTGGCTTTCCCCATTCCCTTAACCCCCCCCACCTTTCCCTCCCTTCCCCTACCTGTCCCGCCCCCCAGCCCGAAACCCCTCCCCCCTTTATTTCACAAGTTACGCCTGCCGGCCAACTGCCGGTGCACAATCCCCCGGCCCAGCGGCCTTGCAGAGGATTCTGGCCACGCCCCCAGCCCGCCCATTTTTCCAAGCCCTGGGACTTACACGTGTCCCGGGCCTTTACACGTTCTGCCGGGCCTTTTGAAAATAGGCCCGGTCGCGTGACCCCCCTCCCACTTGCGTAAATCCTCCTGGATTTACGCGCATAGGCCTTTTAAAATCTGCCCCCCATGAGTGCAATTGCTGTTGGACATTTGTGAAGACTTCTATAAAGTTTACCTTGAACAGAGAAGAAACGTTCTATGGGATCCAAACTCCCAAATATTTAATTCTTTGGTCAGCCCACATGAAGGGAAAGGACCCCACCAATGATTCGACAATACTAGGATTTAGTACCAATACTTCAGACTTAGCAAAATATATTTTTAACCCCACAATCTGTACTATTCCCGGGATATTGTCTCTGGCTTCACCAACAAACAGAATCTCATCAGTGAAAATAGCCTGTTTTAAAAGGTGACCCCCCCCCCCTATTGTTAAACCATGAAAGGTTTTTTTTACTCTGTCATGTAGCCAGTGGTTCAATCGCAAGGATACATAAGAGAGGGGATAGAGGGCACCCCGTCTGATCCCACGCTGCATCCTAAATGGGGGGATAGTTCTCCATTCACAAGGATACGTGCACTGGGGTTGCTATGCATCTCCCGCAGCCACTGCAGCTAGCTTCCTTCGAACACGTAGTGTGATAATGCCCAAAACATAAAGCCCCATGTCATGGAGTCAAAGGCTTTCTCTGCATCTAAGCAGAGAATCACAGCGTCAGAATGTGACTGATTACTTAAAGCCGCTATAAAGCGACTTACCTTTTTGACCCCGGGGCACCTCTTTACAAAACCCATTTGGTCCCCATTTATCAGATCTGGTAGCACCATCTTAATCCTTCCTGCCAGAACGTGGCCATAATTTTCCTATCAACATTTATAAGTGAAATGGGTCTGTACGCCCCTACTTCTAACGGATCCTTCCCGTGCTTCGGCAACACTACAGTTACTGGTTGACTCATATCTAACAGGACAGCCCCCGGGTTATAATATTGTTATAAAAAGCAGCAAGAGAGGGTAATATTGGGAAGCGCAGAATTTTATAAAACTCCATGCCCGAACCATCAATTCTCACCGCTTTTCCCAACTTGAGGGTCTGGATCACTCGAAAGATCTCCCCATCACTTATAGGTCTGTTTAACCGAACCACTTGATCTTGCGTTATTTTGGGCCAGTTTAGATTCTGGAAGAATTCCTCTCTAACTCCCTCATCCACCTTTTCAAGGCTATAGAGATCTAAAAATCTATCAGTGAAGTCCTCCAAAAAGTGTTTATGTACATCCCTTTTATCTTTTAAGCCTAGAGTTAGAGAACTCGGGCCTTCGATCCGAATTAAGTTAGCGAATAGTTTGCTAGGCTTGTTACCATACTTATACAGTTGATATTGAAAAAAGTGAAGTGATTTTGCAGCTCTTTGAAATATCAAGTAATTTAATGCTTCCAGCACGCAGTCAGCCTCCCTCTTAGTCTGTTCTAACATGTCAGCAATATGCCTCGCTTGCTCTTCCTTCAATTTACTAACAGAAATTCTTATCTCATTTTGTATCTCACAACACAGAGCCTTCTTGGCTACTGTTAGTTTGACTGGAGTCTGTCAGAAATGTTACACTCAAGAGAATACTTTTGGCCATGTTTTTTTGGTCTAGTGTATTCAGACCTTCTAATGTAATGTGTTGTCCTATATGACAAGGTAGTGGGTTCTAAGGTTTCCTGTATTTCACAGCTGTTTCCATTTGATGATTTTTCTGTGGTGCAGTTTGAGAAGAAAGAGCCTTTCCAGCCGCTCTCAGGAAGGAGACTCTTGCTTTTTCCTTCTCCAATTCAGGAATTGAGAAATCATTCATGAATTGAACTGTGGTAGTTTCCTGCTCATGTAGTTCCATGGTACGCTAGAGATTGAGTGAAACTACTTTGTAATAATAACTATGTGGGGTTGGTTGTGATCCTGGGTCTAGTAATTATTGTCTTTATCCAGCTTCTGCCCCTCCCCTCTCCTATCTGTTTACTTCAGATGTTTATTTTATTTTATTTATTTTTTAAATTCTTTATTTATATGATTTTAATATGATTTACAGAATAAATTCCAATTATTCACATCATTGGAAATCATTGAAAAGATCAATACAAATTAAAGAAAAAATATCAAACAATCAGTTATTTCTATCTTTCCCCCTTATCATATTTAACTATTTAAGCAGTAATACAGTGAGATCCAAGATATATAGGAACATTTTCTATACAATTATTTAGAGAATTCAAAAAAATTAGGGAGGATACTAAACATTCTATCTAAGCTCGAGACTTAGGTCACACTGCCCACATTTTTATGGCTATCTATAAATGTAGGTAGATGGTCCGGTTCATAAAAAATATAGTGGGCATTATTCCAACGGATTTGCAAGGGTATCTTATAGTTATCTTGGCACCCATCGACCTTGCCTCCTGGCACATCTCAAGCATTTTTCTCCGAATTTGTGTTGGTTTTGTAATGTCCGGGAAAATCCAAATTTTTTGCCCGTAGAACAGCTTTTCCCTATTTCGCAGAATAATTAATTTAAAAATTATTTATTTATTGTGTAATCAAGCTTAGGGTTTGATGATACTGTGAAGCTAGTGCCTTTTCGGTGGAGCAAATGTTTCTTGTTGGGTAAAAAATCAGTACTGTTACTGGAAGACTCTTCCCCTCCTCTCTCACTTTTTGGAGAAATGCCATTCATAATCTTCTAATTATGGAAAAGATGGCTTCCTGACACACTATGTTTAAACGTAAACATGACTTTTTGCAGATTTGGTCTCTCTACTTGGATTCTCTCCCAGTCAGAGCACAGAGTTTGATTTTGAATGAGTTTATATAAAATGCTCTTTGTCTATAGTCATAAATTTCTAATTTACATATATAATTTCCAATGTACACTGAAGATTTTTTTTGCTGGTGGGGATTATTCTGTGCTATCTTCAATATTTCTTTTTTTTTTTTTTAATTTATAAATTTCAAAATTATAACAAGCATTATAATGCATAAAGATAAGAAGTACAAATCATATCGGGCAACATTTCTTATAATCAAGTAATTGACATCCATTATCTGTTTAATCTCTAGGTAATCCAGGAGAATAACTGTAAATAAGCGATTAATAAGGAAAACAACAAAACAAAGGATACTAGGGGATTAATATAAATCCCCTCTCAAGATCAGAGATAACAGCCAGAGCCTTCATTTGCTCTTAGCCAATTTCTGTGTTAAGGGGGTGAGATTCCAAAAAGGGCTACAAGTGGGGTACCTCAAAGAATACATACTTATGTTCCATATAATATATTTCACATCTGTATGGGTACCTTAACATGAATCTAGCTCCCCTAGCTAGAACTTCTGGTTTTAAACTCAGAAATTCCTTCCTTCTTAATTGAGTCACTCTCGCCAGATCTGGATATATCCAGATCTGTTGACTGTGGAAATTCTCTAAACGATGTCTAAGAAATAGTCTTAATACAGCGTCTCTCTCTGTCTGGAATAAGAATGAGACAAATAATGTAGCTCTTACCGATATCTCCGTATCAATTGAAATTTCTAATTCTTCAGACAGGTTCACTATAATTTTTGGTTGCTTATTTAGCAATCGATTCCCTATTCCTACTCTTGAGGGTAGATTATAAATTTTAGCAAAGGCATGTATACTTTGATTAGGCATTTTCAGTATAGATTGTAAGTACTCTAAACATTTCCTTTGCAGGTATTCATTTCTGCAAAGGAAAATTCAAAACCCTCAAGTTAGGAAGCTTCAGGGAGTTTTCTATAAACTCTAATCTCTTTACATTAACTGATTCGGTTTTTACAATATTTCTTTGGAGAGATTCCACCTTATCTAACCGCTCTTCACAATTTCTCATCTTAAAATTACACAGAGAAGTAGAATTTTCCAAATCAAATACTCTTTGTTGGGAATTAGCTGTCGTTTGAGTCAAATTCAAAATTGCTTGTTCTAAGGACTTAATTGCAGTCCACAAGGTTTCCATTGTGTAATCTCCGAGGATTTTGGTGGTAAAATTACCTCCAACTCAGTCCTTAGATCTCCTATACCCCCCACAGCTTGGTCCCCACTCCTCATGCCATCCTTGGGTGAAATATTTAATTCTCCAGAACCCTCTTTACTCGTAAGAGGGCCTATTAAATTTGTTAAAGTTGTAATTGGTGGGGAGGGAGTACTAGGAGCCAAAAGTCCAGCGGGGGTCCGGGAGCGACCTCCTGCACGCGGGCCGTATTGCCAATCTTCAAAATGGCACCGGCGCTACCTTTGCCCTCACTATGTCATACGGGCGACGGTCGCCCGTATGACATAGTGAGGGCAAAGGTAGCGCCGGTGCCATTATTGCCAATCTTCAAAATGGCAAGTCTTGTGGGGGTCAGGAGGCCCCCCCCAAGCTGGCCAAAAGTCCCTGGGGGTCCAGTGGGGGTCCGGGGGCGATCTCCCGCACGCGTGACGTCAGGAGCCAGGAAAGAAAATGGCGCCGGCGCTACCTTTGCCCTGTCACATGATAAGGGCAAAGGGCCACTGGCGCCATTTCTCAACGCAGCGGTGGCCAGAGGGCGGGAGGAGATCGCGTCAGGACCCCCCCACTGGACCCCAGGTAATTTAAAACATTTTGGGGGGGGTTCGGGAGGGTGGGGGATTTGTTTTAAAGGTTCGGGTGGGTTTTAGGGTTTTTTTGGTGTGCCGGTTTTCCCGCCCTCCCCCAATTTATGATTTTTAACGATTTTTAGAAAAAAAAAAAACTCGACGATCAGATTTCCCTCCCCCCCAGCCAAAATTGATTGTTAAGACGATCGATTACATGATTCACACCTCTAATGTATTTCCTTCCATTCTCATGTACCAACTGGACTTGGGGAACTTAACGGAGTTCCTGGAGTCTTCTACCACAGAGATTTTTGAGAGAGCAACTTTGTTGGTTTCATTTGGAAACCGGTTGCGCGAACCAAAGTACGTGCGCGGGTACTTTTTAAAGATCTACCTCAATATGAGCACAAAGAAAATACAGTCTAAAAACCAAATCACGATGTCATAATGTAGCAAAAGTAATGAGCAACGTAGCCCAATGTTCTTCATCTGTCACAGTGGACTCTAATAATGCAGAAAAGTCCAGTCTGTCCTGGTTCCTATTATCTCTCTTAGCGTCGCTCTCTGACTCCCCCCAGGTTAATAATAAGCCTTCTAAACTGTAGGTGTAACTGTTCTTTGGCCTCCGTGCTCACGTGATTAACGTTTCTAGAGTTCCCAAGCTGTGAAAGCAGTTTGTAAAGGAATTTTCCTGGAGAAGCGGTTACCTGGGACAATGTCAGGTACATTAAGTGGAGAGAACACAGCGGGCAGAGTAAAGGATTAAGAATCTGTAAAGTAATAGTCTTCAAGTGAAAGATAAGTACATTTTGATTCGGAAGTTTGTTTAAACAATTTTTAAGCATAAAGAAGAAATTTGCTTTAGAAAAGTAGTAATGAATAAAATAAAATAAAATAGAGTGTTGTGTGGGAAGCAGTAGATGACGTAAAATCTGGTGCTCGTTTATGATACTGGTTGAAGCCCATTGCGGGCAAGAGCCTGGAGACTGAAAGAGCACAATTATTTCTGATACTAATTCCCCACATATATAAAAGCATTTTGGTTGATAAGAATATGTATTGTTCCTCATGAGTGGTGTGGTGTTTTTTTGATGATAGGAGAGATATTAAGTACATCCCGCAAATAAGATCTGAAAGTTTCTTCAGGGGAAATCGTGGAAACCACAGGAAAATTGAATACGTGCAGGTTTAAGATCTTTGCAGCATTTTACAGATTTTCTCCTCTCCACTCCACCTCAGTTTTATCTTGAACCAAAGATGTTAGTCTCTGGGCTGTCATCTGTACAGTTTGTTGCAAAGTCCCAAACTGCATAGTATGGATTTGTAAAAGATTTTCATGTGATTGAATTTGACCATAAGAAGTGATAATAAGAACAGAAAGAGAAATCCATGTTCCACGGAAGAGGGAACCTCCCAGATACCGTCGAGTGTAATGGGGGAAGGCTTGGGAGTCTCCAATGGTAACGGAGAATGCCGGACATTGGAAACAGCACACTGCACAGAAATAATAGACCTAAGCCACAGCATCTCCTCCAGCTCTCGGCAGCAACGTGTTGCCGGCACAATCTAACTGCAGATATCGACTTTCAGCGGGACTCACTTGAGCGGTATGCGAAGAACCTCTCGGCGTCTCCGGCCCTGCCACGCTGACATCCAAGACTTCAGCTCCTGCAGTGCATGCAGGGAACGACTGCTTCCCTGCATGCACTGCAGGGAAGCAGTCGTTCCCTGCAGGAGGAACTCCTTCCCCTGCAGTACCTGCAGGGGAAGGAGGAACTCCGCTGGCCAGGTCTAAGCAAACGATCTTCGTTGTTTCCAAGCGGTCGCATCTCTCCCCCAATGCCAGCCGCAACGGAGTACACGCCCAGCAGCGAAGCAGTGGTCTGGAAGTGCCCTGAAATCATTTGCCACACGGGTAAGACCGAAGGGGGATAGTAGGGGGGCTTCCTCCGAAGTCTGCCCTTGCATTTAACCTTGGGAAAAAGGCAAAAGGAAAAGTTTTAGCACTGATGACAATTCAGAGCTCTTCCAACATGCCTTCCCAGTCAACCATCTCGGGTCCTCCCAAGTTCCTTTGTTGCGCAAATCTTGAAAAACATTACAGCTTTATTTATTTATTTGAAAAAATGTGTAACCTGCTGTTCTACAAAACTCAGAGGCTAACAATATAACATTCATAATAGTTCAAACGTAATCAACAAAACATGACAAAATTAAACAAAATGTAACACACAAAATACAAATCGAATCTCCAAAAACAGCCTGATAGAGTCCTAAAATCTCCTAGAACCAATTACATTGTCCAGATCTCTGAAAAGTCCCTTAGAGGTTCCATCTGATTTAACTGAAATGCAGATATAAACAAACAAGACTTTAGAAATTTTCAAAAGCGTAGATAATCAGTCTCTGCCTTCAGAAATTCTGGGAACTTGTTCCCACAACTTGACACATCTGATCCTGAGATTCCTTTACATGTATCAATTTGTGTGATGGTATAGCAAGAAGATGCCTAGCAAAGGAACATAGGTTGCAGGAGAGACTGCTTTGAACCAATTCTGGAAAATTGTGACATAAGGCCATGAATCAATTTGAAAACTAAAATTCGAATTTTAAACTTAATATGCCAGCAAACAACATCTCAAAGTATAACTGCTAAGAGGTAGGTTTTAGCAGGCCTGGTTTGGCATTTATTTCTTTAAAAATGCATTCAAATTTCATAAAAATGGGGTCAGCTTGCCAGCTCAGTGAAGAGTGCTCATGTGAGACCTAGATTCAGTCCCCTGATCCTGGCCTCTGATTCTAGATGACCCTCTGCTGTCCCTTCCAGCATTTGATCCTATCCAGCCCTGGTTTTCTATGCTTCTAGATTATGCCCTATGGTCCTTTCCAGCCCTGTCTTTCTCTGATTCTCAAGGACCCCCCAGCTGTCCTTTCCAATCCTGTTTGTTTGTTTTTTTAATTATTATTCTAGATAACCCTTTTCTGTCCCTTCCAGCCTTTCTTGCATTCAAATTGCCTCCCTTGTGGTGCCATCCAGCCCTGGCTTTCTTTGTTTCTAGATTACTCCCTGCAATTCCTTCCAGCCCTATCATCTTCTGATTCTAGATTACCTTCTTTGTGGTCCCATCCAGCCCTATCTTTCTATGACTACATTTCTATAATTCTAGATCAGTAGTTTTCAACCCTGCCCTCGGGGACTCCCCAGCCAATCAGGTTTCCAGGATATCCACAGTGAATATGCATAAGATATAGTTGCATACATTAGAGGCCGGGCATGCAGATCTATCTCATACATATTCATTGTGGAAATCCTGAAAACCTGGCTGAATAGATAGCCAAGACCCAGGTTAAAAACCTCGGCTGTAAATGATTCCCTAAAGTCCCTTCCAGCCATATCATTTTTTGTGTCTCTCATGGTGGATATGATGGACTCCATATTACCTACTCTAGATAGGGATCATTCAGTTTTGTTCGTTCTTATTGACTTATCAAGTGCCTTTGATCTTGTGGATCATGACATCTTGATCTCTCGTTGTCAATGTTTAGGTCTAGACGAGACAGTTTGAAAGTGGATTTCCAGATGGTGTCCTTTCAAGATATGGGTAGTATGAACTGTGTGGCTCCCCAGGGCTCCTCTCTTTCCCCCTTGCTGTTTAATGTTTATCTGGCCTCTTGGAAAATTGCATGCCAGCAATTAGTATATGGCTAAGGGAAACGTTTTTGGTTTTGAACTCCAATAAAACAGAGATCCTGCAGATAGGTAACAACCTGGAGAAAATTCAGATCTCCATTGATGGAGACTCAGTGATGACTACTGAGGAGGTGAGGTTTTTAGGTGTCAGCTTAAATGCTAGGTCCAATAAAATAAATTGGAAGGCGGTCCCACGTAGCCAAGGCAAAAAACAACAAAGGGACAACCTTATGCCGTGGAAGATTTTTATTTGAATTGTCCGACTCCGGTCGAGTTTCGCCACTTAAGGCTGCATCAGGGGCTTAAATTACAGTCGATAGAGTATAGAACATCAATAATATGTAGCAAAGTGATGTACAATTTTGCAACGCCAAATTTCGCCAGAAGAAGGAATCACTGCTAATGGCAAAATAGGTCATTTTCCTTGACTATGCCAAAGTTATGCAGTGACCTTCCTTTGCCGATCAGGGAAGAGTCCAACCTAATGCAGTTTTGCTGTAAGTTGAAGAGCTGGTGGATGAGTTCAGAGTTATAAATTAAAATTATTTTTGTCAGTACCAGCAGTAAGAATGGGTGCATAGGTGTTTTACTATTTTTATTATATAGATGTGGACAGGTATGTTAAAATTTTGATTTTATAGTTACTTTTGTATTGTATTTTATTTGTTTTGTATTTTCTGTTGTATATCATTTTTGGAGCGTTTATTGTAAGATCTGGAAAGCGATTCATAAATATTATATAATAAATAAATAGTACTGTGCAGGTGAAAGATCTTCTTTGGAAGTTGGACTGGATTTCTCTACCCATTTGGATTGAACTCTGGGGGGAAATCCCTTGCGTGGAAAAACTGGGCTGGATTTTCATGCTTCTTAGGAATGGACTCGGCATTGTTTTTGCTATTTAGAGGGGAAGCTTGAACAGACTATTTTTTGGCACAGCATTCATCCCATGGTGCTGGTGAGACCAAGACTAATCTCTTCCCTCTTCATTCTACTGCAGGCCCTGGAAGTCAGTGACCACTACCCAGTGGAGGTGGAGTTGAAGATGTCCAGCCTGGCTGAAAAACCCAAGGTTCAGAATTGGCTCTTCCTTCTTGTGGCTCTGGTTTCTGCCTTTGCTGTTGGATGTTTTGAAGTCAGAATCCTGCTCTAGTGACAAAACGGAACTGCACGACAAGACAAAGAGATGCAGGATGGGACATAAACTCAAGTTACTCCTCCTCCTCCTTAACATTGCTATAGCGCTACTTGCTGTATGCAGCGCTGTACAAACACATAAGAGACAGTCCCTGCTCCGAAGAGCTCACAATCTACTCAAGACCAACATACAAGGCAAGAGACTGGGGGGTTTCATAGAGTAAGACAATGATTAAAATTAGTTATTTAATGAGTCTGAAGGAATCGCGCTTACAATTTAAAAGCACCCCTGAAATGGTAGTATTTTTAGATGGCATTGAAAAAGGCGAGAGAGGGAGCATGTAGCACTAGCTCAGGAAGACTAAGAAGCACATGGCGCAGCCAGGGGGAAAGCACCGAGTCAGGAATTGGTGGTAGTTGTGCAACAGCTTTTTTTTGGGGGGGGGGGGGGGGGAGAGGGGGAACAGGGTCAGGAAGAAAATGGAAGCTACATTTTGAAATACTTATTAACCTCTTTAACTAAAAAAGCCACGCTTTTACTCCCTTCTCCAAAACACCAGAAGGTAATAGGGCAGATTTTAAAAGCCTTACGCATGCTGAGCCTATTTTGCATAGGCCCGGTGATGCGCGCAAGCCCCGGGACACGCGTATGTCCTGGGGCTTGAAAAAAGGGGCGTGGGAGGTCCAGGGCGGGAGCGTGGCCAGAGGCCTTCATAGGGCCGCTAGGCCGGGGGATTGCGTACTGGCACTTGGCTGGTGTGCGCAACCTATGCCTGCCCGGAGGAAGGCGCAACTTCTAAAATAAAGGTCAGGGGAGGTTTTAGGTAGGGCTGGGCGGCAGGTTGGGTAGGGGAAGGGCGGAAGGAAAGTTCCTTCCGAGGCCGCTCCGATTTCGGAGCGGCCTCGGAGGGAACAGGGAAAGCCATCGCGGCTCCCCTAGGGCTTGGCGCGCGCAAGGTGCACAAGTGTGCACCCCCTTATGCGCGCCAACCCTGGATTTTATAACATGTGCGCATGTTATAAAATCGGGCGTAGATTTGTGCACGCCGGGTTGTGCGCACAAATCTACGCCCGCGCGTAGGTATTAAAATCTTCCCTAATATGTCTACTGACAAAAAAGGACCCTCTCCTACTCTATACAATGCTGCGTTTACACTTTTTAAATAAAATAAGGGTTCCCTGTACGTACCAGGATCAGTCCAGACGGTGGGTTATACCATTCATTAAGATAGCACTTTTCATACTGATCAGTAGCCACTGCTGTTCACTTTAGACTAATTCTTATCCAAATGGTATTAGTGGATTCTCTTCCTCTGAGTCAGAACTGTCCCAGCATAGTGTTATGGCAGTACTGATACCCCCTCCCAGCACATATAACTCTGTCAAATCTCCTTATTCCTACCCTGCAGCATTCCCTGCTGTTCCAGTTCTGACTCCTTACACTCTGCCAATGCACCTCACTCCTGCCCCACAGTGCCCCCTGCTATCCCAGTACTGAAACCCTCAGCACAGCTCTGTCATTGCACCTCACTCCTGCCCCACAGGCCTCCCTGCTCTTCCAGGGAGTGCTGTCCCAGTACTGAGACACACACACACAGAAGAAGTTCTATCAGCAGACCTTACTCTTACTCTTCAGCACCTCCTTTTATTCCAGTACTGACACACAACTCCCCCCCCCGCCCCCCCACCACCACCAAAAAATAAAAAAATCTCACCTGGAGGTTTTATTTCCTTCAATAAAACATTGTTTACAGCAGTGGTTCTCAACCTTTATTCTATCAGGACACACCTGAGAGAAGACGCTCGCATACGTGACTCACTGAACACATGACCATTATGGGACAATATAAGCATATGCTCTGCATCCACAGGAGTCTCCCGCTTCCTAACAATGGGTGCAGAGCAAAACTAAGACATTTCCCTGTACAACTCAGCATACAAAAATGTTATTCTGATTCTGGTATCATCTTAATAACAGCATCACAAACTCCTGCTACCAGGGCACTGTAAACTAATACAACACCTGGGGGGGGACACTCTGTACACATTTATCAAACCAGCCATACCTCAACAGCACTAACTTCAAGAAATGAAACAGCAATAGGCCCTACCCATGAAAAGGCAGCAGTTCACCACCAGTGCAATATAATACTGAGAAAATACAACAGATAAGGCTGATACAAACCTCTAGCAAAGTACCTCATCTCAGTCACATACACACAGAATACAGACAGACCTGCCTTCACCAAATATAGAATAAAAGACCACAAATTACAAAGGAAGTGACGCTTTTACATTTCCCGGCTCCTTATGATGACCTAAGCTTCTCAGGCACTGTCCCAGCAATTCTGCATTGCCACAAGAATTGAGATTGCGTATTTTTGGAAACAAGATTGCACTCCAATGACACGGAGAGTGATATCACGCTCGGACAAAGTTTGCACTATGAGCAAAGTAACTGCACTGAAGCTTCACAAACTCAGCAAGTATATGTGTTGGCGACAACTTGACTCATTTTGAATTTCACTGTGACGTCTGCTTCTGGACAACGTCTTTGGACATTTTGAACTTCTGGGTTCGCTCTGATGACCCTTGTTCTTTGCTTTAATTATAGGTTCATGCTTGGTAGAGGCAGCAAGGGATGGGGACTTTCCTTAGGATGCACATGAAAAGTTTTTATTTGTTGTCTTAACAAGTTGTTTGTACTAATGTGCATTCTCGTTGTATTTTCTTGGCTTTTGACAATAAAAACTACTAATTATAAAAAAAAGAAAAACCCACACACAAATTACAAATGTGGAAACAAAACCTGGAATGGAAATCCCAACACCTTCTGCATGCAGTGTAAAACTGGAGAACTAGAAACAAAAATATATTTCCTCCTACACTAAGCAAAGTTCAAAGAGAGAAAAAATGCATATTCTCAAAACTGACATAGTATGGCCCTTGTACTCAGTCACTCTCTTCCATGCCCCCATCACCCTTCACTTCTCCCAAATACTCAAATCATCCCTTCATGTGCTCATATCCCTGTCCAACATTCCCGACACTCCTCACCCTCTTCCCCATGCTCCCTCTCTTCCCTGTTCAACTTTCTGCCCTTCCTTAGCCAGAATACCTGACCACCTATTTCCTACCCCTTCTTGCTCAACATCCCCCACTCCCAGCTCCCTTCTCCCCCAACCCAGCTGCTCCATACCTCTCTCCCCACTTCCATCTCTTCCTTGCCCAGCAGCCCCTCCAATCCCTCCCTCCTCTGCCTCTCCCTACCCTCCATCCCCCCCACCCCTTCCTATCCAGACTCCTATCTCCCCATGCCTTCCTGCCCAGCAGCCCCTCCAATCCCTCCCTCCTCTGCCTCTGCCTCTCCCTCTCCCTACCCTCCATCCCCCCCCCCACCCCTTCCTATCCAGACTCCTATCTCCCCATGACTTCCTGCCCAGAAGACTCTTCTACTCCTATCTTCCCAGAACATTTCCCCCTTCTGCTCCCAGCCAGCAGAAAAGCCTTCAGTCCAATCCAGAGTCTACCTCCCTCTTTATCAGCAGCAGATGAGGGCAAGAAGCATTGAGGAGAGGAAGATGAGGAGGCAGCAGCAGTGGATTTACAGAGCACGCACCTCTCTCCCTCATGCTCCTGCTTTCACATCCAGGCCGCATGGGGTGAAGAGAGCAACAGCAGCCTCACTGCCAGGCAGAGGGAGATAAAGTCGGTGTCCTGCCGGGCCCATACGAACAGGAGTTGGTGATTTTGCGCTCTGATCTGGGTGAAGGAGGAGGGAACAACCTCCTACTGGCCAAGAAGAGGAGAAGGAAGTAAGAGCAGCTTCCTGTCCTACCCAATAAGAGAGAAGTTGGTCAACTCCCATCCAGACTGAGGAGGAAAGATCAGTCTTCTGCTGGCTCAGCAACACACCTCCCAGGACTTCGTGACACTAGTGTGTGCTGACACACCTGTTCAGAACCACTGGTTTACAGATTACAAACATGGATCAATTAATTTTATCAGGAAAAGAAGGGGGCAAGGGTTACGTCTGAGAAAATTGTGTTTTAAAACGCATTATTTAAAAAATGTTTTCCGAGTGCCTTTTGAACTGCGTCCTAATATAAAATGAGGGAACGCTGCGTAAATCTGTGACTTGTGTATATTTTCTGCTGTGATTTTCTCCATGTGCACATCATTGTATATGTGTAAATAAAACCGAAAACTCAGGGGTTAACTAAGAGGAGACCTAGATTGAAGCTTAGTTAGTCAAGAACCAGGCTCATAAAAAGTCGTACAGAGCAATGTAATGTACAACCATATAGTTATTTTTTTTTCTAATGTTTACCTTAAATAAAAAATAATGTGCCCACTTAAAATGTCTATTTTAGTTTTAATTCCAGTCTGAATTTCTGTTAAGTCTCTTCAAGGTTCCTATTCAGACAGTATCTGGCTAGGAAAATTAGCCGGATAAACATATGTAGCTAAGTTAGCTGGGCTATTCAGCCATGGCCAATTAAATACAGGATCCAGTTCAAGTCTTTAATGATGATACATAAGGCCTTACACAACATCGCACCTCTCAACCTAACATTCCAAATTCAATTACACACATCTGTGAAACCAACCAGAAGCGCCTATCAGAACAGACTAATCACACAACCTGTGAAATCCGTTCTGAGGAAACGTGCATTATCCACAGCGGGCCCTTCACTTTGGAACTCGCTCCCTCCAGACCTTCGTTTGGAACCATGCCACTCTACATTTAAAGGGAAACTTAAGACTTGGCTTTTCAAACAAGCTTTCCCCTAGAGCCAAGAACACGAAGAAAAGTCTTTTCAAGCCCACAACGAGTTATTCAGATCTATTTTTTTCTTCCTTTGTTAATCAGAAATTTACACATGCTGACTTCAATGTAAAACTTATTACTTTGTTTTTGTTCAATGTAAAATTTCTTTTATTCTGTTCTATGTAAACCGCTATTTGTAGCGATAGTTACTGTTCTTTGTGAACCGGGGTGATATGTATATTATACAGGAACCTCCGGTATATAAATTAATTTAAATAAATAAATAAATAAATGGCCACACCTCTAATTATACCCGGATAACTTTAGACTTATTCAACAGCAGGTCTAACTTAGCCAGATAAGTCTGAATATTGCCATGTATCTGGCTAGGTTAGCTGGATAAGTAGCTCCACCCTAGAACGCCCTTGTCCTGCCCCACCAGTTGTCCAGCTAAGTGGCGACCGCTGAATGCAATCGAATATTCAAACGCCACCACATAGCCAGATACGTCTGAGCTCATCCTGCTAAGTGGTGCTAAAAATGGGGCCTTTGTGTCCTTTCTGTGCTTTCGCAGTCCCAGACAGAGGAGGGCACCTTTGTGGGGGTCCGATAACCGGTGTCACAGCCGGCACAGAATGCCGCTCACTCCAGGAGTCATGTAACTGTTTGAATACTGCACCCTTATCCTGACCAATGCCCCATATAAAAGACTCCGGAAAGCTCTCTCTTTCAGCAATGCTTTTGTTCTGCAGATCACACCAGAGGTGCAATGCTAACCAGCAAAGAAAACAAACAAAACAAAAGCACCAACACATTCTAGAACCAGGCTCACTTGCTGGCTCAGCGCTGATCCAGCCCTTTGCCCCTAACAGGGCAGAATAATCTGATCAACCAGCAACAGAGAGGGAGGGGACAGGCTGCAGGAGCTCAGACCTTGCTTTTTGTTAGGATATATTTAGGGGAGAAGGTCAAGCCTCCCACATAATGTGACTAGTGGGATATAGTGGCAGAGAAACTCCCACTACCAGTTAACGTTTAGGAAACGTTTCAGTGGGAATCTGAGACCTTCTCAATCGGCTTTGCTGGATGCTCCTTCCCTGCGGGCTGCTCGCCTTGCTGAGAGGCCCGGGACAAGGCATTTTCCATCGCAGGAGCAAATTTGGTGGAACAGCTTGCCCGAGCAACTGCACATAATAACTTGCACCAAGACCTTTAGAAAGCCTTCCATTCCGGTGCATAAGGAGTACAACTGAGGTTGGTTAAGAAGGCCCAGGTTAGTCATGGAACTCTTGGGAGAGGTACGCCGCTAAACTCTTCTGTGTTTTTGCCCTTGCGTATGTATATGATGATTTTATGACTGTTACTTTGTTACCCACTTTGCGCTCTTGCTTATAGCGGGATAGAATTTTTTTTTTTTTTTAAAATAAAAACTAATCACCAGCTGCCACCTACGGGTGCGCAGTTTGCAAACAAAACAGACGAGCAAGTGAAGGAGTGTTGGGGTGGCGAGGCAGGAAAGGGGCTGAGATGAGAATGACAAGCCTGGGTGCCAGGAGATGAGGAGTTGCAGGTGGCCCCATGCTGCTGGCTTCCAACACAGAGTAAAGTGGGGGGTGGCGTGATGCATCCCGCAGCAGCCAGCGAAGTCGGGCACATCAGGCTTCGGACGTTGCCCCGTCATCTTCAGAGGCAGATCATTTTATCGGCATGGCAATTTTACATGTCTTGCTGAAGTAACAGATGCAGAAGTAAGACACAAAATGATAAACATTTAAAAAAGACCTTTACAAAACAGTAATGGCAGTAAGATACAATTACAGTGTACAGGAAGGGCAACAAAAAAAGGACAAATGCCAGGTTTTAGTGCTTGTCCATATTGTCCCATGTCAGATTACATTTCACGGTCTGCACTCGTGAGCAAGCACAAAGGTGTGCATTTGTACAGCATTTGAGTAGAGGGAGGCAGTGGGGAGCAAAAGAGCGTAGTATTTATAACGAGCACAAACAATTTTTAATTGATTGTCTTTGTGGTGTTAATGCAGCCAGCCAAGATCTGAGATGAAGGGTCTCCTCTTTCTCTTCCTCACCCTTGAACTGAGTCTGGCCACTGCTACGGCATTTAAAATCTGAGCTTTGGGGAGGCCAAGGCAGCCGACAGACGTGTGATGGATGCCCTGCTAAAGGTGAATCTCCCTGAAAGCATTTTGTATCTGTGCCCTCATCTGGCTGTGTAAAAATTGTTCTCCTCAGATGCTGTTAATGCTGTATAGCTCCCAGCTCACATCTGTCGCACTTTACTGGCCACACATCACTTTTTCACTCCGTTACTTCAGAGTTGCAATGGACAGATAAGCTCAGAATGTGTTTCTTACTGGTACTGGTCTTCTTCTGTTCATAAAAGTTCATAATAACCCTTACTGGCAATGCCTGTGAATGTCTTCGCTTTGTGAATCCCAGCTCAGGTCGGTCTAGTTTGCCGTTTAACGGGATAACTTTTTAACACTCGCCGTGACCGCAGAGAGAAAATACAGTGCAAACCTCAGAATGTGCTGTTCCATTACTGTTGGTGCAGATCCTGATCTGCTGCGACATCTGTGCAATCCAGGAGGTGCGTGACTCCAAAGGGGAAGCCGTCCCCTCGCTGGTGCAGGAACTGAACAGGTAAGTGCTGCTGAGGGAGGGAGGAAGCCTGCAAACCTCCTTCCTCCCCTTCCCTAGTTGATATCTGCTTACCTTCTTGCAGCAAGCTGTGAAAACGTGGAGGTCACATGTCTTACTTCCAGTTGGCTGCAAAGCCTCCTGGTGGAAATCCTAGATGTATGTCATGGGCCATGACTACTGATCCAGTTATGGCCTGGATCGAAGTATCCATCAGGAGCAATGAGGAGTCAAAGTAGGCCATATATATATATATATATATATATATATATATATATATATATATATATATATATATATATATATAATTTTTTTTTTTTTTTATTTTTTTAACTTTTTCACATACTTTGCTGGCCCATAACAAGAGAGGCAAGCTCACATCACGTTCCAGACTTTGCACTGGGCCAGGGATCGTACTATTCCACAAAATTGCAGGCCCCTGAGAGGTGTTGGTCTGCAACACCTGGACAAAATGGCCATTTTAGGTAGCGTGGAGCTTGGTACTCATAGGTGACCTCCATTCAACTGCCTCTAGCTCTCCAACCAATGGAGATCCAGTGAAAAATTTAGTACGATTTTGTTTGAGACCCTCGAGAGCATCTGTGCAAAATTTGGTTTGATTTGGAGGAGGTTGAGGGTGGACCCCTGGTCCACTTGATTTGGAATGACCCTATGTGCAATAAAAAAAAAAAGTTACACTTATCCTTTCCTGCTCTCTCGCTGATAACTTTCCTGTTGCTCTCTGTTTGAATTTTTTGGGCCCTGAGGCCTAGAATTTCTTCCTGGAGGTTAAATACTTCTTTATTAGGTATAAGCATTTTCCTACTAAAGGTTGCGATCACTGAATTTAACACACTTAACCCAGAGCAGGATTATCACCCAGTTCTTCACTGGGAGGCTTTTAAGGCTTTTTAAAGGGGTAAAATCATATCCTATGCTAGCTACAAACAAAGGGAATGGAGACAACAAAGTGAAAAGTTATTGGATTGCAGAATTGGAAAACTTGCACAAACGAAACTACTCACCTCGTACTTTAGGTTTGCTTGAAATAGTAAGGCCAAGTTGAAATCTTTAGAGACTGCCACTATTGAAAACCCTAGGGGATATACAAGGCTTAGATTCTATAAGCATGATAATAAGCCTGGGGCCAGTTTCTAGAGTGTGCAGTCAGGAAGAGAGCCTCCAAGGCACATATTTAGAGATACAAAAATTGTTGGGTTCATTATTTTATTTTATTTATTTATTTATTTTATTTTATATACCGGCAACCGTTTGCACATCGTGCCGGTTTACAAAGAACTTACAACCAAAGAATATATAGGCAAAGCCTTTACAAGGAACAGTGTGTAACAAAAACACAGTAACAGGGCAATTAACTAGATAAATAAGTAGGGGAGGGAGGGGTAGGGATAGGCGAGACAGAGGAGGGGGCGGGGGGAGGGTGAGAGAGGATACATAAGGAAAAGCTATGTATTATTATTGACTAATAAGCTATGAGATATACTAGACATAGGAGGTAATTTTCAAAAGAGTTATGCAAGTAAATGTAACATACTATCCTAGCAATTTTCAAGAGCCATTTATGAGCGAAAAGTGCACTTACATGCAAATATCCTATGGATAATTCAATGGGATATAATGTAGCAATTTTCAAAAGCACACATACTTGCATAAAATGCATTTACATGTGTAAAACTCAATTTTAAGTGTGTAAATGCTTTTTAAAATCAGGGCCTTAGATGCTATGAGTATGGTAATAAGCCTGAGATCTTTCTAGCGTGTGCAGTCAGGAAGAGAGCCACCAGGGCACATATTTTAAGGATAAAAAAATTGTCTGGTTCATTATTGACTAATCTCTCCTACAGTATTTTTCTCAGTTGTACTCCAGTCGAGGCACTGCCTCTATTACTGATATTACATAGTTTTTGGGTAACTTCTGAAATTTAGGAGGTACAGAAAGATAAACTTGCAGCTCCTGTAACTCTCTGAAATTCCAGCTGGCAGTCAGGCTTTGCCAGGCAGCAACTGTCCCAGGGCCCAGAGGTTGTCATGTTGATTTATACAAAAAAATATTTTTTGGACCTGGCACCTTTCCTTTTGTAGTCCCTGGGAAATACTGATGATGCTATTTCTCTGATCCATAAGCCTGGCAAAGTTGAAACAAAATGTAGCTCATATAGACCCTATGTCTCTGATAAATTCAGATCTTAAAATCTTAGTTAAAGTTTTGCAATTGAGGTTAGAGGGTATTCTTCCACTCAGTGCATGATGATCAAACTGGATTTGTAAAGGTAAGAGGCTCTGCGTTATTTAACATTCTTCATCTAGCTATAAGGAAATGAATTTCAGGTCTAATCCTTTTCTTAGATGCTGATAAGGCCTTTGATAGATTCTCCTGCACTTTTATGTTTGCAGCCTTTAACTGAATTAAAAAAGGCTCCAGGGGTGATCCGGGAACTATAGACCAGCGAGCCTGACTTTAATTGCTGGGAAAAATAGTGGAAACTATTAAGAACATAAGAAATTGCCATGCTGGGTCAGACCAAGGGTCCATCAAGCCCAACATCCTGTTTCCAACAGAGGCCAAACCAGGTCACAAAAACCTGGCAATTACCCAAACACTAAGAAGATCCCATGCTACTGATGAAATTAATAGCAGTAGCTATTCCCTAAGTAAACTTGATTAATAGCCATTAATGGACTTCTCCTCCAAGAACGTATCCAAACCTTTTTTGAATCCAGCTACACTAACTGCACTAACCACATCCTCTGGCAACAAATTCTAGAGCTTTATTGTGCGTTGAGTGAAAAAGAATTTTCTCCGATTAGTCTTAAATCTGCTACTTGCTAACTTCATGGAATGCCCCCTAATCCTTCTATTATTCGAAAGTGTAAATAACCGAGTCACATCTACTCGTTCAAGACCTCTCATAATCTTAAAGACCTCTATCATATCCCCCCTCAGCCGTCTCTTCTCCAAGCTGATCAAAATCACAGAGCATATTGAAAGAAATGGTTTAATGGGACACAGCCAGCATAGATTTACCCAAAGGAATCCTTGTCTCACAAATCTGCTTCATTTTTTTAAGGGGTTAATAAACATGTGGATACGGGTGAACCGGTAGATGTAGTGAATTTGGATTTTCAGAAGGCGTTTGACAAAGTCCCTCATGAGAGGTTTCTAAGAAATCTAAAAAGTCATGGGATAGGAGGCGATGTCCTTTCATGGATTACAAAATGGTTAAAAGACAGGAAACAGAAAGTAGGATTAAATGGTCAATTTTCCCAGTAGAAAAAGGTAAACAGTGGAGTGCCTCGGGGATCTTTACTTGGACCGGTGATTTTCAATATATTTATAAATGATCTGGAAAGGAATACGATGAGTGAGGTCATCAAATATGCAGATGATACAAAATTATTCAGATTAGTTAAATCACAAGCAGATTGTGATACATTACAGGAGGACCTTGCAAGACTGGAAGACTGGGCATCCAAATGGCAGATGAAATTTAATGTGGCCCTGGCTCAGCGCCTACTTGTGAGTCCCTGCTGCAGAGCCCTCTGCTCCTGGGGACCCCCACAGCACTTCTCTTTGAGGACTTTACTACAGTGCCTCTTCTCATCAAGACTTGGCTCCGCGCAGAACTCCACCAGACTGTGTCTCGGCGTCCCCGCTCCTCCTCTGCGCTGCTACTCTCCTGGCACCTGCCACAGCGGGTTCCCCGCTCTTGCCCTTATTCAGCATAGCACAGTTCGTGTCTCTGCAGCTGCACCTCCTCTCCTCGAGGCCACTCCCACGTGGTCCTGCCCTTCTCTCTTCAGAGCTGCAGTGGCCTCACACTCCCTGAGACTCTTTCTCCTCCTCCCTCCAAGAGTGCTCCTGTCTCGAACTGTGCCCAACCTCTCTGACACTCTCTGCACCCAGTCGCCTACCCTCTCCGGGACCAGCCCACACAGAGGTGCCCCTACGTCCTGCCGGCCCCGGCAGCCAAGGGCTCAACCTGCGGGGAAACGAGGGTCGGTACAGGCGAAGTCCCAGCTTGCCTCTGTTCCCGGCCAGCCTCGCCTCCCGACGGTGGGGACCTGTGGGGCCCAACCCTTCAGGTAGCAACAACCCCCACCTCGGACCGAGGGTCCACAATTCCTAACAGTTCCCATTTGCCCGGTAGAAGCGGCTTTTGTGCGCAGAGGCGCACGTCCACTTAAAACTGGGCGCGTTGTGTGCACGGCCAGGCTCTTTTATAACATGCATGCATACACGTGCGTATGTTATAAAATAGCCGCATCAAGGAGGGCGGGCCCACGAATGCTCGCCCATGTGCCCACGCGCTGGTTTTAAAATTCACCTTTTAAGATCCACAAGTAACAGCTCCGAAACTGTAGGACTTTCTCCCTTCCCAAACCTCCTCCACTTATTTTCTCTTTCCTGTGCTGTGGATTACCAGAAGTAATTCCTGGCGAGGGGATCCCGCAGGAGAGAAACCCAGAGCTGCCCTCCGCCCTGCAGAAAAGGACCTGGTGCAAAACACTTCACAAACTGTGGGAGCAGGGCCTAGCAAGGGGAAGAAATCACATCTCTGCCTGAAGAAACGGGAGCCGCTGCTCTTGGAACCTCACCCGGAGCCACGGAGCAGGCGGCTGCCACGTCCGAGACTGCCGGAGCCAGCTCAGGAGGCCCCTGCTCTGAGCCACGCCCTTCTCTCGGTTCCAGTATAGCCACTGTAGCCACCACAGCAGCAAGCCACGACCCTGCTGATGCTGCCCTCTCCCCCTCTCAGTGCCTGACAGCGCAATAAATCCACAGGCACTGCAGACTATTGAGTGCTTCCTGGACTCCTGAAGAGATGCCATCACTCCATCCTTTACCTCTCCTGTCTCAGCCCCTCAGGCAGCAAAACATTCTTCTGCCTTCTTCTTTTTCTTTTCTTCTTTTTACATCTTTAATAACCAAAAACCAGGTATAGCCACAGAGCTCAAGGGAATGGAGAGAAGAATAGAGGGGAGCATTGTTTTTGTTTTGGTTTTTTTTTAAGGGGAGGAGAGATAAGGAGGGAAAAAGCTTAGGGAGGGAAGGGGAAGAGGGGTAATTCCAGTGACTATAGCTGGGAAAAACCCTGTTTCAACAACTAGAAGCCCCCCAGTCCACTGGCTTTGTTCAACCGAGGGATGCAATAGAAAACTTTCACTTCAGGAGCTGCCATGCAAACTTCTACCTTTTTCACTAGGTCTAGCAAGGCCTCAGCTCTCATTAGGGGATGCCTGACTCCCATCTGCTGGAGACGGAGAAAGCTGGCAGGCCGAGGTCAGCATGGGAGCTTATAAGGGGTGATAGCAGCAAACCAGTTGGTATCTGCCTCCATTTACAGGTTGGGAGGCATAACCCCTGGGTCAGGCCTGGTCTGGCTGGCTGGAAAGGAAGGTAGGTTTGCTGAGGCAGAGACTTGGAGCAGTGTGGATTCTCTCATTCTTATTGCACTATTAACAATAATTCCTGGGAATGATGCACAGTTTCTTTATTTCTGGGTAGGCGTGACACCTCCCATCATTATGCATACCTGGAGAGCAAAAGACTGGGGAGGAACAGTTATAAGGAGCAGTATGTATTCATTTATAGGTAAGACAAAGGTTTGGCACCTCCAACTGTACTGCTAGCCCACTTTCTTGCCTTTGTTCCACCAAGCAAAATCCCTTACAGAGGACACACAGACCTTTGGCACAGTCCCTGCTGTCTCATGGTAGATGCAGTCTCTTACTAGAATACTCAGTCCTTGGCTTTACCAAACTGGTTTTCTTGCAGTGCAGTTACCCCACCAAAATAATCTCACAGTGCTTTCTCTTAAGTGCCATCCAGGAGTCTTCTTGCAATGACTCCCGCTCTTTTCTCTCTCCCTGCAGATCAGATATGGTGAAACTGACTGACTGGTATCAGTACATGGAGGGGCAGCCGGGAGACACAGATGCTTTCACTCGACAGCCCTTCATCGCTCGTTTTCATTCGCCAAAAACAGGTGCTCCCCAAATGCTCTCTGCCATTTCCTTGGCAAACACACATACACACACACGTTATACAAGTCAGAGGAGGCTCGATCCTCACACTTAAATTCCCTCACTGAAATTTTGTCCCTAAGGCAAGGGAGTAGAAGATGCAAACCTATTCCTCGCACCTCATCTCCAGCAGGAGAGAGAGAGAGCAGAAACAATGTTTTTTTTCTGTACATGGGTGGACATATGAATGTCTCTGTATACGGCGTTGATCTTTCCTTTGCAGCTATTAAGGATTTTGTCTTGGTGTGTCAGCACACCAGTCCTAAGGAGGCAGCCAAGGAAATCAACCGGCTCTTCCAGGTCATCCAGGAGGTGAAGGAGCGCTGGACAACCGAGGTAGGGGCTAGGAGGAATGAAACTCTATGCTTGACGATGCTTGACGATGTACCTTAACTGGATGTTAGAATCTTGTGGGATGCTGGCCCAGCTTGCAGGTTCTTGAAGCATTAAGAGACTGAAGCCAAGCAACGCGAGCGGGGTGGCTGGATTTAATACCTTAGCCATATCTCTCTCTCTCTCTCGTTAGCTGGAGTAATCCATAATGAGCTGATTTCTGGCTTTCTTCGTAATCTAACTTACGAATGATCCATTTCAGTTATTCAGAAAGAGGGCATACCTGAGGAAGACTACGCTTCCTATCATCCAATGGCTCTCTTAAATTCAGATCTAAAGATGTTTTGCCAGTGTTTTAGCACTTAGCCTAGATCAGGTTCTTTCAAAGTTTATTTATAAGGACTAAAGTTGGATTCATGGTGAGATGTTAATAACTCTAGCTGTGATGGATATTGCTAGGAAGGGATCATAAATTCAGCTTCAGTAGATCTCAATGCTGAGATCAAGTCAAATGAGAATCTGTAAGTGAGACCTTGCAGGAGTATGGCAGAAGATTTAAAAATAAAAGCCGCCTATGTCCTCATATAAGTGGTCTGCAGCTGTGAGAGCAGCGAATGATGTACACGCCAAACCTTTTCATCGTCACCCTTACTTTTTGCTCATTATTGAACCTCTATTAACCCAAATAAGTATTTAGCCTGAGGAAAAAGGGAATAAAAGTGAACAGAATTAAACAGAAAATTTCCCTCTATATGGAAGGTATTTTATTGTTTCTCAATTAAATGAGTGAAAAATTAATTTTACTTTATACCCAGATAAGGAACCAATCTCAGCAAGTCTGAAATGTTACCTTTATTTGCTGAAGATCTGGGTTATCCATGGGTCTTTGCAGTGGAAGGGTGGATAACTGAAATGCTGAGGAATCTCTCTCCCCCTAATTTCAGAGCTCTATAACCTAAAGTACTACCTATTGCTTTTGTCCCTTAAAGAAAAGCTTGAACATGAAAGAACTTGCGTAGTAGGTGGCTGGATATTGTTTTGTTTGGATTGTGTGCTCATTATCTCTGTACCATGCTTCCTTTAAATTTACCTGGTTCTGCTTTCGAAGATCTGAGTAAAATAGGGCTGGAATTTATACAGACATTCAATTGATCTAGGATAAGCTTCAAAATCCTGCTGAGGGCCAGAGAGGAAAGTGGCATAAACTTCCTTTATTTTCATAGCTACTCCTTGGTCTCTTTTTTTTTCTTTTTTTGTGGAATAATCCTGCCTCCAGTCAGCCATGGATAGGATTGGAGAGCACTTGAGCTACAGAAGTAAACCACATGGACCTGAAGCTGCTCCAAATGGAGCACTTAGTCAAAGGTGCAGTTTCCACTTAAGTTTCCCTCATCACTCCAGTCTAACGGGCCGATACAGTAAAGTCCGCGGGAGAGCAGGCGAACGCCCGCTCTCCCAGTGCGCGCACAGGCCACTCTCCTGTGCACGCGATTCTGTATTCAAATTAGGTCCGGCGGTAAAAACAGGTAAAAAGAGGCACTAGGGACACTAGCACGTCCCTAGCGCCTCTTTTTGGACAGGTACGGCGGCTGTCAGTGGGTTTGACAGCCGACGCTCAATTTTGTCGGCGTCAGTTTTCAAACCTGCTGACAGCCACGGGTTTGGAAACCAGACACCGGCAAAATTGAGGGTCCGGTTTTCAACCCACAAGCCGCGGGCCGACTTCAAATTTTTTTTTTTTTAACTTTTTGTAACTTTCGGACCTCCGACTTAATATCGCCATGATATTAAGTCGGAGGGTGCACAGAAGAGCAGTTTTTACTGCTTTTCTGTGCACTTTTCTGGTGCCAGCAGAAACTAGCGCCTACCTTTGGGTAGGCGCTAATTTCTGAAAGTAAAATGTGCAGCTTGGCTGCACATTTTCCTTTCTGAATCGCGCGGGAATACCTAATAGGGCCATCAACATGCATTTGCATGTTGCGGGTGCTATTAGGTTCAAGGGGGGGGGGTGGACGTGCGTTTTCGACCCCTTACTGAATAAGGGGTAACGCTAGCACATCGAAAACGTTCCGCCGGAGCGCACTGTACTGTATCGGCCCGATTTGTGTGCCAATAGATTTAGCAATTATGGCCTCCAAATATTTGTAAGTAGCCCATGATTTGCTTTTGAACACATTCTCTCAGATATTGCACATGAAATGCCTTCAAGTCCAAGTCTGACCGCTTGCATTTCCCTTCGTTTTGCCGTGTTTCAGGTAGGAGCCTGTTCGCTCTAGCAGTGCAGCCTCGATTGATGGTAGTAAAGATGACAATCTGTAAGGGAGATGACTACAGGGCTGAACTGGCTCAATTTATAAGGCCATTAGATGCTATAACAATTTAAAGCCAGTACCTATAGTCATGCCTACTGCAGGAATATTTGGCACTCTAGGTGAATCTTCAAGGCATGCAACCCTCTCGCCCAACGTACCTATTGGCAACAGCTCCAGCACAGTGCTCCTTCCTACTGGCAGTAGTGGCTCCAGCACAGCATGTCCTTCTTAGCACAGCGTAGCTCCTGGCCTCTTGCTGACAAGATTTTGCTGCCCCCAACAGTTTGGCACGCTAGGCAATTGCCTAGTTTGCTCAATAGAAACACTGGCCCTATCTCTAGTGAAAATTTGTGATATGAACCTGAGGAGTGACTTTACTGCTAGGGACTGGATGTTGTCATAAATTTCTGGAATCCAGGCTTGGATTCCCTTATTAGTTATGCTAACATCTGTCTTAAAGATCTGAGACTGCCTTGTAGAATTAGGATAGGATGGCTGCTTGAAAATGCTCTAAGCCACCTAACCAGAGATGACATATAGCTATTGCATGCTAAGGTTTAATGAAATATATATTTCTTTAGAGGCTAAAGTTTTACCTTATATAGAAGTAAGTTGTTTACTGGTTAAGTTGTCCATTAAAACGTGTAGACAAAATATAAGCTTATGCATTTGTATTAGTTACAAGAATTAAGTATAAATTCTAGGAATTCTATAAATATTGAGCTAGTTGGTTGCTGATTGGTTGAAAGCCTGTCATCAAAGTTTCTGAATCATATTTAAAGTGTTAATTTCATCTGCCACACTCAGAGCTCTCTGGGTCAATTTCTGTAACCTGCTTATTACTTTGCATGCAAACTGATAAGATCAATAAAAGAGAAACTGGCCTCAGCTGAATCACTAAGTGGTTAATTACAATAATCAGATAAAGAGAACAATTATAATTAATTCATAAAAAGAACATATGCAATAATTAACACAGCCATATATAAAGCAATGTACACAATCCATGTGATGTTTGATTAGGACCCAAGGTATCATTTGGCTCTGTTATTTCCGGAAGTCTATTGTCTGAAGAGTGCTCTGATATTGGACAGTTCTGACCATTTTTTATATAGTTCTGTGATGTACCCAAAACAGTGACCCTCTCCCTCAGCCTAATCACAACAGGTTTTACAAGGTCAGGCTTTACCCCATATAGCTGTAGCTGAGGGTCAGTGACTTTGTCCCCCTCTCTCAGCCTAATCATGACTTTCAGGTTTCACAAGATCAGCATATACCCCAAATAACTATAGCTCAGGGTCAGTGATAGATACTTTTATTTCTCTAAATGTTAGCAAAGAGGTCTTATGAGTGCAGGAACAAGCTCAGTGTCCTTTTTATTATTTCTGTAAATATTCTTATGATTGCAGGGTCAGGAAGAGTAATCTTTGTATATCCTGCCCGTGTACGACTCTGAGTTCATTAATAGTCTTGGACTAAATAATTACATTACACTATTGGACTTCCTAAACAAATTAGTTACTCTAAGGTACCTATTCTCCAACCTGTTTAAAACATGAGGCTTCAGCTTAAGACCAAAGTTCCTGATCCATTTGACCACAACAGTTGGCACCCCAGGCTCATGTCCATTGTGACCAGAATTTAACTGGGTGGTTCCAGATACATTCCCTTTGATAGGTTAATGGGAGTAGCCCACCACTCCAGCCTCTCCATCACCAATGGCAGATGGAACAAACGCATCTCATACTCTTGCGATTGAGGACAAACGCTTCAGCAGAGCCAACTGGAACAGACACATGTGAGCACTTGCCAACGTGTCCACCATCAACCCCAGAAGATGAAGATAATCCCAGACTCTGGTGGTTTTGTGAGAATGGAATGATTGTATGGAGTGATGGCATCTCTTCAGGAGTCCAGGAAGCACTCAATAGTCTGCAGTGCCTGTGGATTGCGCTGTCAGGCACTGAGAGGAGGGAGCCTCTGTAAATTTCGTGGCGAGGAGAGGGAGAGAGGGCAGCATCAGCGGGGTTGTGGCTTGCTGCTGTGGAATGATTGCACTTGGGCTACTTTAGCTACCTTTTCCTGAATCTAAAAGGTACTACCTGTCACGTATCGAAATGAGCCCCTAGGTACTCCATGGACTGGGAAGGGCATATCTTGCTGCTTATGTAATTCATCACCCAGCATAGACCCTTTAAGTCCTGAGCCAATCTGTCTGAGGCCTCCTGACTCTTCTGCAGCAATGTAGCCTTACTGAGTCAATAGTCCAGGTAAGGATGAACTAGGATACCTTCTCTGCACAAAAATGCTATCACAACCATCACCCTGGAGAACATCCTCAGAGCTGTGGCATGATCAATCAACAAGGATCCGAACTGAAATGCAGAAAAAAAGGAATCCCTGGTGATCCACTCTGATGGGAATACCTCAGAAATCTAGGGATAGAAGATGCACTCTCTGTTTGACCACCACAATGATAGTGAAACATCTCCAGGCAGAAGTGCAGCACACGGAAACACTTGTTGACCTCTTTGCGATCTAGAACTGGATGAAAGGACTACAAAGCAATGGCATATCTTCACTAACCTGGTGTTTCAGGCAGTATTGGGACAACCGGCTCTGAGTCTCCCCAAGGTAGTCCTTACCACTACTCCTTTGAGCTCCATATCCATTCCAAATGACTATGAGTCTATTCCTGCTAAAACTGGCACAAGAGATTGTCCTCAGAGATCAACAGATTGGACCCATCAACCTTCTTTAAGCCATATGGGGAGCCATGGACCTTCAAGAAAGGAATCAATACTTGGCTATTTCAACAAGCTTTTCCTTAACTATATAGCTCAAGATCCTGTTTTTAATATTTTAAATGTTCTTATTAATTTTATATGTTCTCTTTAAGAATTTTATTTGCTCTTATTCAGTTTAAATGTTTTATTAAGAATTTTATGTATTTTATGATTTATATTTGGAAATTCAAATATTTTTAATTGTGCACTTAACAACGAGTTGTAAACCGATGTGATATTTCCTACGAACGTTGGTATTAAAAAAAACAATAATAAAGGCAGGCAGGCAGGCTCTGGCAGTCTCAGATCCAAACTATTTGCTCTCTGAAAGGGCTGATTATTCCCCCCCCAAACTGGGAACCCCATTAAACTTAGGAGACTTCCCTCTGAAATGGATCCCCTCTGAGGCAGAACATCTGTGTGCGTGTGGAGGGGAAGAGACTCGAAAATGGCAACTATTCCTTCCTGAAATCGATCCCCAACAGTTGCAGCAATCACAGCCTTCTCTTGCCTACAGGAAAAACATCAAGTTACCCCACCATGAGCCAAGTCACAGAAGAGCAGGAAACTAAAACACACCCTCTGCTGAAGTGGCTCTTTTCAGCCATATCTTCCTTCCTCCCTCTGTCCCTCCTCCCCATCAAGCAGATATTCTACAGAGAGATTCCTACACCCATGTGCTCAATCACCTTTAGCCAGCTCCCTTACTCAAAGGAGCTGTCCCCTCCCCCCCCAAGCACTACAGGTGCAGCCCTTGCTGAGAACTCATAAAATTTCCTATTTTCCTTAAAAACAAACTCCCCTGCCCCCTATAAACAGGCATCAAAAGCTGCTCCAGCAATGAGGGGACTAGGTGAGGCCAGAGGAGGAGGGTGAACAGATCAAGGTCACAAGCAACTTTCCTAGATCATTTCATGAGTTTGTATTATTTAGTGGTGGGGAACAGATAAAAGCCGCAAGCAATTTTTGCAAATCAGATAATGGGTTTATATCATTTAGTGGTCAAAACAAAGAAAAGGTATTGAAGGCACCTATTGCCAAATGGATTAAAGAGGCGATAACCTCTGCTTACTTTTCAAGAAGCTACAGATCCTGTAGGCCTTAGGGCACAGGTTGCATGTTTTCCTCACAGGAAATCTGCAAGGCGACCAGTTGGTCTTCTTCACATGCTTTTACCATGTAATCTATACCACCCATATTTCTCTTTATCGTGCCCTTCTGTAAACCGTTGTGAAGGTATTTAACTTAACAACGGTATAGAAAAATTTTAAAATACATTTTTAAATAAATAAATAAATACCAAACATTTTAATATGTTCGGGATCCAGAGGCAGCAGTGACTGGTGAGGAGTGTGCGGCAGTGGGTCTCTCAGCTTCCCACCCAGTTTAGGGAAGTTTGGTACATCCTCAATGTCTGGACTGAGCTGGGGGGACAATATGGAAGGGAAAACCAGTTCTCACCCTGATTTTTCTGAAGATCGCTCTTATGTGTGTGTGTGGGGGGTGTATATGTATCACATAATTGTTTTCAATTGCCATTCAAATTCCTCTTATTGGAGAGGAGTTTCCAGCTGCTGTTAAGGTTACTCATAATTTGTACCTTGCCCTTGCTTGATGACAGAGAGGTTAATTTGTTAGCCCTTAGATTGGTTACTGTACATAGTGTGAGGAACAGTACAATAAAGCGTTTCTTCTCCAGCGCCTGGTAGGGGAGAAAACCCTAATTGTCTGGACTGATTTGTGAGACTCAAGGATAGAAACTTAACACATAAAAAACAATTTTCCCTTTTATCATCATTCTTCAAAATCAAGGGAAGCTTCTTCCAGAGTTCTTAAGCCTCCCTTCAGACACAAAATTCTGTACCAATGGTAGTGCTGGATTGTGCCTGGAGGTCGGTGCTGCAAATGCTGGCTTAGAGCAAGCTGTTCACTAGCTCCCTATTGCTTTCTCAAAGCAGCAACAGGGTGAGGAAGCTCAGAATAGGTTCAGTGCTGGAGTGGGTCTCGCTCCAGCAATAAAGTCCTGATAGGAATGGTTTCTGGCAATAGCCAGCTCCAGGCTCAGGTCTGTCTTACCCTACTCCTTACACATCTCCATGAGCAGCCTGGCCTCATTACCAAGAGAAGCAGTTACTGTACCGGAGGGTGGGGGGAGCAAAGGTGACTAAGAGAGGTGGTTATAGTAGAGGATAAAATAAACAAGAGATGGAAAGCAATGAAACTCTGGTTCCATTTCCTTCATTTAATATTTACAAGTAAAACATTAAATTCTAGCATCTGAGGGGAGAAAATCAAATGAAAGGTGTACAGGTAGGAAAGATGACAATGGGGTAGACAAGACACTGGAAGAGAGGAGCTGGTGAGGAAGATTGATGGGGAAATAGAGCAAAGTAGACTGTGACTGGAAAGAGGGTAAGACTTTTTTTTTTTCTTCTTAACAGGGGGCCAGCCCAGTATATCACAGCTAATTGTATCCAGCAGGCCACACAGCGCTTGGCTAATTGAGCTAGCTTTTGTAGTTGAGCAGTTTCAGCGACTTGGTCTTACTTTTTTTTTTTTAAACAGGCACTGCAGTGTGAAATCAGAACATGAAGCCAGTACCGGTCCTGACACAGGGACTCTTCTTCCCTTTCAGAACATCATGCTCCTTGGGGACCTGAATGCTGGCTGTGGCTATATGACATCAGATGACTGGAAGAGAATTCACCTTCGGAGTAGCAACCACTTTCACTGGCTGATCGACGACAAGGATGACACTACTGTCAGTCCAAAAACTCACTGTCCCTATGACAGGTCAGGTAGTCTACACAAAAGCAGGGGCCCTGGTCTTGGCAAGCAGTTAAAGAGAATTTGAGCTATTTAGCCTTCTCTTAATCATACCACCACTACAACTCCGTAAGGGGTAGGGATAGGCAATGAAAGGAAGAAATAAAATGTGGTTTCTTACCTGCTAATGTTCATTCTTTCTGTTCTACCAGTCCAGTTTAGAACAGATGAGTTTTACTCCCCCCTACCAGCAGATGTTGGCAGAGCCCGGTTTTGCTGATGTCACCCTATATGGGGTACTGCTCCATATTTCTATATCAAAGTAAAGATCAGCTTAACTAAACCCCTTCCCCCCGAGTAGGGTAGTTTAAAATGGGCCCCTAAAGGAGCTTGGCCCTTAAAAAAAACTCTAGGAACAGAATCGATTGACAAAAGGCACTAAGATTATATAATGTACACTCATAAGCAGGTTATCAGCTGAAAGCAGAGAGGGTGCCTGGGATGTGCTGGTATGGTAGGACTTGTAGAAAGAAAATTAGCAAGTAAGAAATCAGAATGTTTTCTTATTTTTCAGCTCACCACACCAGTCCAGATCAGACGGGATGTACCCAAGCCACCCTTATGCAGGGTGGAAGTCAGACAAACCTGCTTGCCCCAAACAAGGCAGCCTGTCTAGACTGCACATCCAACTGGTAATACTTGTAGAAAAAAAATGCAACGAAGCCCACATTGCCACCCTGCAAATCTCTCGAGAAACCGAATTAAATTCCGCCCACCCAACTCCTTATAAAAGCGTACTTTAAAGACTTTTGTGCACCCTTAAACCAAAACTAAACAGCTTCATTAGTCAGCTGGCTATAGGGGCCTTCAAGGCCACCTCACCTTTTCTCTGACCACAAAAGAACAAAATAGGTGATCTGATTTCCAGAATGAATTAATCACTCAAATAACTGAGCAAAATTCTAACATCCAAAAAGTGAAAATCCTCTAGTTTCCCCTTAGTTTCTCCCCTTCTAAAGAATAGGAGTTCCACAGGCTGATTTAAAAAAAAAAAAAAAAAAAAAGGCCAATAGCACTTTGGACAAAAAGACAAGAAACCCCAACTTCTGAAAACTTCAGAAACAGTTCTCTACAGGACAGGGCCTGCAATTCCTAAATATTCTAAGCTGACAAAATGGCTATTAGGAAACAATGCAGTCTTCAAACTTTAAATTCTTAATAGACGCTCTAACAGGCTCACATGGAGCTCTCCACAAAACCTGAAGGCCCAAATTTAGATCCCAGGAAAGAAAACTTTTTAAGAGGCAGCCAAGAAAACGTCACTCACTTTAAAAACTGGGACATGTTTGGATGGCCAGCCAAAGACCTCCTTTGAACCTTTCCCCTACAACGGATAATGGCTGCAACCTGTACCGTCAAAGTATTCAAGCTATATCCTCTCTGAAGGCCAAGCTGCAAAAAGGAATGAATCAAGGAACTAATGCTCTAAAGGAAGAAGTACCAGCTTGATCACACATTCCTCAAAGACCTTACAGACTATGATGTAAGCTAATGACGTGGATTATTTTCTTGCCTGTAAAAGGGTGGCCACCACCATTTGAGAATAACCTTTGAGCCTTAGCCTTCTCCTTTTGATAGCTAAGCTGCAAGACAAAAGGGAGCTGGATGGTCCATAAGCACTGGTCCTTGGTGTAACAGACCCTAACCCTAATTTAACCAAACTGGGCCCTCCACTCTGACTCTTACAAGATTCACATACCAGGAGCATCTGGGTAAATCTAGCATCACCAAAACCCTCAAACCCCGCTTTCTATTCTTTGGATAACTTGGCCTATTATTGGCCACAGTAGACATACACACAGAAGGACCTGAGGAGGCCATTGCTGAGAAAGTGTTCACTCCCACTGAAAACAGATTATCTTCTTTGATTGTGGAACAATGGAGTAGAATTTCTGTGTGTAGTCATGAGATGACCAGGCTTACCCTTTTTGTGAGTTATCAAGGCAAAGGCTGCATTCACAAGCTCCCACGCACCTGGATCCGGAGTATGACGACTCAAAAAATCTGCTTGGTTGTTCGCCGTTCCGGCTATGTGGGAGACGTACATGAAGCAAGTGAATGTCCACCCACTTGAACGAAACATGGCTTGCTTCTGAGGCCACTGGAAGACTTCAAGTGCCTCCTTGTTGATGCATATAGTCAGCTGCCATTACATTGTCTAAACCCTTTGCATTATGAGATGTGGCCAGGTCGATGGACAGGAGGTCCCAGCAATCTACCACCAGCTGAAAGGCTTTGGCCGACTACACCCACTCTCCTGGATCCAGACTTTTCTTGCTTAGAAAGTCTGTTCTCACATTGTCTTTTCCTGTGATGTGGGAGGCCGAGATCATCTGTAAATGCATTTCTGCCCATTCCCTAAGGAGATCTATCTCCTGTGACGCTTGCTGGCTCCTGGCTCCCCGTCGGTTGATGTAGGCTACCGTTGTTGAGTTGTCCAACATTACATAGACCGCTTGACCCTGGAGTAGGTAGCTGAACTGCAGACACGCCAATCTGACTGCCCCGGCTTTCAGGTGGTTTATATTCCAGAGTGCGTCTTCCTTGGTCCAACGCCCCTGGGCTGTCAGTTCCTGACAGTGAGCTCCCCAGCCCCGGAGGCTCATGTCTGTCGTGAGGACCAGCCAGTTTGACAGGAACAGGGTTACACTCTTGCCCAGATGAGCTTCCTGCAGTCACCACTGGAGCCAAGAACATATTTCCATTGGTAGGTAGAGACGAATCAAGTAGTCTTGAGACAGCAAGTTCCAAGTGACAGCAGGGAGCATTGATGTGGTCACATGTGTGCCCTTGCCCACGGTACTACCTCCAGGGTTGACGCCATCAAACAGAGGATCTGAAGATAGCTCCACACCATCAGGCATATCGTGTTCGTCAAGCGACACACTTGGGACATCAACTTCCTTATCCACGTGGACGGGAGGAAGACCTTGCCCTGCTTGGTATCGAACCAGACTCCCAGATATTCCTCAAACTGGGAGGGTATGAGACTGCTTTTGTCCAGGTTTACGACCCAACCACGTTCCTGAAGCAGGAGTCACCCTGCTGATCACCCAGAGACTCTACCACGATCTTTGCCCAGATCAACCAGTCGTCCAAGTACAGGTGCAGTTTCTCAGTGCAGCCGCTACGACCACTATAATCTTGGAAAATGTTCTGGGGGTAGTGGCCTGGCCAAAGGGCAGCGCCCGTAACTAATAATGGCAGCCCAGTACCACAAAGTGTAGGAAATGATGCTCTTGCTGGATTGGAATATGAAGGTAGGCCTCGGAAAGGTCCAGAGAGGTTAAGAACCCTCCTGGTTATGTGGCTATTATCATGGAGCACAGAATTACCATGCCGAAATGAATTACTTGTAGATGTCGGTTGACATTCTTGAGGTCCAGAATGGGGCGAAAGGTATCCTCCCTTCTTGGGTATGATGAAATAGATGGAATAACGCCTCGTATTTTCCTTCGGGTGCAGGTACTGGAATTATAGCCCTCATCCTGAGGAGCTTTACAGAGGTAGAGTCCACTGCCTGCTTGTGCTGGGAGTGGCAAGGAGACATCATGAACATGTCCCAAGGAGTGGTGCGAAATTCCAGCATGTATCCTTCTCGTATGACATCCAGTACCCATTTGTCCGAAGTGATCTCGACTCACCACTGGTAGAAGAGACAGTCTACCCCGTATCTCCTCATTCCGAAGGTGGGTTGGGTTAACTTTATTTTTTTTTTTGGGGGGGGGGGGGGGGTTTTCCAGGACAAACCTGAACTCAAACCTGTCCCTCTCTTGTGCTGTCTACTCTGAAAGAACTGAGCTCTCCCAAAGGGCTGAGACCTCTGAAATGTAGAATTTCTGTAGGGCTGAAAGCTTTGGAAGCCCATGGATCAACCCCTCACTGGCGAGGGGTGCTGTAACTGCTTTCTCTTATCTTTTGGTAGCCGGGCCAGCTTTTCAAATTCACTTCTGAAGAGGAGTGATCCCTTAAAGGGAATCTTTGTGAAGTTTGCCTTAGGGGTTGTGTCTGACCAATTCCGCAGCCATAGTTTTCTTCTGGCAGCTACCACTGAGGCCACTCCTTTGGCCGAGGTATGGACTAGGTCAGAGCCCGCGTCAGCTAAAAAGGCGGCAAGTTCCATAACCTCTCTGGAATTTGCCTAGAGTCATCTACCTCCTGAGAGAGGAGCAGGCATGAACAAGCTAACAGGGCACAACAAGAAGCAATCCATAAGGTCATTGCTATTGCATCAAAGGCTATGGACTCCATCTGCTTATCATGCGTATTCTTCAAGGCTGCTCCTTCCACCACTGGGATAATTATTTGCTTCGAGATAGCACAGACCAGCGCATCCATTTTAGGGAAATGTAGATGTTCTCTCGGTTGCTGGATCCAGTGGGTATAGAGCTTCTAATGCTTGTCCACCTTTAAAACTCGCTTCATGGATGTCCTAATCTAGGTCAATCAACTCCTGGATGGCTTCCAGCACTGGAAAATAGCAAGAGACTTTCCGTAGAGAAACCAGAATGGGATTCTTCTTTGGTTCCGTCATACGAACTCCCAGCATCTTCAGGGTCTGGGAAACCAGGGCCGGCCATTCATCTCTATGGAAAAAACGTAACATGGTCAGATATTGTTCTAAACTCGGTGGGATTTCCCCATCTTCCAAGGAATCTGGATCCTGTTCTTCATCCGTGCTGTCTGGGTCTCTGCCAGAGTTACCCTTGGTGAGGTGATGCATGTCTCGAGGTCTGCCGATAGGGCTGGGAGAGGGAGGCCTTATCCGCTGGGGTTCTGTCCGGACAGGGGCAAGTGAAGCAGATTGCGCCTGTATTCAAAGGCTTGAAGGCCTTGAAAAAATTCCACCCGAGAAGGCATCCAGGTTCATGCTTGGTCCAGGAAGTACTGGGGTAGGTGCTGCTGGATTTCCCTCTCACATGGAAGACCCAGCCCTGGGATTACTCAGATCCAGGGTACTTCCGGTTAAGGTTGTGGCTGACCCATCCTCCGAATGGGAGGAGCCAGGCTTAGTAAAGTCTGGGGAGGCCAACTCTCACTGAGCCTCCTCAGTGCTAACGTAAGTAAGAATCCAGGTCAGGCTGTGTGGCCCTAATATGACAAACAATGCAGAGAGAATGGCACTTATGTTTCTTTGCTGCTGGAGCCATTAGGGATTATAACTGCCTGTTCAGTCAGCTCGCACTTAAAAATTGTGTGTGCACAGATTTCCGATGCTAAGTAAGGTCGTGGTGAGGCGCATGTGCAGCCCGTGCGCCCGGCTTTACCTAAATTCTGCGCCTAGAGAGTTGCACGCATATGTACGCACACAATGTTGTGCGTTATGCGCGCAGCATGTGTGCAGAGTCGGCATGCACCACACGTACAGATGCTCTATAGTGAGCAATACAAGATGGACAAAAACACTTGCAAGTTGGTGCTGCTGTGGCTTACCATGTGATGTGCCTACCAAACCTAAAATGGGGCCAAGCCCACCAGGGAACTGCTCAATCCACTTGGAAGCCCACTTTCTTTTACCCCAACAGGATCAGGAATGATGTTGGTACGGTGTGCAAGGAGACTGGAGGAAGTCTTAGTGAAACCCCTCCAACGTCTCTGAATTGGGAGATATCCTCTACTTTTTTTTTTTTTTACTTACCTGGGCTGAGTACAGAGACAGTCTCTAGCTGCGGGGGGTGGGGAGGAGAGGGCTTTGGCCGTTACTGCCATGCTCGGCTTCCTGACCTGTCTTTCAGCTACTTCAGCAGCAAAGTTCACCCTGGAAACCAGCTATCGGACCAAGGAACACCTCTGAGGGATCTCAGAAATCACCTCAGTAATTCTGAACTGGGGGAGGGAAATTTAGGTAACACCGCAGGAGAGTGGGGCTCAATCTTTCTCCAATTTAAAAGTAGAATTTCTTCTTCTACAGCAATTCCCATACGGAAAGCAGGTCCACATCTACTAGGAGACAGAGAAATACTGAAGGGCTGAGGTCACTGCAGGGGTGTATCTAAGGCAATGTCAGCTTTGAAACCTGACTCTGCCTCCATCTGCTAGCAGATGAGCATATAACCCATTGGTCCTGAGTCCATCTGGTTACACACTAGGAAATTACCAACTGAAGAGTTTCCATGTGTAAAGGGACATTCAGAACATTATTTACCCACTCGAGATCCAGAATTTGACAAAATGCACCTTCCTTCCTGGGAACCACAAAGTAAATGAAATACTTCCCTTGCCACTGTTTCTCTCTGGACTCTGGCACCACCACCTCTAACTGAAGAAGTTGATCTAGCATCACCTTTACTGCCCTTATTCTACTCCAAAGAACAGGAGTATTCCATGAATGCATCCTTCACCTGATAAGAAAACAGCACCTTTATGATGCAAAGGACTCTCTGATCTGACATGAATTGGGTCCATGCCCTATAAAAGTAGGACAGTCACCTCCCTCCCCACCCCAATTTTATGAATCAGGGTAACCCTTTGGAGCCACCCGTGCTAGAAACATTTCCATTCCTCAATTTCTTTCTTCCACGTTGAAAGGACTGATATTTTATCTCCAAAACATCCCATATATAAAGTGGATGGCTTACTTGGACATAACGGCTTACATCTCTGAATTTTGAGTGTTTGGACCTCCTTTTTGAGAACCATTTGATCTACCTTTGAGCAACTTGAGGGAATTATTATTCCCTATGTTTCACCAGGTTTCTAAATCCTCCCCAAAGAGCAGCTTTCCTTTAAAGGGTAATTTGCTTAAATATGACTTGGAATCTGGTCTGCAGACCAGTTTCATAATCACAACAGGTGCCTGGCAGCCACAGATGTCGCTATCACTGTAGCCAAAGGAATGAATGAGATCATCCAAGGCACAGCTTCTCAAACTTTCAGCCATCAGGATCCCATTTTAGTACCTGAAATTCACGAGGCCATCATTCCACCTAATCCTCGTTCAGCCTCCACCTACACTAGGTGATCCTCCTTCTACACCAAACCCTCTAGAGGTCCTCCTCTCTTAACCTTCACCCCCTGCAGCTGATTCTCTTACATCCCCCAAACCACCATTTCTCTCAACTTGTCAGTCCTTTTTGCATCCTCCCAGCTGATCTCATCCCAACCCTTCTTATAACCTCAACTGATCCCATCATCCCGTCTCTTATCCCATTCTGCCTTTCCTTTCGCCTTCATCCCCTATAGTTTCCCAGCCTCATCACTACCTCTCCAACCCTTTCACTTCCCTGCAGCTCTTACATCCTCCAATCTTATTTTGTTCTCTAAGCCTTTAATCCCTTTCCAGCTGATGCAACCCTCAAACCACCATCTCTTTAAACAGCTCCCTGGCCCAGGTCTAGGGGCATTTTCCTTTGGATGCAAGGCCGAAGGTGGATGACAACTGGTGAAAAGAGTGAGCAGGCTGACAGCAGAGGCAACATTTTTCTCTTGGGTAGGTTCAGTGATGGGTGAGGTGTGAAGAACTATGACAATCTTCATTGGCCTGTGCACAGTCAACTCTCCCCTCTCCGCAGGCAAATTCTCAGGTTCTGCATCAGCCCCATTCCTTCTTCATGTAGGGCTTCCTGTTACCAAAGAAACACATACAAAGAAAGGGCTACTGCAGGGCCTGTGAGTGCATGCTAGGTCACAGGCCCTAAGGTGTTTTCCACTACTAATACTGCTGCTTCTGGGCCAGAAGAGCAGTGCTATTTGAGGAATTTGTGATCTCAGCTAAAGATTTTGCGACACCATTTGGGATGCCCATGTGCAGCTTGGGAAGCCCTGACCTGGCATCTGAAAAAGGCAATACCCAGCCTCTCCACCTCTTTAAAAAAAAACTCTTCTGGGAAGTTCCTACTGGAATTTGCGGAACCCCCATGCAAACAAGCTCTGAATCAGGAACACTTCTATTCTTCTACCCTAAGAATCTTTTAGGGCTGCACTCCCTTTCACCAAAATAGTGGTCTTCTTTGTCACTGTCAAACTAAGGTATCCACTTTTGGAAATTTCAGAAGATCCATGTATGCAGGGAGTGGATATTGTTCAGCAGCGCATGCTGTTCTGTAGAAAGGACAGGTCCTAGCTGGTTTCCCAAGGCCCTCCCCTTTTTCCAGAGACTCTATAGGAACATCCTTACTGCTTAGCTCCACCAAGGCCTGAGAGATCATGGAGGAAAGCTCTCTCCTAAAAAGGTGCACAACCCTTGTCTCATCACCATCTGCCGAAGGAAGCTCACTTTCCTCCAGAGGGTCATCCTCAGGGGCACTGACAGGCAACTCCTATCCTCCTGGGATTCTACCCCTAAAAATGATCTCTGATCTAGATCCAATCTAGTCCCATTGGAGGGACTGTGAAAATTGGGATCCTTTGGAGCACCATAAGTCAGACAAAATGCCTCACGCACTGAAAGGAATTCCGGTGGAAAAGAAATACAGGATGACACAAAATCAATTCATTGGCTCCCTGAAGTTGGACCTCCTTCCTCCAAAGGCTTACCCCCTTCATACACAGAGAACTGGAGAATCTGCCCCTCTCACAAGAAAGCCCCAATGGAGGGCTCTTCCCATTACCACAGAGGAGCAGCTCTCAGTCCCTAACCAAGACCGACAAACTCCCACAGCAGAGGAAGTCCCACACTTACCTGCACACAGAGCACATCTGCCATAAGGCCCACAAGTTTCTGCACCAAAAAACTTTTCTCCCCCAACAGAGACCACCATCTAAACCTCCTCCCTACAGTCGTTCAAAACAAGTACTGGGAGCTCAGATTTTTTTCCCCACCTTTACCGAAGCAGCCTAGAAGGCAATATAGGCTCTTCACCCCTACTGCTTCCCCCGTCAGGAGGGAGAAGACTGGAAGACAACAGGGCGAGTGAAAGAAGAAACCAGAGACTTCTCTGGTTGTCAAATGCACCTACAAAACAGGACCAAGCTAAAGATGATCACTGAACTCCTGCTCATCTCACTTACAGGCCGATAAAGTACAGTGCGCTCCACCGGAGCGCACTGTTAACCCACAATTGGACGCGCGTTTTGGACACGCTAGCTTTACCCCTTATTCAGTAAGGGGTAATAGCGCGTCCAAAACGTGCGTCCAAGCCCCCTGAACCTAATAGCGCCCGCAACATGCAAATGCATGTTGATGGTCCTATTAGGTATTCCTGCGCAATACAGAAAGTAAAATGTGCAGCCAAGCCACAAATTTAAGAAATTAACGCCTACCCAAAGGTAGGCGCTAATTTCTGCCGGCACCGGGAAAGTGCACAGAAAAGCAGTAAAAACTGCTTTTCTGTGCACCCTCAGACTTAATATCATGGCGATATTAAGTCAGAGGTCCCGATGAAATAAGCACGCAGGTTGAAAACCGGACACTCAATTTTGCCCGCGTCCGGTTTCCGAACCCGTGGCTGGCAGTGGGCTCGAGAACAGACGCTGGCAAAATTGAGCATCGGCTGTCAAACCTGCTGACAGCCGCCACGCCTGTCCGAAAAGAGGCACTAGGGACATGCTAGTGTCCCTAGCGCCTCTTTTTACCGCCAGCCCTAATTTTAATAAATTAAAATACTGTATCACGCGCACAGGAGAGTGGCCTGTGTGTGCGCCCGGGAGAGCTCTCCCGCGATTTTACTGTATTGGCCCGTAAACTAGGGAGCTACCACATCCCCACCGCACAAATCTCTGGAAAGGCCAGCTGCAGACAAGAGAATATAGAGCTGCTGCAGGCTTTACACTACCCTATATTCGGTGACATCCATCTGCTAATAGGGGGAATAAAAATAATCTGTTTTGGACTGGTCTGGTGGGACAGAAAGGAAATAAGGATCTGTGGTTGGAGCAGGAGATGTTACTGGAAACTGAGTTAAGTTCATCACACACTGGCTTTCTTTCCCTAAGGATCGTGATTCATGGGGACGAATTTTTCCAAGCGGTGGTGCTGGGGTCTGCCAGACCTTTCGACTTCAGAAGAAAACTGGGGTTGTCTGAGGAAGAGGTAGGGGGACCCTCACTGTCAACTGCTGGGGCACATGTGTCTGAACTGGGGGGATGCAAAATCAAGATGAGTTCCTGACAAGGTTATAACCTACCTGCATTGTCCATTGCTTTACTCCAGGCCCTGGCAATCAGTGACCACTACCCTGTTGAAGTGGACCTACAGCTTGAATCCAGAAGGAACCATGAGCTTTGATAGAACCAGATGGCTCCAAAAATACCATCTGTAAAGAAAAAAAAAAAAAGAGAGACTCTGCTCCCATGCCTAAGCTGTTTCCAGGGAAGGAGACGAGAGCACCTTTATTGCATCTATCATTAAAATTGCTGAAGTAGCATCTTCTTCTTCCTGCTGGTTTGATGAAACAGGATTGTCCTAAGCTTCAACCAAGTGGATGAACACAAACTCCAATATGGTCTTTAAAATATTGCTGATGTATCAGAAAACTATAATAAATGTAAAAGAGCAAACTGGCTTTTTCTCTTTTAATACTCTTGAAATATTACTTTGTTTCTGGAGCTTAGTGTGTCCCTTTCCTAATTCTTTTCTGACTGATGACTGGCTGGTCAGGGTCTTGAATTCCCAAACAGCAACGCATGAACAATTGCTTTCCTTTCCCCCCCCCAAAAAAAGGGACTGAATTAACACAAAGCAAACACACCTTTGTCATGGACACATGCAAGAGCTAAACTCCATAAATTTTATTTGGGCTCTACAAAGTTGCCAGTCATGGTCCTCCCCTCAGCAGGTAGAAGTTCAGATCGCATGCAGGGAGCGCCACTTGTTCAGGGGGCCCCGGTTGGGGATATACTTCACACCACAGCCATCAGGGATCAGGCGCTTCTCAGAGATCATGGTTTCAAATTCTGTGGCATTGAACTTGGTGAAGCCCCATTTCTTGGAAATGTGGATCTGAAGGGGAGGAAAGACAAGTGTTAATGTCAGCACAGCATGACACTGCAAATTGAGAGAATAAAGCGACAATAGTGCAGGAGTCAAAAGGCCAAAAGCGCAAGAGGAGGTTTCGTTAGCCAGTGGTCACAGCCACACCAGCAGGATACTATAGTTCTTTGTGCACCAGCACAAACAGCGACGCAAGATGGGTGATGACATCCGACAGCACCGGTTAGTAGTTTTTCCTCACAGCTCAGAAAGTTTAAGCCTGCCTTCTGAACATGCACAAATCTTTCTACATTAGTATCCCTGTGTGGGACCTTCCCTCAGTCTATTTTCGTCTGCTCAGCGAATAGTCAGGAAATCTCTCTCAGCTTTACCATGTATACCTCCACTATATTTTCTGGAAAACCTACTTTAAAGAGGAAGGGAAAAGTCTGCTTCAAAAAAGATATGAAGCATGGACACGAAATGTCCATACTAGATTTACATTCCCTTTGCCTAAAATTCCTTGGCTAGAACATATGGCTAACTGTGGATCCTGCAGATATATATACACCAGAGGGCCCTAGCTTACAGGGAGCTTAGTCAAATACGAGCAGACAAGCTCATTGGATCAAAGTAAAATGAAACCCCACTTTCAAACAGTTTCTCCAGATTGTGAGGGAGAACATATGTATCGTAAGTCGGCACCATTAGACATAGTGTGCCTGAAGCATCAGAGCCGTGACATGTCAGCGCCCAAGAGGCTCAGCACTGAATTACCGGCATGAAAGAGAGTCAGAACTGAGAATGATCAGCACCAAAGGGGCACAGTGCTGACCAAATGACACCAAAGCATTGGAGCAGAGAATCGTCAGCTCCAAAATAATAGTGCAGAACCTTTGGCGAAAAAACAAAGCACTTATCACTCAGCACCGATATTCTAGAAAGCCACAAGCTAGTTTATATAGTAACATAGTAATGACGGCAGAAAAGGACCAACGGTCCATCCAGACTACCCAGCAAGCTTCTTATGGTAATATCTAGTACAGCATGTAGGTACACCCAGGTTTCTCTTAAGAGTAGTCTATGCAGTTACCCCCAAATCCTTATGATAAAGGTAGTAATATTTACAACCAAAAGACAAGCAACTATCATACCCATAAAAAATTACTGCCTTTCTGAAAATTTTAGAAATACGTTTTTGCTTTTAGACTTGGCCGTAGAAGCAGTCCTGCACTTATTTCCTTATCTCTGCATATCAGTACCCCCCAGACTGTAGAAGTTGGCGCCCATGTTGGTTGCCCTCTGAATCCAATTCCGCACACCCCCCCCCCCCCCCCGGTCAAAGTAGAGAGTGATGTTGCAGTTACCAAGCTCATCCTCAGATCTATTTGAAACAGGAAAGATGCGTACAAGGAAAAGGAAGCACTTATATAGAATCAAGTTGCATTTCCTCGCCTCCTATACTGAAGCTTCAAACAAAAGCATTAAAACAGCAAATACAGGAAAGTCATGCCTCTGTACAAAAATTATGAATGGACTTTGTAAAGATATATGAAGCAAATGCCTATAAAAATAAAGATAACTTCTTTCACTCAACTGGTACTAAAAAGGTTAAGAGAATATCTGCAGACAAAGCTATCAACTTTTTTTTCAGAAAAAAAGAACATAGTAGAAAAGAAGCAAGAATATGACAGCGTTGCATAGAGACTCCATGATGAGTCATGGAGTTTATGCAACGCCATATTATTAAACTCAGATATGCAACGCCATATTATTAAACTCAGATATACCATCACCAAATCCGCCACTGGACTTGACACCAGAACCACCCAGGAGGTCAACACTACCGGAAAATTCAACATATCAGTTTCCTACAAAAAATGTCCAAATCAATACCATTCAGTTTACAGAAGATACTAAAGAACCTAGTGACTTAAAAGGAGTTTTTAAGGGTCATCCAGCCACAAAGCAGTACAGAACACTGCCATTGCATGATGCTTTGAAAAAAGTTCAAACAAATATCTGGAAAATGCCTCGCTCACAGTGACAAAAAACAGATGTGAAACATAGGATATAAAAATGCCTGGAGCATGAAAAAGTTCATATCCCACATGAATCTATTATTGTAGAATCTGTGATAAAAAAAAAAAAAAAAAGCAAAGAAAGCTAAGAACTAAATCCTATTCCAATTCACCTTCCAGAACTACCCAAGGCTCACTGGCAGTTGAAAAAGGTGTATCAGGGGGCCTCCTTGGAAGCACACCAGGTCCAAATGATACAATATTTATACAACTCTGAAAAGCTAAACAATAAAAAAAAAAAAAAAAATAGCGCTAGAAGGGGATCAAAAAACCTTCAAAGAAATCATGGCAGATGTGAAGGATTGTGCCAAACCTATGAAAGTCAATTTGCGATTCCTTCAATACCATCACAAGGGTATTTCAGCAAGAAGATTTGCTTGGCTAAGAGCATCAGTCCTTAGAGAAAATGTCCATGAAAAAATAGAAGATACACCAGGTGCAGGTGATAATCTATTTGGAGATAAGGTTAGAGACAATTTTAAAACAATCAATACACAGCTTTGCAGTCTCTCACTTCTACTCAACAGGACAGCCACAGGGTAGGTATAAACAAGAACCATACAAAAGATCATACTATTATTTCCAAAAGAGAAGGTATAACCCATACTATTTATATAGGCAGCACCCAATTATTATACAACACCAGCCACAGCAGCAAGGATAGAAGCCACAGAACCGGCAGCAGAAGCGAAAATCTGCATCCACAGAGATCCACTCCATCCTATCAAGCCACTCATCAGAACCCATTTCCAATAAGTAGGGGGGGAAGCTAACAACTGACAAATGGATTTTTGAAGATAAAAGGATATTTTCTAAATTTTGAGAATTTGCCACCTCCAAATCCCAATTTACCATGAACATTCAAAAAACTAACCCACCATACTATTGGAAGAGTCCCTTCTTCAATCAGAAACAATTCAGCATGTTCCTCAATCACAGAAAAGTTCAGGATTCTTTTCCAAGTATTTCCTAATTCCAAAAATAAACAAATACAGGCAATCTTTGTCCAATACTGGATCTCAGGGATCTAAAAAAAGGAAAAATTCAACCGGATTTCAACAGGAACAATATTACCATGCCTTTAAAAGATGACCGACATCCTTGTAATCTAAAAAAAGGAGCTTATGCACACATTCCAATCAACGGTGCTCATCGAATATATTTAAGATTCACCCTAGAAGATCAACATTACCAACACAAGATGCTACCACCTTTCAGCAGCCCTCAGCGTATTCGCCAAATGCCTGGCAGTTGTAGTAGCTCATTTGAGGAAGAAAAAAAAAATAGTGTTTCCATATTTACAGGCCGATGCAGTAATCTGCATATTAAAAAACTGTGCGCTGGATTTAAGTGCACCTTTAATAACTGGATTAAAAATTACTTGCTTTTTTAAACTCTCGATGCATTAGGAGTTAAGAGTATAAAATGTGCATTCGACACTGAGCTGTGAAGAGAAAACCGACCTGGCACATTCAGATGACATCACCCATTTTGTATGGCTGTTGGTTTTGCTGTCCACAGGGAACACCTGTTACAGGTAAGCAATTTCACTTTATTTGCCCAAGCAAGATCCAAATCAGTAAACCTGGCCAGAGCTAGACTAGTTTCTGAAAATGTTATGACTACACTCTCTCCAACACCAAACATACAATTTGATTTTCACAAGACAACTTCCCTTCCAAAACATAAGAAAATATTCACAATGTAATCCTGACAGATAAGGAACACAAGGAGGGAGCGAAGCCTCTTAACTGCCAAGGAGCATTTATTAAAGACTACCAAGACCTTGGTGCTAGTATTAATGCTCACAAGCACCACACTTATATTAATCTGTATGTAAATAGTTTCTGTAATCCCATCCAATGCCCCTGCATCCAGTTCCCATACTGAACAAAAGTGAAGCTAGTTGGCTAACAGCAAGATTGTATCAGAGGTCCCTTAGAGTACTCTGTACATGGGTCAGAGCATATACACAACTAGTAAATGTTACAGTATGCAGCCACTGGCTACCACCCAATAGAAGAGGTGAGCCTGTTGGCTCAACTGACTACAAATAAAGATCTTAAAGAAAATGTTTTAACTATATGCAGATCTTACTTCACATCTGGAAACAAAGCTAGCAATTACGACACTCAGAGCTTCTTGAAAAGAAAGATGCTAAGACTTCCTGGAGCCAAAGATGCATGGTGGGAGAAGTGGAGACATATAATTAGAGTAGCTGATCTTTTAACTCTCAGTGGGTAGGGAGGAGGGAGGTAAGCTGGTAAACCCTGAAAACTCATCCAGCCTAGGGGGAAGCTCCCTTGAGAGAATTTCTATATACACTGCATGTAAGACAGGTTGCCTGCTCTGCCCCTCACCTTCTGGCGCCCAGGAAACTTAAACTTTGCACGGCGCAGAGCCTCAATCACATGTTCCTTGTTCTGAGTCTTGGTACGGATAGACATGATCACTTGTCCGATGTGCACTCGGGCCACTGTGCCCTGGGGCTTGCCAAAGGCACCTCGCATCCCAGTCTGAAGCCTGCAGGAAAGAGCGTACACACCGATATTAGAACAGACTGTCCTAACAGCCTAATAGAACAGTCCTTTCTGTTTTCAGCCCTGCCACTCAGACAAAACCAAAAAGGCACCACAGTCAAAGCTGTCTCCAAGGTCCCTTAGAGCACTCTGTACAAGGGACAGAGTACATACACAACCAGGGAGTTACTGTATGCAGCCATTGCACACCATCACTTGATAGGAAAAGCAAGAGGTGGTCGGCTTAATTGACTGCAAACATAAAATGTACATGTTTGGGAGGGAAATGGGGCACAATGGGCTTTATCTCACCTGTCAGCACCAGCACAGGACAACATTTTGTTGATGCGGATGACATGGAAGGGGTGCAGGCGCACCCGGATGTGAAACCCATCCTTGCCACAACTCTTCACCATGTACTTATTGGCACAAATACGGGCAGCTTCCAGCGCTAGAGGGGAATTAGTGGGAAATGTCATCAGGTGACAGCATCTACCCACACCTTAAAGTCACAATACTGTCAATGTTTTGTTTACCTTTTAATTAAATCTGTTTTATTTGCAAATAACCATTTACACAAACCTCCAAAGTGCATTTATTCCTTATGCACTCCGAAAGCAAAACAAATAGAAACATTTAAGTTTCAATTACCATCTCATTCCCATATCCCTCCCCCACACACACAACCCAAAACCTCCAGAATAGCCTTTTTATTTTAAGTCTTTTTCTTTGTCCTTTTACTTCACACTAAAATTTGCAACGAGTGTGCTGCGAGAATGAAGTAGAGCAAGTCTGTATCGCCCTTACCTTCAGATGACAGCTGCTCGTACTCATCGGACACCATGTGTCCGCACAGTGGGAACTCATCCACTTTAGCCTTCTTCCGGCCCAAGTCAAAAATCCTGATCTTGGAATCTGAGGGTTGGAAGAAAAACAAAAACCTTCCAGATCTGAAAGGTAAGCACAAAGACCTTCTACTCCACCTGTCCAGGTACTTATGGGCCAATATCTTATTTTAAAAGCTCTGAATTCTGTTTAGGCACCCTAAATAGAGCTAGGTGGTAGGGAAACAAAATACAGAAAAGAACTTGTTAGCAAAATTCACTGTGGGTATCCTGGGGCCTCAAGAACTGGAAGTTAAAAGTTTGCTGGTAAAGCCCAAAAGGGGTCTGAAGATCAATCCCTTGTTTGTGTTCTGAAGATTCCTTTCCGATGTAATGTATGCGTGGATTACCATTATATTACTGCTCCCAGAAGATGCAGTAGTGAGTGGAGACAGCCCCAAGCAGCATCAGGTTACATACTGACACACATCTTAAACTAGAGGAACAGCTTGGCTTTACCACTGCAACCTGGGCATAAAATAAACCCATGAAGTCTCAGCCAGAAACAATGCAGGACTTACCAGGGACACCCCTACAGAAACGGGACTTGGGATAAGGCTTGTTCTTACAGTATCTGTAACTGGAAAAACAGCAAAGAGTAAATGTTAGCACAGGAAGGACTTTAACCAGTTTCCTCTTGCTCCTTTGTACTTCCAGCTCAGTTGGAAACCAGGACTAGGATCTGGCACCTTCATTTGGAATTACCTACCAACTGGCTTTAGTTCAGTAATTACAGGGGGGGGGGGGGCATAAACCAAGGCTTCTTCCAGAACACAGCAAGCATGAGCCTTGAATCCAGCCACTAGGTGTCACTCTTAAGCAATATGACCATGACTCCCTCTCCCAAGGTTAATCCAAAAAAAAATAAAAATCTGAGGGAATATCTTTTTACTGGACCAACATAAGAGCTAATACTCTTCACTGGGTAAGAATACAATGAGAAAGATATTACCAGACAATACAAGTGAATCTTAAGAGCATCTCCAGGGAGTGGAAGACTGGACAGGGGCTCAAACTGGGAAACTCCCATATGGCAGTGTGCAGCACTTACCAACGGGGCCCACAAGGCCAGCATGAGGACGTCATTTTAAGATAGTGCCCCTCGACACTGGAGATATGGACTAAAATATATCACTGGAGCTGGCTCAGCACCAGACCAGTGCTGTGCACTGCCATGCGGAAAACATGGGTCAGCCAGGGATGAGACCGTGTTCACAGCTTCTGGAGAGGTGGGAGGAGAGTCCCAGACATCACACAACAGTGACATTCAGTGACCAGATTAAGGGCCCATGGATTGCAGTGATTCTGGAAAGAGGCCTGGCGCATGGTCCCCAGCGGAGAACTGCCACCGCATTGACCAGGTAAGGTTGACAGGGCCTTCAAATAAAAGGGAAAAAAAATCCCCAGTTAGCTGCAAATGAAAGCTCGTGGCACCAGAACTCAACTCTGGTTCCAACTGAGCTAGAAGCCTAAAGGGAGGAGGAAACTGCCCTTTCCCTTCCTCCCTACACACAAAAAAGTGTTCACATGTCAAATAGACAATGAGATTCTGTAATTTAAAATTTGTGAGATCAAACCTCTAGTATAGATAACAATCCAATATATACTAATTTATAAAGCACATCATGCACAAACTGAACACAAACAGCAACAAGAACTCAAGACCAACTTGTTTAGGAATACACATATAGATTTAACATTCTCTGAACTATTTTTAATTCAAATTTTTTTATTAAGAAAAACAAACATACAGTGAACAAGGGATCTGCGCATATATTAGTAAGCAGCACAAAACAAAGGACTGTAGGCTAAGTTAACAGTTTTGAAATATATCAAAGCTCGCCTACCCCATTTCTCTCACTTTCCACCCCTTTCCCAACTGAAACCTCATAATAATGAAATCAATATAGGCAATGCAGCTCCAGCAAAACTGATGAGACAGAGCCATTCCCAGATAACCATTGTACATAGGATTTCCAAACTTTGTTAAACTGCTGCAACATTTTCCTATAAGCAGTAAGTTTCCCCATGTACAGATATATTGGGCAATGAAGATGTCTTCCACCAATAAGGAAGCTCACAATGAGCAGCAATATCACCGAAGAAGAACCGGGCTCGATCTTTCTCCAAATTAAGGTAAATTTTTTTCCTTCTTTTAATGAGTACTGCAATCCTGCTAAACACCAATGCTGGTGTAGGGATAGCATGTCCACATCTGCTAGGAGGCGGAGAGATACTGAATGGCTGAGGTCACTGCAGGGGTGTATCTAGGGTGACGTCAGCTTTGAAACCTGACTCCGTCTCCATCTGCTAGCGGGGGTGGCATAACTCATTGGTCCTGAGTCCATCTGGCTATACACTAGGAAAGAGGGCTTGGGCAGTACTGCTGTTGTTTTAACATAAGGGGTGATGTAAGAGATGATATTGTAGGATGGAGTGATTGGTATGAATGAGATTGAGGTAAGGGATTCTAAGGGAGGGATGTATGAATGAGATTGTGGTGAGAGTGAGTGAGTATATAGGGGTCTTCAAGGGACGGGTGGTTTAGATTTAAATGTGTTCACTATAAATGTTTTAAGATGCAATACAAAATACAATAAGTGAAGTTTAGAAAGAATAAAGGATGTGGTTCTATTTATAAGAAATATTTTAAAGTAGTGCTATGTGCAAACAGTAAAGAATAACAATAAAAAGACATGGTTGGATAAGTACTTTAGTGTATACATGGAGACTGTTTCCTGAAAGGGAGTTGGGACATATTGGACTCTGCTCAGCCAAACATAAGCACTGAATCCCAGCATTATTATAGATGCCCTGAACTAGGTTTAGGGCGACGGCTTACCTGTAACCTCTTGGAATAAGTATTCAACTTCACGGGCAGCCGTGGGCGAGATGCTGAGTCCATCTGTCTACACTATGGAAAATGAAATTATCAAGTAAGTAATTGCTCCATTTCCTAGCGTGTAGCCAGATGGACTCAGGACTGGGATGTACAAAAGCTACTCCTGAACAGGGTGGAAGGCTGCCCGCAGTCCGGTTAGCACAGCCCTTGCAAAGGCTGCGTCCTCTTGGGCCTGGACGTCCAGGCAATAGAACCTGGAGAAGGTGTGCAAGGAAGACCACATCGCTGCTCGGCAGATGTCGACGGGAAACAGTAGCTTAGCTTCCGCCCAGGATACTGCCTGGGCCCTAGTGGAATGAGCTTTAACCTAAAAGGATAAAGGCTTCCCTGTCTCTACATAAGTTCCCTCGATCACTTCCTTGTGCCAGCGAGCTATGATAGCTCGCGAAGCCGCTTCGCCTTGTTTCCTTCCACCGTGAAGAACAAACAAGCGGTCCATCTTGCGCACCAGTTCTGAACGTTCCAGATACCATACTAAGAGCCTACTGACATTTAAGTGGCGTAGGAGGCGGTAGTTTTCCGTGTCCTTGCATCTATCAAGGGACAGTAAGGAAATGGACTGGTTCAGGTGAAATTCTGAAACTACCTTTGGTAAGGAAGGAGGGAACAGTGCGAAACTGTAACGATCCTGGAGTAAACCAGAGAAATAGCTCCCGACATGACAGCGACTGTAGTTCAGAGATGCGACGAGCCGAGCATATCGCCACCAAAAATAATCTTCAGCGTTAACAGAGACAGACTGCGCAGCGGGCAAAAGGAAGGCCCTGCTAAAAAGTCCAGTACTAGATTGAAGTTCCATAGGGGGACCGGCCACCTTAAAGGTGGTTGGAAGTATTTAACCCCTTTTAGGAAACAGGCCAAGTCCGGATGCGTCGAGAGGCAGGGTCCATTCACCTCGCCCCTGAAACAGGAGAGAGCCGCCACCATCAAGGAGTTGAGGGACAACCCTTTGTTCAGGCCATCCTATAAAAAATTCCAGAATGATGGGGGATCTTGATCGTCCGAGGGGACACTCCACGTTCCTTGCACCAGGCCTCAAATATTCTCCAGATCTGCACTTATGCCAGGGATGTTGAGAACTTCCATGTGCGGAGCAAGATGGCGATTACAGCCGCCGAATATCCACGCTTCATCAGGCAAGCCCTCTCAAGGGCCAGACCATGAGACAAAACGGAGTTGAGTCCTCGTGAAGAATTGGACCTTGTTGAAGACGACGGTCCTTGTGCAGGGGGTGGGGGAGACATAGTGAGGCCTCCACCAGAAGGACTAATCTTCTGTGGCATTCGATCTTGTGAATGACCTTGCCCAGCAGAGGCCAGGGAGGGAAGGCATACAGTAAGTCCTCCTCTGATCAGGTCTGGACAAGGGCATCAATCCCTTGGGAGCGCTGATCTCTTCTGTCACTGAAGGACCTTCACATTGTGAGAAGTGGCCAGTAGGTCGATGGATGGTAGGCCCATTCCCCTGGATCCAGACTCTCCCTGCTGAGAAAGTCTGCTCTACTGTTGTCTTTTCCTGCGATGTGGGAGTCAGAGATCCCTTGTAGATTTAACTCCATCCATTCCATAAGGGGATCTCTCTCCAGAGACCCTTGGTGGCTTTTGGTTCCTCCCTGGCGGTTGATGTAAGCTACTGCTGTTGCGTTGCCCAACATCACGCGGACTGCCTGTCCCTGGAGCCTGTGGATGAATTGCAGACATGCTGATCTGACAGCTCAGGCTTCCAGGTGGTTTATGTTCCAGCATGCCTCTTCCTTGGTCCATCGCCCCTGGGTTGTAAATTCCTGACAGTGAGCTCCCCACCCTCAGAGGCTCGGGTCCGTCGTGAGGACTAGCCAGTTCAGTGGGGTCAGGCTTATACCCTTGCTTAGGTGAACTTCCTGTAGTCACCACTGGAGCAGAGAGCATACTTCCATCGGTAGGTGGAAGCAAATCAAGTAATCTTGAGACAGCGGGTTCCAACATGACAGCAGGGAGCATTGGAGTGGTTGCATGCGTGCCCTTGCCCAAGGTACTACCTTCAGGGTTGACGCCATCAGGCAGAGGACCTGGAAATAGCACCACATCCTGGAGCTACTGTTCTCATCAACCGATGCACATGGTACATCATTTTCCTTATCCTCAAGGGAGGGAAGACTTTGCCCTACTTGGTGTTGAACCGGACTCCTAGGTACTCTAAGGACTGGGAGGGCTTGAGGCTGCTCCTGTCCATGTTCACGACCCAACCGAATTCCTGAATCAGGGACCTGACCCTACTGGTTACCTGGAGGCTCTCTTCCAGGTTCAGCCAGTTGTCTAAGTAAGGGCACACCAGGATCCCTCCTTCTTTCCTCAGTGCTGCCGCCACGACCTCCATAATTTTCGAGAATGTTCTGGGGGTGGTTGCTAGGCTGAAGGGCAAGGCCCAGAAATGATAATGGCAGCCCAGGACCACAAAGCGTAGGAAACGCTGGTGGTCTTGACGGATTGTGATATGAAGGTAGGCCTCTGAGAGATCCAGGGAGGTTAAGAACTCTCCCGGTTGCATGGCCATTAATGACAGAGCAAAGAGTTTCCATGCGGAAGTGAATTATCCGCAGATGACGACCGACGCTCTTGAGATCCAGGATGGGTCGGAATGAACCCTCCTTCTTGGGTATGATGAAAGAGATGGAATAACGCCCCATATTTTCCTGGGGTGTAGGTAGCGGGATTATAGCCCTCAAACTGAGCAGCCTTATCAACAGGGATTCCACTGCCAGCTTTTTGTGCTGGGAGTGGCAAGGTGACATCATGAACATGTCCCAAGGGATGCTGCGAAATTCCAGAGCGAATCCTTCTCGTATGATGTCCAGTACCCATTTGTCCAGCAGGATCTCGACCCACTGCTGACAGAAGAGGGATAGTTGGCCCCCTCTCTCTTCGTCCCATGGATGGGTTGGCCAAACTTCATTTATTTATTTATTTATTTATTTGGAAGGGGTCGAACCTGAGCCTGAACCAGTTCCTCTGGATGTCAGTTCCGAAAGGACCGAGACCTTCCCAAAGGCCGAGCTGTCTGAAATGATGAGTTTCTATAGGGCCAGAAGCGCTGGGAGCCCCTGGCCCAACCCCTCAAAGGAGCGGGGCACTGCAATCTCTTTTTCTTACCTTCTGGTAGAAGAGGCACTGGAGATTCACCCCACTTACTAGCTAGCTTTTCCAATTTGCTTCCGAATAGAAGGGATCCCTTAAAGAGCATCTTTGTGAGGTTTGCCTGAGAGGTCACACCTGCTGACCAATTTCGCAGCCACAGCTGTCTTCTGGTCGCCACCACTGAGGCTACTCCTCTGGCCGAGGTATGCACTAGGTCAGAGCTTGTATCAGCAAGGAAGGCCATGGCGGGCTGAATCGCCTCTCTGGAATGTGTCCCTGAGCTATCTGTCTCTCTCGAGAAGCAGACACGAACGAGCCACCAGGGCACAACAGGAAGCGATCTGCAGTGTTATTGCTGTCGCATCAAAGGCTTGCTTAAGGATGGACTCCAACCGCCTATCGCGTGCATCCTTCAAGGCCGCTCCTCCCTCTACTGGAATTGTTGTTCGCTTCAAGATGGCGCAGACCAGGGCGTCCACTTTCGGGAAACACAGGCGTTCTTTGGCTGCCAGGTCCAGAGGGTACAAGGCCTCCAAGGCCCAACCTCCTTTAAAACTGGCTTCCAGGCATCCCACTCCAATCAATCAACTCCTAGATGGCTGACAGCATCAGGAAATAGGAAGAGATTCTGTAGAGACACCAGGATGGGATTCTTCTTTGGTTCTGACATATGGTCCGCGCCAGGAACTCCCAGAATCTTCAGGGTCTGGGAGACCAGGGCCAGCAATTCATTGGTATGTCTCTAGGCCTGGAGGAATTTTCCTGTCCTCCAATGAGTCTGCATTCCCTTCGTCGCCCGTGGTTGTCTGGGTTCCTGTCAGGGATACCCTTGGCAAGGCAAGGCATGCTGACAGGGCTGGGAGGACGAGGCCTTCCCAGCTGGGGCTCAGACCGGGCAGGGGCAGCAGCTGGCTGTGCCTGAACAAAGGCTTGAAGGCCCTGAAAGAATTCTACCCAAGAAAAGGTCGCTGAGTCCATACCTAGCCCAGGAGGAACTGGGTAAGGGCCACTGAATTGCCCTTTCCCGGGGAGGATGCAGCCCCGGGATTGCTCAGATCCGGGGTGCTACCAGATAAGGTCATGGCTGACCCGTCCTCTGCCTGGGAGGGGCCAGGCTTGGAGAAGTTCTGAGAGTCCAACCCTCCCTGGGTTTCCTCACAGTACTGACACAGGAAGGATTCTAAGTCAGATTGTACAGCCCTAATATGGCAGGCAGAACAAAGGAAGTGTCGCTTGTGCTTCTTTGTGCTGGAGCCATAGTACACTGTAGCTTGTGCGTTCAACAAGAAAGCATCTGAGCTCGAGCACGCACAAATCCGGCCCGATGCGCATTAAGTATAAGCTTCCAGTTGTCGGGCGAATGTATGCGTGCGCTAGGCGTATAACAGGGCATGCGTGCACTGCTCGTACTGATGGTCAATTGGGGGAAATGGCACCGCACCAAGCCATACGCAAGATGGTGCTGCCGCAGCCTGCCACATGGAGTGCCCACAGAGTCTGAAGCAGGGCCTAGCACATCCGGGGGCCGCTCAACCCGCTAGGAAACCCCCTTCCCGTGCCCTAATGGGATCGGGAAAGTTGTTGGTACGGCACGCCGAGCAAAGAGACCATAGGAAAGACTTACTGAAGCCCTTCCACGTCTGAATCGGAGGAGTTCTTCTCTACTTAACCTGGGCTCAGCGCTTACCAGCTGAGTACAGAGAGAGTCTCCAGCCGGGGGTGGGGCTTAGGCCGCCACCACGCTTACTTAATTGCACCTGCTGCCTTTTAATTACTTCAGCAGCAAAGTTCACACCAGGAACCAGCTACCGGACCAAGGCACATCTCTGAGGGAACTCAGAAATCGTCTCGGAATTCTCAACTGGGGGAGGGACCTTTAAGTATCACTGTAGGAGAGTGGGGCTAGATATTTCTCCAATTTAAAAGTAAATTTTCTTGTTCAAACTAGTACTGCAATCCTGCTAAACACTAATGCTGGGGATAATTCGTCCACATCTGCTAGGAGATGGAGAGATACTGAAGTCACTGCAAGGGTATATCTAGGGTGACATCAGCTTTGAAACCTGACTGGCTACACGCTAGGAAAGCCAATTTTTTGTGCATTTTCCACAAATGTGGAGGTGTACATTCATGTAAAATGAACTTTGGAACATGGTTGAGCATCTGTGCACTTTTACCTGCAGCAAAATTAAAACAGTCAATCTGCAGCTGATAATTATTTTTTGTTGCCAATGGGGTGTGAGAGTGAAGAGAGGAGTGACCATGTGCATATATGACTTCCCCACCCTCCGCCCCCATCATTTTAGATAGGCTCATGCATTTGTAATGAAGTCAGCAAAGCTACTGTAAAATGCTTTGAATTCTTCTTTTGGAAAAGTGTGCCATAAATGACAACGAAAGAGCTTAAATCTAGCTTTGGAACTATAGGAATTACTTTGCGATGAATGGACTACTGGAGACCAACCCGCATGCTTTGAACTTTTTCCACTGGAAAGAAAACAATAGAACTAGGAGTCATGACTCAGAACCAACATCAGGAAATATTTCTTCTCGGAAAGGGTGGTGGATGCCTGGAATGCCCTTCCAGAGGAGCAGGGAAGATGAAAACAGTTAAAGAATTCAAAGGGGTATGGGGTAAACACTGGATTTCTAAAGTCTTGAGATTGGAAATGAGAAAAGTGTGCCAGGAGGGGGGGGGGGGGGGGGGAACGGACGGGGACGACAACTTGCTGGTGTGGCAGTTACTACCCTTAGCAGAAGGTATGCAGATTACTACCCTTTTCTAGTACGCTTTGATGCTTTTAATGCAACTGCAACATTGCTCCCCATTAAATGGTGGGGTGAAAAGAGGACTTGGATTCAGATGAAAATCAAAGGCCCCGACTTCCATGATCTGGGATACTAATACAAATACATAAGGGGAAAAGCACAGGACTGCTTTTATAGTCAAGTCCTAAAGGAAATGAAGAAAGTGTGCATGGGGGTAATTTGCTGGTGTGGCAGTTACTACCCTTAGTAGAAGGCATGGAGATTACTAATCTTAACCAATAAGGCTTGATGCATTTAATGCAACTGCAACATTGTTCCCCACTTCACTGGCAGGGAAAAGGGAAATTGGATTCAGACACAACCAAGAGGGCCCTGACTTCTACGGTCTGGGGTACTGATACATAGATATAAGGGAAAAAGTACAGGACTGCTTCTACAGCTAAGTCCAAAAGCAAGCACGTCAAGCAGCACTGTCTGAATTTTCAAGAAAGCTCATCACCCAGTAAAAAATGTTGATAGCTGCAATTTTTATGGGTTATCGTAAGACTTGGGGATAACTGCATGGAGCAGTAATTAGCACCCTTAACAGAAATATGGGGAAGCTTGCTGGGCAGACGGGATGGACAAATGTCTCTCTTTTCTGCAGTTATTTTTGTGTTTCTATTAAGTTAAAGCTGGGGAGAATAATAGTTAGCCCTTCCTAAAGGGGGAAATCTCATAGAACTGCATCCATCCTGGAGAGAAAAGAGATAGCAAACCTACATTTAAGCAGGCCTTCAACAAGAAGGAAATGGGTGTTCCAATATGTCTATTCTCATACCCCCCCCCCAAATTTATAAGCATTTGATATTCCATTTTTTCCTAAAAGGTAAATCCAAGGAGGATTACATAAAGTATTTTTATTTATTTTATTTAAAGGTATTTATATACCGTTTTTTAAAATAAAATTTTATCAAAACGGTTTACAACATGTTAAAAATAAAATAAAAATAAAATATAACTAAAATAAACTTAAATACATAAATTTGACTAAATAGCTAGATGATAACTAGCTAAAAACAAATTATTAATTAAAATTAGAATAAAATAAAGGTAGCGTGCCTTGAGCAAGGAGGGCAGGGAGGGTAAAAGGGGAACGAGAAGGGACGAATTGTAATATCCTTAAAGAACACTGATGGGAAGATAGGGGAAGGGAGAAGTTAAAGTGACATGTAACTGATGAGAGAAATTTGGGAGATGAAGCTTCATTTATGATCAGGGGGTTGCTTAGTGGAAGTATTAAATGCTTGTTGAAAGAGGAATGTTTTTAGAGCTTTTTTGAAATGATGAGGATTTGATATTAAGCGAAGAGGGTTGGGTAGTGAGTTCCAGAGTGATGGTCCTGCTACTGAAAAAGCTCTTTTCCTGGTGATGTCTAATCTGGCCTGTCGTGGTGATGGAATGTCTAAGAGATTTTGAGTAAGTGATCTTAAGTGTCGGGTGGGTTTGTAAATACGGAGTAAGGTGCAAAGCCAGGTGGATGAGGAATTATTAGACTGTGAATGATTGAGATTACTTTATATTTTATCCTGTACTTTATGGGTAGCCAATGAAGAGAATGTAGGATGGGTGTAATATGATTGCGAATGGAGGTACCGGATAATAAGCGAGCAGCACTATTTTGAACTAGTTGTAGCGGATGAATTGATGAATCAGATAGACCTAGATAGAGAGCATTACAATAGTCTAGACCAGAGAAAATGAGAGATTGAAGGACAGTCCTGAAATCACGATAGAAAAGAAGAGGACGAAGATGTTTCAGAAGCTGTAATTTATAGAATGATTTCTTTGTTAGGGAGGAAATTTGTTGTTTCATGGATAAATCTGTATTTATGGTTACTCCTAGATTTATGGCGTGACAGTTAATTGGGATGGTTGAACCATTGAATGTGAAATGGGATGGCGGACCTATAGAGGAATCTGTAATGGATGTTAAATGAACCAATTCAGTTTTTGATGGATTTAATTTTAAACGATTATGAGATAGCCAAGAATTAATGGTAGATAGGTAGAGTGAAACTAATGAAAGGGTGTCAGACCAGGAAGTTTTATAGGGTACCAGAAATTGAATGTCATCTGCATAAATTTTGAATTGTAAATTGAGTGAAGATAAGATGTGGCAAAGTGGAAGAAGATATATATTGAATAGTATGGGAGACAATGAAGATCCTTGGGGAACGCCAGAGGGAATTGTGTAGGGAGTGGAAAATTGATGATTGATATTAACTTGTTGAGGGCGATCTGTAAGAAAGGATGAAAACCAACTTAATACTGTTCCAGTGATACCTATTGCTTGTAGTCCTGAGATGAGAATTTGGTGATCAACCGTATCAAATGCTGCTGAGATGTCTAAAAATACTATAATATAGTCTGTGTATGAATCAAAGGCCCGGAATAATGTGTCAAAGGTAGATAGAAGAAGTGTTTCTGTAGAGTGTCCCTTTCTGAAGCCATGCTGGTTAATGTGGAGAATGTTATTTTCGGATAGAAAATCGGAAAGTTGACATAAGACTGCAGATTCTATTAGTTTAGCTAATGATGTGAGAGAGGCGATAGGTCTGTAATTATTGAGATCAGCTGTACCTTTTGTTTTTGATTTTAGAATAGGTAGAATGGATGTTTTTTTCAAATTGGATGGGAATTGTCCTGTTTCTAAAGATTGGTTAACTAGACTACTAAGAAAAGAGTATGCATGATGACCAATAGCTTTAAAGAAAGCTCCTGAACAAGGATTGTATGGTGAGTTTGAGGGTTTTTGTTTGCTGATTATAATTTGAATTGAATTGTCTGAAACTGGATTAAATTCGGACCATTGATAATTAGGTTCTTTCTTGACACAGGTGGGGTAAGGTAGTTGTGAGAATTCTGTGGAGATGGTGGTTACTTTTGTTTTAAAGTGGTTGGCAATTTTATTGCAGAATGTTGTATCGTGTTCTGTGAAGTTTTCGTTGTGTGGAGTAATTAATGTTTTAACTATATTGAATAAAGTATTTGGATTTCCATTGGCTTTAGAGATTAACTTTCCATAATAGAGTTTTTTGGCTTGATTTATTTCTTTGTAATAGTGCCGAAGGGTACATCGATATGTGTTTTTTGCTTCGGTTGTTTTTTTATGTCGCCATTTTCGTTCCAACTTTCTAAGGTGTGTTTTAAGTTGATGTAAAGATTTTGAGTACCAGGGAGCATTGGTCTTTTGTTTCCTGTTATTTATTTGGTGTTGTTTATATGGAGCGATCAGATCTAACGTAGAGGTAATAGCTGAGTTCCATTTAGATATTGAGTCTTCAATATTTGATGATATGGAGGTAGGTAAATTGGGTGTTACTGCTTCTACAAATGCATCTTGGTTGATAAATTTCCTTTTAAGTATTGTAGGTTGTTTTCTAGTTGTGTGTCTACTATGCTCTAGAGTAAGAGAAAAGTGAATTCTGTGATGATCTGACCAGGGGATGGGAATTACTTTAGTATCTTTCGAGGTTGGTGTGAAGGAGAGTGAATTAAAAAACACGAGGTCTAGAATTTGGCCTTTTATATGAGTTGGAGTTTGAATAAGTTGTTCCAATCCTAAGCCGGCAAAAGAGTCTAAGAGTGAGTTTGTAACTGTAGATGGAGTGAGTATATGTGCATTGAAGTCACCTAATAATATAGTTTTACTTAAGTCTACAGGAAGTGTTGTAATGGCTTCTAGAAAATTGGAGATCTCTGAATTGAGACAACCAGGTGGGCAGTAAATAATGCCTATATTTAATACTGTCGTAGTAATTAGTAGAATTTCAAAGGAACCAGAGAAGGTTATTTGTTTCTTTATCGGTTTCAGTAACAAGGCACCGAGTACATAAGTAATGGAAACATTCAGATACGAGGCAGACTGCAAGTAAACAGGTAAGAAGTGGGGTACATTGGGCAGGAGTAAGGAAGTAGTTGCACTGGGTATAAACTGCAAATATTTAGTTAAGAAGTTATACACTAATTGGATAAGTGTACCCCGAAGTGGGAAAATCTTGTGGGATTCACAGTCAGGGAGACTTCTAGAAGGTAGGTACTAGAGGATAAGTCTCTGCTGTGGAGTTTAAGGTAAGGCCTAGCTAACCAGCTTTGGTGGTGACCCTGGAAAATGTGGTAACAAGCTTCCAGATGAAGTGCTAGAAGTATCTTGTTCCATTTTTTTAGGGGCAGAACAGCAGAATGTGCAAAGTCTCATGTATGTTGGTCTAGCTAAAGGTATGGATTGCATCTAAATATGAAAACAAGGGGGTAGGGCCAGCTTGTATGCCCCTAGTATTTGGAATTTGTAATCCTTAGTGGTGCATTTTGAGAAAGATTATAGTAAATTTAGGAAAACAATATTTTCTCAGTTATATCAGGTATATAACTAATCAAAATATTTGCTATTCATTTCTCTTATCTGCATTCTTTTAGGTTAAAGGACCTGAATTCTTTCAATATATACTTTTACCTCCATTTAGGACACATTATTTGTTTTACTATAAATTTTATGTTAAGTGCCTTGATTATTTGTAAATTTGTTTTATTATATTTCTTTTTTCATGTACTTTTATTTGTTAATCCTGTTTTATTTTTATTTCATTATGCTTAGTTTTAACTGCTCATTTTAATGTTTAATAATACTAGTTGATTTTTCACTTTCATGTTAAATACTATTATAACATGTTGTTTATGTTTTATTGTACATCACTTTGGTTCACTGGAGTAAGAATTAGCAGTTATCAAGTAAATAAAACTAACAAGACAATGTCAAATTTGGACGGATAGTTCACTTCAGAGGAATGAAAAGGAGGATGGATCAGGAATCATCCTGCAATTTTTTTTGACCCAGTAGTTTCCTTCTGCTCCTTTGTACTTTCAGCTCAATTGGAACCAGGGCTGGGATTTGGTACCATGAGTCTTCAATTTCAACCATCTGGGAATTTTTTCCCCTCTATTTTCATAACCCACCTCACATACACACAGTTCCTACTAGACCAATCAATAAAGTGACAAACCTATGCCCGTGCAGCAGGTCTCACAATAGTATTACCAGATGTACGCAATGCTTTTTTCCCCAGAAACCTATAGTTATAGCCCCTGAATCTGACGTCTTCCTTAAGTAATGAAAACTTCCACCATCCACCCCAAAAGGCTACAAGTGCCAACTCCACGGTATCCCCAGTCAACCCGGAAAGCAAAAGACCCAACCCAGGGATCAAATCCAACACATTCTGCATAACATCTGACCCACCCATGTCCTAGATTTAAACACTCCAGGTGCCAGTCTTTCCATAAACCTGCTCTCCTTCAGGTTGTTTTATTTCCTTTGATCCACAATCCAAGCTTTTCCTTTACTCCTACAGTCAGGCCTTCTCACTATCCCAAGCTCCAGCGGTACCAAAGACTTCTGTCCATCTTCCAGTAGACTGGCACCGAAAATATCCTCTGCCTGACCCACCTCTCCTCTATATGTATAAAATAGTCTCTCTCTCTCTATATATATATATGTACACACATATATTCCGAGATCATTTTTTTCAGAAACGATGTGCAGTGGTTTAAAGCGTAAATCAGAGACCCCCACCTCCCAGGCCTCGTGGGCATGGCGATGGCGACAGCACTTGATGACGGGTACACTCACCAGCGAGCGGGGCGTCGACCCATGGCTGCGGGCGATGGTACCTGCAATACATGGAAATAATGCAATTAAAAACCAAAAAGGAGGAGGAAGAAGAAGAAAAGAAAAGAAAATGAAAAAACAGAGGAAGCCGCCATATTACTACTCACCTCGCAGTGAGAAAGAGGAGAGAAAGGGTGCACGGAGCATGCGCAAGAGACAAGCCTGCTCACTGTACGTCATCCACGCTGCCCTTCGCGCCTGCGCACAATCACCGCGGCCCTTCCTTACGTCAGTGTAGATTTCACGCAGCCTCCCTGCCCTACCAAAATAGAGCATGCCAAGCAGCTCTTCTCCTTCACACACGCGCACAGTCAGCTATTTGCGGCGCGTGCCTATCCACGCCTTGTGCGTGTGCGCGTGCTTGTGCTTGTGCTTCTTCCGTTTTCCGGGCTGGGCTTGGTGAGCGTAGGTTAATATTCTCGCACTGCCTTCCCCCTGGTATATAATTGCCCTCTCCAAGCGTTTATCCTTTTCTTCCTGCTCCGCTCGCTGGCAGATTCAGATAACGCTAATGGCATAACAATGCTACATGCGTTGTGAAATTAATGGAATGATTACAATACATATATTTTTTTGGTTCTTTGTGTGATAAATGTGTTGACGTTTTGTATGATGAAAGTACTTGCTATATTTTATGAGTGCACTCCATCTCCAACTAGGCTGGTCCTTGTGCATTGTGGAAATTCTGTTATCGGTGCCTTCAGTGTTCCATGCTTGCATCGTGGACAGTGATTTTTTTTTCTTTTGTCCTCGGGACATTTGTAAAGTAATGTTTGATTTGATTTTCTTTTTTTTTGTTTGTTTGTTTGGTATGTCCTGTGATAACAATGGGGGCCACTGGCAGTGCGTTATTCTGCCAACTGAGCCGAATATGTGATATGGTTGCAAGAAGCTTACTACTTAGTTCTTGAGTTCATCAATGTTCTTTCTGTTTTGTATTTCTATTTTTTTTATTAAATTACTTTAACAGCGGTGTACTGGTAAGGGCTATTTGACCTACTTAGTTTGGATATGGACAGTTAGTTTAATACTTTGCGACAAGCTTGTTAGTGTGATTGGGGGTACCCACATCGGTATTCATACAGAGCAGAACTGGGGGCTGCACTCAGGAAATGCTGGCTTGAACAGGATCTTCTGCCTGAACGGCCACCTCCCCCCCCCCCCCCCCCCCCCCTCGGGTTGAGTCTGCCACAAAATTGCTAAATTGGCAACACCGATGGCTGCCAGCAGGACCTCCGGGCCCAGAGAGCAGCAGGTAACTTGGCCCACTGAGGCCCTTCCTGACAGGAGGCGAGCACTGCATACAGGTTCTCACAAGCAGCTCGAGACATATTTGTTTTTTCATGTAGACTCCACTGGGCACATCTATCCTGCTGAGAGGAATGAGTTATTGTGGGAAGATGTGATTCTTTGGAGTTCCGTGTATATGTGTTGTGTTTGTGTGATGTATGGATATTCGTCTCAGGTCTTAAGCAAGTGAGTGTTCAGATGGATGAGTGGGATATTGGAGCATCAATTAATTATTTTGTAAGCAATGTTGTGATAGAGCTGATACTGCAAAATGAAGGGTATAAGCCAGGGGTGGCTAAGCTGGGAACACTGGGCTATCTCAGTATTTTAATACACAAATGGGTATTTTTTGTCTATATAATTTTCTCTGAGGAGGGGGATATTATTTATTTATTTATTTATTTTTAGTTTTTATAAACCGACGTTCCTGTATAAAATACATATCACACCGGTGTACAGTGAAGTAAAAAACTGTCGCCACGTGGGCGGCTTACATTATAACAAATAACAGTTAACATTTAAATAACATTACTAGCGGTGTGCCTTGGACCGGTGCCTTTCAATGTTTTTATGAGCGACAGAATTGTTGGGAAAGGTTTGTAACGGTGGACAGCCAGCAAGATGTGGAAAACATGAGGATGGAACTAGCAAAGCTCAAGGAATGTTCTAGGGTTTGGCTGCTAAAGTTTAATGCTAAAAATGAAAAGTAAATGCATTAAGGATGCAAAAACACAAGAGAAGCGTACAATATAGGAACTGAAATTCTTCTAAACACGAAGAAAGAACGGGATGTGGGGGTGATTGTATCTGATGACCTTAAGGTGGCCAAACAGGTGGATAAAGCAATGGTAAAAGCCAGAAAGATGCTTGGCTGCATGGGGCGAGAAATGATCAGCAGAAAACGGGAGGTAGTATTGCCCCGTATAGGTCCCTGGTGAGACCTCACTTGGTGTAATGCATACATTTCTGGAGACCATACCTTCAAAATGATATAAACAGGATGGAGTCGGTCCAGAGGGTGGCTACTAAAATGGTCAGTGATCTTTGGTCGAAAGTATATGGGGATAGACATAATGATCTAAACATGTGTAACGCCCCCTTGATGTCTTACCTCGTGGGGCGTTCCTGGGTCCGGGACCGATCTGGTGGGAGCCCCCCTAAGGCAGACTCCATCAGTCCTCATGTTCTTGGCGCCTGGTGCCTCCACCTGGGAAAGAAGGTGTTAGTGGGTGGGATTTCCCTCACTTCTCCCCAGGAAAACAAATGGGACTGTGAACAAGGCTGGCAGTATGTACAAACATATACAGGTTTATTAAGAACATAAGAACATAAGAAAATGCCATACTGGGTCAGACCAAGGGTCCATCAAGCCCAGCATCCTGTTTCCAACAGTGGCCAATCCAGGCCATAAGAACCTGGCAAGTACCCAAAAACTAAGTCTATTCCATGTAACCATTGCTAATGGCAGTGGCTATTCTCTAAGTGAACTTAATAGCAGGTAATGGACTTCTCCTCCAAGAACTTATCCAATCCTTTTTTAAACACAGCTATACTAACTGCACGAACCACATTCTCTGGCAACAAATTCCAGAGTTTAATTGTGCGTTGAGTAAAAAAGAACTTTCTCCGATTAGTTTTAAATGTGCCCCATGCTAACTTCATGGAGTGTCCCCTAGTCTTTCTACTATCCGAAAGAGTAAATAACCGATTCACATCTACCCGTTCTAGACCTCTCATGATTTTAAACACCTCTATCATATCCCCCCTCAGTCGTCTCTTCTCCAAGCTGAAAAGTCCTAACCTCTTTAGTCTTTCCTCATAGGGGAGTTGTTCCATTCCCCTTATCATTTTGGTAGCCCTTCTCTGTACCTTCTCCATCGCAATTATATCTTTTTTGAGATGCGGCGACCAGAATTGTACACAGTATTCAAGGTGCGGTCTCACCATGGAGCGATACAGAGGTATTATGACATTTTCCGTTTTATTCATCATTCCTTTTCTAATAATTCCCAACATTCTGTTTGCTTTTTTGACTGCCGCAGCACACTGAACCGACGATTTCAATGTGTTATCCACTATGACACCTAGATCTCTTTCTTGGGTTGTAGCACCTAATATGGAACCCAACATCGTGTAATTATAGCATGGGTTATTTTTCCCTATATGCATCACCTTGCACTTATCCACATTAAATTTCATCTGCCATTTGGATGCCCAATTTTCCAGTCTCACAAGGTCTTCCTGCAATTTATCACAATCTGCTTGTGATTTAACTACTCTGAACAATTTTGTGTCATCTGCAAATTTGATTATCTCACTCGTCGTATTTCTTTCCAGATCATTTATAAATATATTGAACAGTAAGGGTCCCAATACAGATCCCTGAGGCACTCCACTGTCCACTCCCTTCCACTGAGAAAATTGCCCATTTAATCCTACTCTCTGTTTCCTGTCTTTTAGCCAGTTTGCAATCCACGAAAGGACATCGCCACCTATCCCATGACTTTTTACTTTTCCTAGAAGCCTCTCATGAGGAACTTTGTCAAACGCCTTCTGAAAATCCAAGTATACTATATCTACCGGTTCACCTTTATCCACATGTTTATTAACTCCTTCAAAAAAGTGAAGCAGATTTGTGAGGCAAGACTTGCCCTGGGTAAAGCCATGCTGACTTTGTTCCATTAAACCATGTCTTTCTATATGTTCTGTGATTTTGATGTTTAGAACACTTTCCACTATTTTTCCTGGCCCTGAAGTCAGGCTAACCGGTCTGTAGTTTCCCGGATCGCCCCTGGAGCCCTTTTTAAATATTGGGGTTACATTTGCTATCCTCCAGTTTTCAGGTACAATGGATGATTTTAATGATAAGTTACAAATTTTTACTAATAGGTCTGAAATTTCATTTTTTAGTTCCTTCAGAACTCTGGGGTGTATACCATCCGGTCCAGGTGATTTACTACTCTTCAGTTTGTCAATCAGGCCTAGCACATCTTCTAGGTTCACCGTGATTTGATTCAGTCCATCTGAATCATTACCCATGAAAACCTTCTCCATTACGGGTACCTCCCCAACATCCTCTTCAGTAAACACCGAAGCAAAGAAATCATTTAATCTTTCCGCGATGGCCTTATCTTCTCTAAGTGCCCTTTTAACCCCTCGATCATCTAACGGTCCAACTGACTCCCTCACAGGCTTTCTGCTTCGGATATATTTAAAAAAGTTTTTACTGTGAGTTTTTGCCTCTACAGCCAACTTCTTTTCAAATTCTCTCTTAGCCTGTCTTATCAATGTCTTACATTTAACTTGCCAATGTTTATGCTTTATCCTATTTTCTTCTGTTGGATCCTTCTTCCAATTTTTGAATGAAGATCTTTGGCTAAAATAGCTTCTTTCACCTCCCCTTTTAACCATGCCGGTAATCGTTTTGCCTTCTTTCCACCTTTCTTAATGTGTGGAATACATCTGGACTGTGCTTCTAGAATGGTATTTAACAATGACCACGCCTCTTGGACATTTTTTACTTTTGTAGCTGCTCCTTTCAGATTTTTTCTAACAATTTTTCTCATTTTATCAAAGTTTCCCTTTTGAAAGTTTAGCACGAGAGCCTTGGATTTGCACACTGTTCCTTTTCCAGTCATTAAATCAAATTTGATCATATTATGATCACTATTGCCAAGCGGCCCCACCACCGTTACCTCTCTCACCAAGTCCTGTGCTCCACTGAGAATTAGATCTAAAATTGCTCCCTCTCTCGTCGGTTCCTGAACCAATTGCTCCATAAAGCTATCATTTATTCCATCCAGGAACGTTATCTCTCTAGCGTGACCCGATGATACATTTACCCAGTCTATATTGGGGTAATTGAAGTCTCCCATTATTACTGCACTACCAATTTGGTTAGCTTCCCTAATTTCTCTTAGCATTTCACTGTCCATCTCACCATCTTGACCAGGTGGACGGTAGTATACCCCTATCACTGTAGTCTTCCCTGATACACAAGGGATTTCTACCCATAAAGATTCAATTTTGTATTTAGTCTCATGCAGGATGTTTATCCTGTTGGACTCTATGCCATCCCGGACATAAAGCGCCACACCTCCTCCCGACTGCTCCTCTCTGTCATTGCGATATAATTTGTACCCCGGTATAGCACTGTCCCATTGGTTATCCTCTTTCCACCATGTCTCCGAGATGCCAACCAAGTCTATGTCATCATCCACTGCTATACATTCCAATTCTCCCATCTTACTTCTTAGACTTCTGGCATTAGCATATAAACATTTCAAAGTTTGTTTTTTGTTTGTATTTTTATTCTGCTTTTTAATTGATAGGGATAAGTTAGAATTTTTTAGCTCAGGTGAGTTTTTAGTTACAGGCACTTGGACTACTTTTCTAATTATTGGAACCTCACTGTCGGGATGCCCTAATTCTAATGCATCATTAGTATCCTTTAAAGATACATCTCTCCGAACCATGCGCTGCTGAGCGACTGTCGGCTTTCCCCTTTGTTCTAGTTTAAAAGCTGCTCTATCTCCTTTTTAAAGGTTAGCGCCAGCAGTCTGGTTCCACCCTGGTTAAGGTGGAGCCCATCCCTTCGGAAGAGACTCCCCCTTCCCCAAAAGGTTCCCCAGTTCCTAACAAAACTGAATCCCTCTTCCTTGCACCATCGTCTCATCCACGCATTGAGACTCCGGAGCTCTGCCTGCCTCTGGTGACCTGCGCGTGGAACAGGGAGCATTTCAGAGAATGCTACCCTGGAGGTTCTGGATTTAATCTTTCTACCTAAGAGCCTAAATTTGGCTTCCAGAACCTCCCTCCCACATTTTCCTATGTCGTTGGTGCCCACGTGTACCACGACAGCCGGCTCCTCCCCAGCACTGTCTAAAATTCTATCTAGGTGACGCGTGAGGTCCGCCACCTTCGCACCAGGTAGGCATGTTACCAGGCGATCCTCACGCCCACCCGCCACCCAGCTATCTACATTCCTAATAATCGAATCACCAACTATGACGGCCGACCTAACCCTTCCCTCCTGGGCAGTAGGCCTTGGGGAGATATCCTCAGTGCGAAAGGACAATGCATCACCTAGAGAGCAGGTCCTTGCTACAGGATCCTTTCCTGCTACACCTGGTTGGTGCTCTCCCATTATGAGACCTTCTTCCTCCAAGGCAGCACCAGGGCTGCCAGTCTGAAGTTGGGACTGGACTACTATGTCCCTGAAGGTCTCATCTATATACCTCTCTGTCTCCCTCAGCTCCTCCAGGTCTGCCACTCTAGCCTCCAGAGATCGGACTCGTTCTCTGAGAGCCAGGAGCTCTTTGCAGATTATAGAAACATAGAAATGACGGCAGAAGAAGACCAAAACAGCCCATCTAGTCTGCCCAGCAAGCTACGCACTTTATCCATTTTTTTTTCCTTTTTCTCTCTCCCACCTGTTACTATTGGCTTCCAGTACCCTCCAGCCCTAATTCCCCTCCACCCCACCACCAATTTAGAGAGCAGCGCTGTATCTGCATCCAAGTGACATCCAGCTCAATTAGGGGTAGCAAGTAACAAGCAGGCCACACCCTTGCCCCATATACTCTTACCCACCCCTGTTTTTATTTATTGTTTGTTTGTTTATTTATTTTTGGAGATAGCAGCCCTCCATCCTTCCGCTCCGTGAAGGTGGAACACTAACTACTGGCCACTGGCCTCCCGCTCCGTGAATGCCTCTGTGGCTACTGCCGCTCCGTGCAGTGTGTGAATGCCTCTGTGGCTACTGCCGCTCCGTGCAGTGTTTTGCTGCCTCCACTTTATTCACGCCCTCTAGACTTGATGGATCCACAATGTTTATCCCACGCCCCTTTGAAGTCGTTCACAGTTTTAGACTTCACCACTTCCTCCGGAAGGGCATTCCAGGCATCCACTACCCTTTCCGTGAAGAAATACTTCCTGACATTGGTTCTTAGTCTTCCTCCCTGGAGCCTCAGCTCGTGACCTCTGGTTCTGCTGATTTTTTTCTGACTGAAAAGGTTTGTCGTTGTCTTTGGATCATTAAAGTTTTTCAAGTATCTGAAAGTCTAAATCATATCACCCTGCTCCTCCTTTCCTCTAGGGAGTACATATTTAGATTCTTCAATCTCTCCTCGTATGTCATCCGATGAAGAACCTCCACCTTCCTGGTCACCCTTCTCTGTACCGCTTCCATCTTGTCCTTGTCTTTTTGTAGATACGGTCTCCAGAACTGAACACAGTACTCCAGGTGAGGCCTCACCAAGGACCTGTACAAGGGGATAATCACTTCCCTTTTCTTATACGATATTCCTCTCTCTATGCATCCCAGCATTCTTCTGGCTTTTGCTATCGCCTTGTCGCATTGTTTCGCAGACTTCATATCATTAGACACTATCACCCCAAGGTCTCTCTCCTGCTCCGTGCACATCAGCCTTTCCCCCCCCCCCCCCCCCCCATCGAATACAATTCATTCGGATTTCCACTCCCCATATGCATGACTTTACACTTCTTGGCATTGAATCTCAGCTGCCATATCTTCGACCACTCTTCCAGTTTCCTTAAATCCCGTCTCATTCTCTCCACTCCTTCCGGTGTGTCCACTCTGTTGCAGATCTTAGTGTCATCCGCAAAAAGACAAACCTTACCTTCTATCCCGTCCGCAATGTTGCTCACAAAGATATTGAACAGGACCAGTCCCAACACCGATCCTTGCGGTACACCACTTAAAACCGCTCTCTCTTCGGAGAAAGTTCCATTTACCATCACGCATTGTCTTCTGTCCGTCAACCAGTTTTCAATCCAGGTCACCACCTCGGCACTCACTCCTAAGCTTCTCGTTTTATTCACCAGTCTCCTGTGTGGAACCGTATCAAAAGCTTTGCTGAAATCCAAGTAGATGATATCGAGCGCTCTTCCTCGATCCAATTCCTTGGTTACCCAGTCAAAAAAGTCAATCAGATTTGTCTGACAGAACCGTCCTCTGGTGAATCCATGCTGCCTCTGGTCCATCAATTCTCCGGACTGTAGATAGTTCACTATTCTCTCTTTCAACAGTGACTCCATTACTTTTCCCACCACCGAAGTGAGGCTAACCGGTCTGTAGTTACCAGCCTCCGTTCCCACTCTTGTGAAGCGGGACCACCAGCGCTCTTCTCCAATCACTCGGCACCACTCTCGTTTCTAGAGATATATTGAACAGGTCGCACAGCGGACCCGCCAGCACATCTCTGAGCTCCCTCAGTATCCTTGGATGAATCCCATCAGGCCCCATGGCTTTGTCCACTTTCAGATTCTTTAGCTCTTCCCATACATTTTCTACTGTAAAAGGATTTTCATCTATTCCACTTCCCTCCAGTTTCTTGTTGTGTAGAGATGGTCCTTCTCCAGGGTCTTCTTTAGTGAACACAGAGCTGAAGTATTCGTTTAATTTTTCTGCCATTTCTTCGTCTCTCTCCACACATTGATCATTTCCATCTTTCAATTTCACTATACCACTTTGGACTTTTCTCTTTTCGCTGATGTATCTGAAAAATGTTTTGTCACCATTTTTTATCTCCTTGGCAATCCTCTCTTCCGCTTGACTTTTTGCCAACTTGATTAATTTCTTCGTCTCCCTCAGTTGACTCAAATATTCTTCTTTGTGCTCCTCCCTTTGGGATCTTTTATATTTCTTGAATGCTGTTCTTTTAGCTTTAATTTTGTCAGCCACCTCCTTTGAGAACCAGATAGGTTTCATTTTTCATTTGCTTTTCTTTACATTTCTAACATATAGAGCAGTTGCCTTGGTGATTGCTCCTTTTAGATTGGTCCACTGCTGATCCACATCTCTCTCATTCTCCCATCCATTTAGTTCTTCCTCTAGGTACTTCCCCATTTCCTCAAAGTCCGTGTTTTTGAACTGTAAAACTCTGGTCTTTGTGCTTCTTTTCCATATTCTTTTAGTGATGTTAAACCATACCGTTTGATGATCACTGATGCTGAGGTGGGCGCCCACCTGGACATCAGAGACATTATCTCCATTAGTGAGCACTAAGTCGAGTATAGTTCCTTCTCTCGTGGGTTCCATTACCATTTGTTTGAACAAAGTTACTTGCATGGCATCCACTATCGCTCTACTATTTTTAGATTCTGCAGATGGGATTTTCCAGTCTACATCTGGCATATTAAAGTCACCAATGATCACCACTTCCCCCTTCTTACCTATCTTATGGATGTCTTCAACCAGATCTCTGTCCAGCTCTTCCTTTTGGTTTGGAGGCCTGTAAACCACTCCAATATAAATGGACACTCCATCTTTTTTTAGGTCGACCCATAGTGCTTCTTCCTTGCCCCAACTTCCTTGCAGCTCAGATGCTTGGATATTGTTTCTGACATAAAGAGCCACACCTCCCCCTTTTCCATCCACTCTGTCCTTCCTTAACAAGTTATAGCCTGGTATTGCTGTATCCCAATCATGAGATTCTGTGAACCATGTCTCTGTGATAGCAACAATGTCCAATTCTGCCTCCGTCATTAGGGCCTACAGATCTGGGATTTTATTTCCCAAACTATGAGCATTTGTGGTCATAGCTTTCCAGGTACTCTCTTTAAGGTTATTGCTTTTCCTGTACTCCTTATGAGACTTTAGTTGAGATTTGTTATTCACTTCACTCTTTCCTTTTGCAGTTGTGCCACTGATGCCAGAGTTATCCATCTCAATTAGCTTTTTCTTTTGGTTATGGATCTTGAAATTCTGCATGCATTGGTTTTTTCTCTTTTCTGGTAACACTTCAATGTTTTTCTCTAGAACTTCTTCAGTTATTAATGTAGGGAAGGCTTTTTGTTCTTGTTGCATTTGATACTGGTGTGTCTCCTTGTTACAGGTCTAATTCTACCAGAGCCCACCATAATCCTGTTTTTTAATGATTTACTAAATGACCTGTTTGAGTGGGGGGGTGTACTTGTTGGCTTCCCATCTGTCAAGAATGGGTGACTGTGGGACACATGTGCTATCCTACCTGAGTCTACTGTATTTCTTTTTCTTGACTCCTGGTTATTCTTTGGTATTAGGGAATTATTTTCTGAGTAATGCAATGTGGGTGTAATTCTTGTAATTGAAGCTAATTGAGCTTTAACCTCAGTTAGCTCCTTTTTCAAAGAAGAGAGCTGTGCACAGATCGGGCAAGCTCCAAGTCTCCAGATGCTTTTCCTCAGAATAAAGGCTCCACAACAGTTGCATTGGATAGTTCTCATATTGGTAAAGTTTTGGATTGGTGTTTCCTTAACTGTTAACAATTTACTAATTTATCTTGTTGCTAATGCTAATTTAGTCAGTCTATATTAGAAATCTAACTCCAGGGGTGGGAGGGAATCAAACAGTTTAACCTGGGACAAGCTGAGTAGAGCAGGACACTTTCTGGAACTTTAATAGTCCTTTAGCTATTAAATGATCCCTCAGCACTTCTGTGCCAATATTAACCAGATTATTAAAGAACAGCTATACAATAATAGAAATGTAGGTATACTGGATCTTAAAAACAAACAGTTTGCAAGGAACCAATTACAATTATTATATAATAACAGACCTAGAGAAAAGGTATAAACAGAGCAGTTCTACTGCACAGAGAGCCCAGATATTAATGGAGCACAGAGCAATGATTATACAAGCATATACATTTCTTCATGACTATGTACATGGTTAATAGGATGTCAAACAGCACACTTATCTACTCCAGGTTAATAGTCTGTCTGCACAACTATATACATTTCTACAAGCTAGCAAGAACATTTAATATTTGGCAATTTGGGGTTGTTGGCCCCCACAATATACCACCAAATAGATTAGAAGGGACCTCTTGTGTTCCCACTTACTCAAATATTATTATCCTCCATCCTTTATCCCAAGTCTCACCCATGTGAAAAGATGCAACTGGGCTGGTGGGCAGTGTTGGCCGGGGGGAGGGGGGTGGCTGCTGTATCTAAAGAGTCTCCTTCTGCTCCGCTGAAAGGTCTGTGCCAACGGTGGAGTCCCCGCCCTCCTGGGGGACCTGCCTCCACCTCCTAGACTGCCACTGGGGTCCCCTTGCTCAAGGGGGACCACTTGATTTCACTTTCTGCTACTGGGGTCCCCTCACTCAAGGGGAGGAGGGGACCACGCCATCTCCAGGCCTGCTGCTGTTCTTCAGTTCTCCTCCCTTGGTAGGAAGGTTTTCCATGGCTTGGGTTTACAGCTCTACTGGGTTCATGGCTGTTTTAGCATTGTGATTCTGGCCCTCCGCAGTCTCAGCTTTCAGTGATTTTTAGCTCTGGGTGTGTGTGATTGGGAACCTGCCTGGAGGGCATGGGTGTGTGTGTGTGTGTGTGTATGTGATTGGGAACCTCCCTGGAGGGCATGGGTGTGTGTGTGTGTGTGTCTGTGATTGGGAACCTGCCTGGAGGGAATGGGTGTGTGTGTGTGTGTGTCTGTGATTGGGAACCTGCCTGGAGGGAATGGGGGTGTGTGTGTAGGTGAATGGGAACCTGCCTGGGGGGGATGGGGGGATGTCTGTGAATGAAAGCCTGCCTTGAATGAGTGCTTGTGAATGGGAGCATGCCTGCGATTTGGGGGGGGGGGGCAGCTCTGGTTATGAATGAGAGCCTGACAGGGTAATGGATGGGTGGCTGGGTAGGTTGGTTGGGTGAATGGGAGCCTGTCTGGAGGGGTGAAAACTTTTTTCCACCCCCTCTAATCCACAACAAGGTGACTAGAAATCAAATGTTTTCAGGTATGGGAAGCGAGATATTTTTCCCTTCTTGTTTTAATTATTAGGTGTTTGATGTGTCTGCTATTTTGAATTATTTTATTGCTGTTTGGAAATTTTTAAAACTTTTTATATTGGTTCTTAATTATTGGATGCTATTCTATTTGTCATCTTTTTGGCAAAATTCTTCTTATTATATGGCTTATTGTGATTGATTTGTATTTCTTGATTTTATTGTTTGATTTATGAGGATTGGTGATATTTGTTTTTCCATTCATAATATACAGAGTCTAGCTTGTTGGTGTATCCAGTTCAGTTTCTGTCTCCACACTTCTATTTATATTTATGGTCTCTTTAGTCTCTATTTGGTCAGGTTCTGTCTGTATAAGCGAGGTGAGGTATTTGCTAGTATGTATAGTTTCTATGTAGGAATTTAGAGCAGATTGGATTGTTCTGCTTTCTTAATAGGATGTGTTAGGGCCTGGTGTAATATTTGCCTTTTCATAGATAGGGTTATTCCTGTTTGAGTGCTTGCAGTTAGTACTGTTTTGATATAGGAATTTTACTATATTGTTGGCTGTCCAAGGGCCAAACCCACACCTGTGACGCGTTACAATAGGCCTAGTACTATGTGGGTTCTAAGTGTCTTTTTTTTTTTTTTTGCAGGGTTTTCTGGTTGGTGCCACAGCAGTGCATGTTTTTCTGTACAACAAACTGGTGCCGGCTACAGGGCCTAGCCAGCCTCAATATTATGTACCAGTAGGTGGGGAAGGAGCACCAGGGGATCATTCCTACACAATTTAGAAATTTTGGACCTGTGGATGGGGCAAAATAGGTTGGGGGGTGTATTAATATTTATAGTTTTGAGGGAGCAGGGCTTTTTTTGGCAGCAGAAGGGGGATTGGGACAGAGCGTTAAGACTGACGGTTTCTATTGTGTGCTGAAATGACAGGAGTCGGAAGGCACCTTATAGGCTAAGTAATTTATTAAAGCACGAGCTTTCGAGGATAGTCCATTTCGTCAGATGCATTGTGTGTTGGTTATAGGGGAAAACAACAAAAATGTTGTTAAAAAAAAAAGAATGGAGGGGGCAGCACAGCAAATTTTTGCACAAGGCATCAAAAACGCTAGCACCAGCCCTGCCTATCAACTGAAACTCCCTTAGGAAATTGCCCACGTTCCCCAGTAAGGGATTGTCATGCTCCCGGAGGGGAGAGGCCCAGGCTAGGGCGGACCCCTCCAGTAGAGAGGGAATGTAGGTGATTTTCACCTGGTCAGAGGGGAAGAGAGGTACTTGCAACTCGAATTGCATCCTGCACTGATTTAAGAAGCTTTGACATTTCTTGGGAACTCCTCCATACCGGGGCGGAGAAGGAAGATGGAGCATGGCGGAAGTGGAGTGGACAGGAGGAGCTGGAATGGGTGCTGGTATCGTGGAAACCTCGGACCGAGAAGCCAGGCCTTGCATGATCTTTCTGCTGCTTCAACTGGAGGGCTAGTCCAGAGATGGCAGAGGTTGAGATGAGTCCACCAAACTCATGGCCTCGGCAAACTGTGAAGGGTAGTGAGTGAATGATCCCTTTGTTCTTCAGTGTAGTTGACGCAGCCTCGAAGGCGAACCCACGAGTTCTATGCCAGCAGCTGGCGGACGAACACTGTAGCAGGACGGTCTGGAGATTCACCTTTACCAGTCGCCTCCCCTGCAGGTTGAGCCCTTGTGTTCTGGCGGCCGGCAGGTCTTAGGTGGGTCCCTAGGGCGATGAAGATAACCGACAGCCAAAGGCACACTGAGATCAGAGCAGGCAGCAGACCGACAGACTCAGAAACAGGCCAAGGGCAAGGCGGGCAGCTAGCAAGAGTAGTCAGGTCCAGGCAGCAAGTAATTGTGGTCAGGTCCAGGCAAGAGGTCAAGATCTGGAGGGTCAGGCCAAGGGACACAGGGAAGACTCTGGACAGGATGGGCAAGGCTGGACAAAGCCAGGATCGCAGACAGGAAACAGAAACCACTCACAGGAGCAACACTCACTACTCAGGAGTAGGAGATCCCGTTACTGAGGGAAAGACAAGCTGTCCGTGGAACCCTTATATAAAATGGGCTGTATGATGTTATTAGGAGGTACCACGGGGACTTTCCCACTATGGGCCCGTTAAGGCTGGGAAGAGTGCATTCATGCCTATGGAGGAGCCAGGTCGTAGTGTCATGGCGGGAGTGGAGATGAACTGGTGGTGTTCGAGCCGTGCTAAGGCCGGGCGGTGTCAGGCCCAGGAGGAGAGGCAAAGCGGTGCAGGGGGCAGATCTCGGCAGCTTCCTGCTGCGCTGAGACTTGGCTGACATCAAAGAAAGGTGCTGCGGCTTCCGGGGCTGCGAATTCTAACAAAACAGGCTCGGCAAAAACAGATGCCACCCTTCTCTGCACTCCAAGAATTACAATGTAGTCATTTGCCAAATGAAAAAAATGACTACATCTCTAAACAACTAAAACTATCCTTGAATCATCCAGGTGAACACTTCGAACTGGTATGAAAACTCTCCAAGTCTGAACCCCTTACAACTTTTACAGAGGGTTACACGGCTGAAGACTTTGCCCAACTTCATGGAAAAAAATCCAAGTTATTTGTTCCTCCTTTGACAATACTACGACCCCAAACCCAATCCACCCCATGAGTATAATCACTCTGATTCCTACCCTGGCGGCTCCAATCCTACTTCCTCCACCCTACTCTCCTCTGTCTGAATTCGGAGGTAGAGAAGATCCTTTAGAGAATCAGTAGTCTGTGAGCCCATTAGACCCTAACCCCCTGGCTACCCAATATAATAAACACCTTTGTACCTCAAGGTTTCCTGCCTTGCTCTCCCAAAAAAGCTATCCTTAAGCCTATCCTAAAGAAGACTGCCTCTGATCCAAAAAGAGACAACTATTGCCCAGTCTCAAGCCTTCCCCCTAGTGGAAAAAAGTGGTTTTGTCTCTAACTCCTAAATTCCCAAGAGGGTACAACATCATGCATCAATACCAATCTGGCTTCAGAAAAGGCCATGCCTCAGAGTCTGTCCTATTGGCCATCACCAACAGTATTCACTCACATCTGGACCAAGGTGACTCCCTCTTGTCCTACTCGATCTTTCATCTACCTTCGACACTGTCGATCACCAACTCCTGATCCGATGCTTAAGGGACACTTGTCATTGAAGGCACAGTCCTAAAATAGTTTGAATCATTCCTTTCCAACAGATTCCAATCTGTCACATGGGCCAAAGATTCAGCCAATCCCAAAGATCTCACCTGAAGAGTGCAGCAAGGCTCAATTCTCCCCCCGATCCTTTTTTCAGTATTTACAAACTTCCCCTTTTTTTTTTTTTTACCTCATTCAGTCTTTCAACATTGAATCTTACCTATTTGCTGATGACATCCAACTGTGCATCAAAAATGGGGCCTGACTAAACTGCATTGATTGCAGACCTCAATGACTGTCTCGCAGCAGTAGCCCAAAGGCCTAATGCCCACAAACTCAAGCTAAACTCCTCCAAATCAGAACTCCTCTGGCTCAACCAGCAGGGCCATTCCTTACACAATCATAACTTTCCTGGCTTAAGGATTCAGTATGAAGCCTAGGAGCTCAGCGTAACCAAAACCTCACATGGAATCTCACATTATGAAGGTGGTAAGGACTTCTTCTTTCACTTTACCTTCACCAGATACCAGCAACTGTTCAACTTCATCGACATACACAATCTTGCTGCTGTAATTCGTGCAGTAATCACCAGCCGAAGTGACTACTGCAACTCCCTGTGCAGTGGCCTCCCATGATATAGTATGAAACATCTCCAGTTCCTTTAAAGTACTGCCGCTAGAATCTTGGTCGGAGCCATGGCTCCCAACCACATAAACCCTGTACTTTTCACCAATTGCACTGGTTTTGCCTACAAGTGCATGAATAAGCAAGCACCTGAGTGCTCTCCTCTTCCACACCCACAAGAAATCTCTGGTCCTCCCAAACGGCTTTTCTTTCTTCTCCTCTGGCTTCTGCCAGATTTTCCTCCGCTAGCCTTTGTGCTTTCGGTTGTGGTGCGCTGAAAATTTGGAAGAAGGTACAACTTTTGAACCCTGTTACTTTACTTTCAGGAAAAAAAAAAAAAGTGAAGCACGGTTTTTCTCCCAAGTCTTCCTACAGGGACCACGTTTCCCCTGTCCTGAAGTTTATGTACCCTGGATTCCTAATGCTATTCCACCGTACATTTTGAACAGCACTGTAAATTATTGCAAATGCAATTCATCTGTTTGTAAACTGATTGTAATCAGCCTTGAGACCATTCTTGGTTAGAGGCGGAATATCAAATCCCAAACTCCCAAATCCTTGCTCATTCATCCAGGGTTTCATTTTTAATTGCTTTTTCATTTTTTTCCCCACCCTTCCAGTTCTGTCCACGCTGGCAGATTTTCATCTGCAAATGAACATTTTTTTCCCCCCTCAAGTCCTTTGCTAACGTCACTGATAAGGATCTTGGAACAAAACCAGCTCTGGCGCCGCCCTGGCGTACTCTGCCGGACACTTTTATTTTCTCTAGAACTGACTTCACTGACCCAACCCCTCTGCTGCTTATCCATTTCCCCCCCTCGCTCTGTTCACGGGCAGCAAAATGGGATGATGGGTCACTGGGGCCATGGCCCTGACCAACCTTTGCCCCAACTCACAGCACAAGCAACTATGTCGCTTGGGGGAGGGGAGAAGAAGTGGAGATTGCATTGTTTGGATCCTCCCCACCCCCAACCAAAACAGCATTTCCCTGACCCAGTACAATATTTCCTGACTTACGGGCCGATACAGTACAGTGCGCTCCATTGGATGCGCGTTTTCCCTTATCCCTTATTCAGTAAGGGGCGGAAAACGCGCGTCCAGCCCGCCAAACCTAATAGCGCCCTCGACATGCAAATGCATGTCGAGGGCCCTATTAGGTATTCCCGCGCGATTCAGTAAGTAAAATGTGCAGCCAAGCCGCACATTTTACTTTCAGAAATTAGCACCGACCCAAAGGTAGGCGCTAGTTTCTGCCGGCATCGGCAAAGTGCCCAGAAAAGCAGTAAAAACTTAATATCATGGCGATATTAAGTCGAAGGTCCCGAAGGGTAAAAAAAAGACAAAAAATAATTTTAAATGGGCCGACGGCTGTCGGGTCGAAAACCGGATGCTCAATTTTGCCGGCGTCCGGTTTCCAAACCCGTGGCTGTCAGCGGGCTCGAGAACCGACGCCGGAAAAATTGAGAGTCTGCTGTCAAACCCGCTGACAGCCACCGCTCCAGGCCAAAAGGAGGCGCTAGGGACGCGTTAGTGTCCCTAGCGCCTCCTTTTGCCCGTTTCTACCGCCGGGCCTCATTTTAAATACTGAATCGATTCAGGCGAGTGGCCTGTGCGCGTGCCGGGAGAGCGGGCAAACGCCCGCTCTCCCGCAGACTTTACTGAATCGGCCCGTTAGTCGTACACTGGCTAAATACTTGATGGGGAGAAGGGACTGATGAAATGAGACTTAAGGATGTCAGTATAAATACCCCAGAGAAGAGGGGAGGATATGACACAGACATACCAAGACCTAAAAGGGAATAAACCAGGCGCAAGAGCAAACATTTTGTTTTCAGTGGAAAGGAAGTTCGGGAACAAGGGGTCACGACATGAGGCTCAAAAGGGAATCGACTAAAGAGTAATAGGAAATATTTTTATTCGTGGAAAGGATTGTGGGTACATGGAACGGCCTGCCGGGGGAAGCGGTGGGTGTAAAATCCTGAATTGAAATTAAGAAAGGCCTGGGATTAGCACAGAGGATCCTTAGTCGTGAGGATGTGAGATCGGGTAAGCTTGGCGGGACTGTATCAGACGTGGGCAGACACTATGGACCTTGCAATCCTTGTCTTATCATTTTCTTTGTGTCCATGTTCTGTGTATCATGAGCAGCTGATAGAGCAGGGCTGGTGTGTTTCCCAACCAGTGGGAAACACACCAGCCATCGGCCCTGATCAGGTGTGCTACAGAAAAGTCACCACTGCCCGATGCTCAGATCCAGACCAGCTCCTGGCCTGTGCCTTCAGCCCCGGGCAGACCAGCGATGGCTCTTAAACATGCACGAGCTCCTTTCTGAGAGCAAGTGTAGTCAGGCCTGCCTCTCCATCCTAGTATGGGAATTACTGGCCAGCATGCAGTGCCTGGATAGCCATGCCCTCTTTTTTTCTGCAGCACACAGCACCTCTTCCCCCTTCCCTCACCCAACCAAACCGCTTCTTTTAGGTCCTTTCAGCCTCTGACTTATCCCCAGGCTGAATAAGATGGGGAGAGCATGCACTGAGCACTGGATGAGTCTCGCTGAATACTGGGAGTAGCAGCAATGGAGGAACTCTGGTGGTGACATGCAACAGCCGAGATAACTAACTGGTTCGGCTGCCCACACCGCACCCTTTTCCCCTCTCCTGCACGTGTATCTTTAGGGAGCTCTTCCACTGTGATGGATTCATGTGTGACTCATCTCCCCCCCCCCTCCCCCTGATTTAAAATTTGGAAGAGAGACTGGTAGGGCTTTCAGTGCTTCCCCAGTTCTTTTGCGATTCGAGGCCTCTCCATGTCCGCACTGCCTGCCCCATGGAGGTTGGCGTGCCACACAACATTTTTGTCAATGCAGATGTGCCTTGGGCTCCTTGACGGCTTTAATTTTTTGCTGCCCTTATGGTGCTGTCATGTCCCCCCCTCCCTACTTCCCTGCACCAGACAGGAGGAGAGGGGGTGGACTAGGGAGCAGAGCAGCTTTTCTTTGCTCTGCTGTCTACTCAAGCCCTACCCCCTTTCCCCTCCTGTTTCTTGCATGTTGCTTGGGAGGGGCTGAAATAGGCAGATGAGGGCTGCTGAGTGAAATTCAGAGGCAGCTGGAAGGCAATAAATGTTCCGCCAACCTGCTTCCCCGTGGATGTTTGCTATTCTAGATAGGGGCCTAGTGTGCGCCTGTTGGCAAATCCAGGCCCGCTTGGGCTTAGAAAGATTCGGAGTCGCTGTAGAAAGGAGCACTCGCTCAAGGGCAAATAGATTGAGGGCAGTTTCCAGGCTTAGCCAGCAGGTGGGGGTATTGTACAAGGTAACAAACTCTGGGTGTGGCAGTGGGCGACATTACTCCTAGATCTGACTGGCGCACTCACAAAAACTAGAGCAAAAATACAGGCTCAGAAACTGAACAAGTAACTTCTAAAAGAAAAACAAACAAATAAGGATAATGCCTGCCATTAAAGCTGGGTCAGTGATAATGTTTCTCCTCCTACACGAGCCTCTGGTTTGATGCCTTACTTACAGCAAGGTCCTGGCATTTAAGTTTTCCCTGAGTCTCTTAGAAATCTAATCCCTTAATCCTTCTGACATATTTATTTATGTGTATAAAAGAATTAAAATAAACCTCTAGAGGTCCCACTAGGCTCTCTTGTTTGACTTTTATGGGTGGGTTTTTTTTTTTTTTTTGCTTCCTGCTGTTTCTGTTAAAAGTGTGTTTCCCTAAGATGGGAACAGAATGGTTCTCTTTTTTTTTTAACCATGTCTGACAAAAGCTGCCCTGTTCTCTTTCAACGATACCAGCCCGTTACTGGGATCATGCCAAAGGCACTTCAGGGCTTTGGCCTGCTCCAAACTGGTGTGCTGTTTGGTTAAAAATGAACCCTGGAAAGAGCGGGTGGATTTTACCCTTGGAGGTTAAGGGGATGCACACCCCTATGACTAGCATACCTGATCCTTTTCTGTAAACACACATTTTTCAAAGGCTAAGCCTGGGCCAGACTTCAAACATGCTATGCTGTACAAAAGCTGCCTAAACCTCTGTCCCTTCCTGTGTTATATATCAAGTATATTTTGGGACTAAATCCTCTTATCTACCCATTCATTGCTCCTTCTATCTTTACAATATCTGCTCTATTTATCTATCTGTATTGTATCTCTGTGTCTTATCACTACAGCCCCAGCCATAACTAGAGATTCTTCATTACAAATGTCTGCCTATCTGTACAGGATCTTTCTGTTCTCTCTCCCTCTTCCCAAATAAGGGTCCTAGGAAGCACAATAACATTTTTTTCCCTGGTTCAGGAGCACTGAAACACCCTCTATTCAGGATCCAGAGTCTCTGAAAGAGAGCGTTGCCTTTCCCTCTCTTGTAAGGGTAATGTTTAAATTCTAGCGCTGCTTCATTATAGAGTGTTAACCATCCATGAAGAGCCACAACCTGCCACTCGCCTGCAAACACACCAAATGAAAATCCAGACAGCTGAACAGTGAATAATTTAAGGCTTCCATTTCATAGAGTTGGAGCCATTCTAACTCTTCCTATGCCCATAGTGACTAGCCAGACCTAGGGTGTTTGTGTGTGTGTGTGATTATTTATGACATCATAGCCAATATGGACCAATCCGATATAGAGCCTGTGTGTGTGTATGGTTATTTATGACATCATAGCCAATATGGACCAATCCGATATAGAGCCTGTGTGTGTGTGTGTGTGTGGTTATTTATGACATCATAGCCAATATGGACCAATCCGATATAGAGCCTGTGTGTGTGTGTGTGTGTGTGTGTGTGTGTGGGGGGAGGGGGTTATTGGTGAAATCGCAGCCAATATGACCCAGTCCGATCAAGACTGATCATGTCACACTTTTTCTTACATTGGCTACCCCCAGGAGTTCAGATGGTGGTAGGGATGGGAGCCCTAAAATAATTTCAGCCACAGCTTAGCCCAACTCCAACTATGCACCATAATATACTTAGCAAAGTTTAACAGGAAAATCAAATTATATAAATTACAAAAAAAAAAAAAAATCCGATTAGCGCTTCATACAAATGAGAGGAGTATTAATAGCTGGAATACTGGCATGGATGTGGGTGGGAGGACTGGGAACAGGGATCAATTCCACCTCGAAGACAGAGCAGTTATTTGAGCTATGAAATCATACATGAGAATGGTTGTGTGGACTGGCAGAGAGGGGTCCTTATGTCCAAAGAAGGCAATGTTTAAAGGCTGAGTTTCTCTTTCTCTTTTTTTTTTTTTTTTTTTCACTTGTGGGTGTGATGACTGCACCAGCGCCCATTCTGATAGGGAGTGCTCCTATAATTACACACCACCTTCTAAGGAGCTGGCCTCCGGCAGGGGCACCCCTATTATTGCATGCTGCTTGTTAGGGACTATTGCATCCTAGGGGGGGGAAGGGTGGTATATGCCACGCCTAGATTACCCACTTCCTAAGGAGCACTGCATCCGGGGGGAACAGACGACGACACACCCCTATAATTTCACATTGCTTCTTTGCACTGTATCCTGTTAGGAACCCCTATTTAGATACATATCATCTCCTAGGGAACCCACTGCATCTTCGGGTGGGGGTGGTGGGCAGAGGCACCCCTATAAATGCACCCCTATATTTCCTAGGGAGTGGTACATCCGTACAGGGTCACTCCTATAATATACCACCTTACAGGGAACATTGCATCCTGTTGGTAGGGGAGGACATCATCTCTTACATTCTGGGGGGGTGCGCGCCTCTATAATTTCGCACTATTTATTCGGGGCACTGCATCCTTACGTATATACTGCCTCCTAGGGGAAGCATACGTCCTTGGGCAGGGATGAGGTAGGGGTTACCCCTAGCACTGCACATGGTCTAAGTAGCATCGTAGTGGAATGCTACTTCGGAGTGGCGGGGAGATGGTAGCGATTCCGATAATAGCCTGGTTTTCGTAACCTTCCTTGGCATCCGTGTAACATAATTTACACGAAGGCAGAGAGGGAGGGCAGTTGACGGGACTGCAGGGAATGAAGACGCTGGATGTCAGGAAGGGGCCCTGCCGGCTTCCTTGTTACGGATGGTTGCGCGCGCGCGCGCACCCGGCTGCCAGCCCCTGTTCTGGCGTCTGGTAAGCGATGCCCCCACAGGAGCCTTCAAGGTCGGCTAGCGAGAAAACCACCCACGGGTGGCAGTCTGGCATTGTCGTGCTGACACAAGTAATGCATCCCTGCCCCCCTCTCCACCTCCTCCCCCCATCCCGGGGAAGAGAGGGAGGAGCACCCGGTTGCAAATACAAACTTAGGGCAATGTTTTTTTAAATCCTATTCCCTTCGGCGGTTGTAATTCATGGTGTAAAAGTAATGACGGGGAACTTTCCTGGCATGGCAATGTGTACATTGTTGTCAAGAGTGCATCAGATCCTAAAGGGTTTTTTTTTCCATTTTGTTCCCATGGAAATCATGCTTAGTAGATAGATCCTGCAGTGTGTTAAATAATAAAATATGAGAAAACAAACAGTAATAACAATAACATTTAAATTACAAAGTACAGCAAGAATTTCTCGGTTCTGGTGATGCTCAGTATAGTCTCTGGTCCGATTACATATCTGACCTGGTGGCAGGGAGCTAATACTTTGCTGCTATACAGGACGTTGGACGCGCGTTTTCTCTTACCCCTTTTTCAGTTAGGGGTGGAAAACGGGCGTAGCGCCACATGCAAATGCATGTTGATGGCCCTATTAGGTATTCACGCGCAATTCAGAAAGTGAAATGTGCAGCCAAGCCGCACATTTTACTTTCAGAAATTAGCGCCTACCCAAAGGTAGGCGCTAATTTCTTCCGGCACTGGGAAAGAGCACAGAAAAGCAGTAAAAACTGCTTTTCTGTGTACCCTCTGACTTAATATCATGGCGATATTAAGTCGGAGGTCCCGAAGAGTAAAAAAAAAAAAAAAATTAAATTTGAAACTGGACGCTCAATTTTGCCGGCGTCCGGTTTCCGAGCCCGTGGCTGTCAGCGGGCTCGAGAACCGACGCCGGCAAAATTGAGCGTAGGCTGTCAAACCCGCTGACAGCCGCTGCTCCTTTTGCCCGTTTTTACCGCCGGGCCTAATTTAAATACTGAATCGCTCGCACCAGTGAATGGCCGGTGCGCGCGCTGGGAGAACAGGTGATCGCCCGCTCTCTCGTGGACTTTACTGTATCGGCCTGATAGGAATGGTTTTAAAAGGGGGGAGAGAGGGAAAGCAGGGTAATTGCCCAGGACCCCAGCATTTCAAAGGTCCTCCTTTGTCAAAGCTGAGTGATGTTCCTGAGGCAGAACTTCTGAGCACTTGGCACTGGCTTGGCCCACTCCTTGGATCCTGGGGCCCAGGGCAGAAACTGACAGTGAGTGGCCCTGACTACAGATGCTGTTTGCCCTACAATAATATGGCATTGTTCCTGATGTGGTTTCCAACTGTCCTGTTTTTTTTTTTTTTGACTGAACAGATCTTTGGGGTACTGTACAGAACAAAAAAGAGAGTCCTAAAATGTTTGGAAATGCTCTTCAGCTGCAGCTTAGCATCCAGTCCTTCCATGCGATTGTATAATTCTGTGTACAGGTTGGTAGCTACTCTATATTCAATGGGGTAGATTTTCAGAGCCCTGCTCGCCTAAATCCGCCCAAAACCGGGCGGATTTAGGCGAGCAGGGCCCTGCGCGCCGGGAAGCCTATTTTACATAGGCCTCCCGGCGCGCGCAGAGCCCCGGGACTCGCGTAAGTCCCGGGGTTCTCGGAGGGGGGCGTGTCGGGGGCGTGTCGGGGGGCGGGCCCGGTCGTCGCGGCGTTCCGGGGGCGTGTCGGCCGCGTTTTGGGGGCGGGTACGGGGCGTGGCTACGGCCCGGGGGCGTGGCCGCGCCCTCCGTACCCGCCCCCAGGTCGCGGCCCGGCGCGCAGCAGGCCCGCTGGCGCGCGGGGATTTACGTCTCCCTCCGGGAGGCGTAAATCCCCCGACAAAGGTAAGGGGGGGGTGTAGACAGGGCCGGGCGGGTGGGTTAGGTAGGGGAAGGGAGGGGAAGGTGAGGGGAGGGCAAAGGAAAGTTCCCTCCAAGGCCGCTCCGATTTCGGAGCGGCCTTGGAGGGAACGGGGGGAGGCAGCGCGGCTCGGCGCGCGCAGGCTATACAAAATCGATAGCCTTGCGCGCGCCGATCCAGGATTTTAGTAGATACGCGCGACTACGCGCGTATCTACTAAAATCCAGCGTACTTTTGTTTGCGCCTGGAGCGCAAACAAAAGTAGGCTGTTCGCGCTCGTCTGAAAATCTACCCCAATATGCTTTGGATACATTTATTTTGTGTCATTTTACAAAGGCTTCAGTCCATAATTATTCAAAGGCCTAAAATGTTTTACAAAACGAAGAGGTCGATTTTAAAAGCTTTGCTCGCGCAAAACCGCCCACATACGTGCAAATGCGGTTTAAAGCCGCGAAGTACGGACGTATATACCTGCGACAAAAATAAAGGGGCAGAAATGTTTAGTAGTGGAAAAGGGCAGAGCGTAGACATTCCAGGGCAGGGCCAACACTTACGCTAGTAACTCCGTATTTTAAAACCAGAGGCGGGTCACGTGATGCAGTGAGAGCAGGAGGATGCTTTCTGGCTTGCTCCGGGGCCCCACTCCCTGTGTCGCAGCCCATTGTCCTCTTCCCGGGCACAAACCTAGTTACCTCTCGCCGTTTCCTGTTGTATTTCTCCTCTTCTCACTCTTGAGCTTTGCGGCAAATGGCAACAAAACCGGTGTGGAAGGACAGGCTGAAGGCTGCCGCAGGTTCCAACATGGCGGCCCCGCCTAGCCCTCCAGCGGCGCCGCCGGAAACCTCTGACAATACGGACTCTCTTGCAGCGACGATACTTACTGCAATGGGTGAAAAATTGAACAAAATACATTCACGCTTTGTTGAGCTGCAATCTCTGTTGACTGATCACACGAGGTGGCTGACTGAAGCGGGGGCGCGAATCGGTACCGCGGAGGACCAGCTGCAGGCCCTGGAGCGTGAGGTACGTGTGGCGCAGATGGACTTAGTTAAGCATGAAACTAAATTAGAAGACCTGGAGAATCGCTCCCATCGGAGCAATCTCCGGATTATAAGTTTTCCCGACTCGTCTGAGCGAGACTTGTGCTCCTTTTTCACCTTCCGTCCCATCCTTGACTTAAAGAGAGTCAATCGGATTCTAAAGGTGCCTCGTTTTCGAATGGAAACTCTTCGCTCAGTGATAGCGTCTGTACACAAAGGGGAATTTCTAGCATCTCTGGATCTGACAGAAGCTTACTTGCACATTCCTATACGCCCGGATCATCAGAAATAATTTGCGGTTTGCGATCCTGGGGCATCATTTTCAATTTTGCGCTCTACCGTTCAGTCCGGCGACGGTGCCCAGAGTCTTCACCAGGGTGATGGTGGTTGTGGCAGCGGCCTTGCATAAGGAGGGGATTCTGGTACACCCCTACCTGGACAATTGGCTGATTCGAGCAAAGTCAGAACACCTTTGCACAGTGGTGCAGAAGGTGCTACAGATGTTGAGCTCATTGGGTTGGGTGGTCAACCCCGACAAGAGTCACCTGGTTCCCTCCCAGTCCTTGGAGTTTTTGGGTGCACGGTTCGACATGATCTTGTCCAAGCTTCTCAGGTGGAGTCCTTGCGATCCATGCCTCATCCCAGAGTCTGGGATTATTTGCAGGTCCTTGGTTCGATGGCTTCCACTCTTGAACTGGTGCATTAGGCCTTTGTACATATGCGTCCTCTTCAGACAGCCTTGTTCTCCCGGTGGAATCCACTCTCCGAACAGTTTCATCTTCTCCTCCCACTGACTGATTCGGCACAGTCCAGTCTTCTTTGGTGGCTGTGTCCAGTCAATTTACGGTGCGGGGGGTGGATTTGGAAATTCCCTCTGGATAGTGATAACCACCGATGCCAGCCTCTCCAGGTGGGGAGCGGTTTGTCAAGGAACGGCAGTGCAAGGCCACTGGACAAGAATGGAATCCTCCTGGTCGATCAATTGGTTGGAAACCAAAGCGGTTTGGTTGGCGCTGCAGGCCCTCCATCCTTTAGTAGAGGGATGATCAGTGAGGGTACTCTCCGACAAGGCGATGACAGTGGCTTACATCAATTGTCAGGGGGGAACCAGGAGTCATTCGTTGGTGGCAGAAGCTCAGTTTTTAATCAATTGGGCAGAGCAACACTTCTACAAGATTGCAGCCTCTCACATTGCCGGGGTTGGACAATGTGTAAGCCGATTTTCTCAGCCGCCACCAGTTGGATCCGGGGGAGTGGGAACTCTCCGAAGAGGCCTTTCGTCATCTGTGCACACGCTGGACCATGCCCTCCATGGATCTCATGGCGATGTGCCGCAATGCCAAGGCTCCTCGATTTTTCAGTCGGCGACGGAAACCAGGAGCAGAGGGGGTAGATGCTCAAGTCCTTCCCTGGCCAAAGGACATTCTGTTGTATGTCTTTCCATCGTGGCCATTGGTCGAAAACGTTCTGCGCCGCATCGAAGCTCATCCAGGCAAGGTGATACTTGTGGCTCTGTAGTGGCCAAGGCGTCCGTGGTTTGCCGACCTTCTGAATCTGTCATGCAACACCAAAAACCTACACCCACATCTCCATTTTTACTTTTCTTCTTTATTTCTTTATTTAATTTTTAATAACATATATTTCTAAACCAGAGTAAAAATTCACAGATCTTCTATATAGACAAAAATCCTTTTTCAAAAACATTTTTGTGATGGATAGTGGTTGTTTCATAAACTTCAAAGAGTACCATCCAGGTTACCCTCGCTTTTACTTTTAATCATAAACAAACCACCGACCACCTTACTGTTTCTTTATTATTTATTTTCTCAAAAAACTTTTAAGATTCATTATGAATTTCTGTCTACAAAATGGGAACAGTTCACCACTAAACTATTATTAGAAGGCAAAAAATGTTTTCATTAGATGTTAATCACTTCTCATTTACAACAAGCCAAGTGCTTAGCTCAATCCTGTGGTATTTATAATTTAAAAAGCAAAGCTTTTCAACACTTCCCATTTATATATTCTCCACAACTCGCAAAGTACTTAGCTCAATCCAATAGTGTTTGTAGTTCTTAACCAAGTCGCAGGGTACTCAATCCGCATTGAAAAATGGCGAACAAGAAGGTTGTTGCAGCGCTTAATGAGTAAGAAGAAAAACAGAAGAAAAAATTGATGGAATAGCATATTGGTGAGCTTAGATGTGGTATGGGTAAGCGGTTTCCCCTAAAGAAGATGTTTCGAATCCTGGCCATGTCGGGCTGAAACGCTACCATGAACTTTTTTCTCAGCGGCTCAGTTAACAATACGGATTGAGTACCCTGCGACTTGGTTAAGAACTACAAACACTACTGGATTGAGCTAAATACTTTGCGAGTTGTGGAGAATATATAAATGGGAAGTATTGAAAAGCTTTGCTTTCTAAAATTATAAATACCATAGGATTGAGCTAAGCACTTGGCGTGTTGTAAATGAGAAGTGATTAACATCTAATGAAAACATTTTTTGCCTTCTAAAAATAGTTAAGTGGTGAACTGTTCCTGTTTTGTAGACAAAAAATCATAATGAATCTTAAAAGTTTTTTGAGAAAATAAATAATAAAGAAACAGTAAGGTGGTCGGTGGTTTGTTTATGATTAAAAGTAAAAGCGAGGGTAACCTGGATGGTACTCTTTTTGAAGTTTATGAAACAACCACTATCCATCACAAAAATGTTTTTGAAAAAGGATTTTTGTCTATATAGAAGATCTGTGAATTTTTACTCTGGTTTAGAAAGATATATTATTAAAAATTAAAGAAGAAAGAAATAAAGAGGAAAAGTAAAAATGGAGATGTGTGTGTGTGTGTGTGTAGGTTTTTGGTGTTGCATGATGGTGAGTTTTACCTACATTGGTGGATGTTTTGGGTTGGTGACCTTCTGAATCTAGCAGTGGACAGTCCCCTAAGATTTTGGCCATCTCCGAATCTCCTGCAACAAGGCCCTATTTGTTTCGGAGAGGTAGATCGCTTTTGTCTAGCGGCATGGCTTTTGAAAGGCAGCGATTAAGGGTAACTCTAATGCAGTTATTACCACACTTTTACATTCCCGTAAAACTTCTACCTCCATGGCATACGTTAGAGTTTGGGGAGTGTTTGAATCCTGGTGTCTAGACCACGAAGGGCAGCCATCCAGGGCTTCAATTCTGGATGTTCTGGATTTTTTACAGGCTGGATTAGCCAATGGGCTGGCGTTTAATTCCCTACGAGTTCAGATGGCAGCCCTTGGTTATTTTTGTGGAAAGGTTCAGGGGATTGCACTAGTATCTCATCTGGATGTGGCTCGTTTACTGAGAGGGGCTAAGCATTTGCGTCCTCCTGTCCAGAAGCCCTGTCCTTCGAGGAAGCTCAATCTGGCTCTCCGCACCCTTTGTAATGCTCCTTTTGAGCCATTGAAATGAGCAACCCTGAAGAATCTGACATTGAAGGTCATTTTTCTTGTGGCTATCTCCTCAGCAAGGCATGTTTCCGAGCTTCAGGCCTTATCTTGCAGGGAGCCCTTCTTACGGATTTCTGAAGCAGGAGTCTCCTTAAGAACAGTTCCCTCCTTTCTCCCGAAAGTGGTGTCCTCCTTTCATTTGAATCAGTCAGTGGAGCTCCCTTCTTTCATGTGTCTGGATTCTTCTACTCCAGAGTCTAGGGATTTAAGGAAGTTGGACGTAAAGAGGGTGTTGTTGCGTTACTTGGAGGTCACGAACAGTTTCCGTCTTTTGGACCATCTGTTGGTTCTGTGGAGTGGACCCAGGAGGGGTCATAAAGTTCCAAGGGCCACTATCGCACGCTGGCTAAAAGAAGCTATTGTTTCAGCTTACCTTGTTCAGGGCCGTCCGAGTCAGGTCGATCTTAGAGCACATTCTACTCGATTGCAAGTGGCCTCATGGGCAGAATGTCAACAGGTGTCGCCGCAGGAAATTTGTGGGGCAGCTACCTGGAAATCTACACACACTTTTGCCAGGCATTATTGTCTAGATGTTCAGGCCCCTGAGCCCGGTTCCTTCAGGGTCAGTGTACTCCGAGCGGGACTCTCTCAGTCCCACCCTGATTAGGGAAGCTTTGGGTACATACCAGGAGTCTGGACTGATCTGGGTACATACAGGGAAAGGAAAATTGGTTCTTACCTGCTAATTTTCGTTCCTGTAGTACCACTGATCAGTCCAGAGTCCCGCCCATGGGAAAATGGAGAGTCCGCTCAGCCGGTAGTTAGTCATATTTCTGCAACTTTACCGAATGCCCCCCTTTTGAGGGAAAGAGTATGGACATGGTATCGTTCATTGGAGGTTGTTTATGTGGAAGTTATGCTTTAATCTTTCTGCTTGGGTACAGTGTAATACTGACATACTCTAGGTGGCACCTCAGGGGTATAGGACGGAGTCCGTTAAAACTTCTCTGTCTCATCGGCTGGAGGGGAGACAAAACCCAGGAGTCTGGACTGATCCGTGGTACTACAGGAACGAAATTAGCAGGTAAGAACCAATTTTCCTACTTGCAGGACCTTTGGTCTGAGGAGCAAAAAATTGCTTTCTCTTCTTCTGTGTCTATTTAGACACATCAGGAAAAATTCTGACCTGAAGTTGCAAAAAAGGCTATAATCTATTCCTAAAGAAAAGCTTTAATATCCAGTCTCTATCAGGTTCTAATACAAAAGTTACTATTAATGTTGCCAGAGTAGCTTGAGCGGAGTCTGAAGTCTCTAGGAATTCAGAAATATTCAAAGTGGGTGTAGCAGATTCCACAACATGCTCTGACGAAATTTCATTAGCAGTCCCAACATGATTTTCTTCTCTCCCTTTCCTCAAAGCGGGTAGATCGAATGCTTGTGATTGTGGGGAAACTGCTTCCTCAGAGACTTTGAGAATTTCCATTAAATCTCTTTTTAACATATCTTTTGGAGATATGTAAGGCGTCTTGGGAAAATTCAGAAGGCGAAGATTTCTACCCTTAATAACATTCTGAAGGTTCTCAATCTTTCTTAATAGAAATGAGTTATCTTTTATAAAAGATTCTTGTAGAGACTTGATAGAAGTCAGACTTGTCTTAACCTCTCTAATCTGTTGAGAGGTAACCTTAGTAGCATTTTCCACTATTTGTATACACGTTTCATTTTCATTTGATCTTAACGCCAAAGAGTTTAGCTGATTAGAGAGTAAGTTCCAAAGCCTTTCAATTGCCTCCCATATGGAATCCAAAGTTCAGGTCTCACTAAAGAGAATCGCAGATATGTAGTTAAAGGAGTAGAAAACCCTCTTAAATTCATCAAGGGTTGCTCTCCCATGGCTGCATTGCCAGCAGACTTGTCGAACAAAATCGCTTCGGCGTCTGCACTACCTCTTCCCAGAAAAGAACTCCCTGCCTGGAGATTTCGACAGACTGCATCATTGGCAGGCGACAAAGCCAGGTTTTCTTCTGGGTACCTGAGTGCAGCAGGGTTTGCCGGCGCTGGTCTCCACATCGGAGACAGAGATGTATCCAAGTCCGGTAGGCAAACATGCACCTCCTCCACAATTTCCAGCCAATGCGACTCTTCTCCCGATGGTAAGCCCCCTCGAATGAAGTGGTCATCCATTGGGCCAGTCACTGGCGGCATAGGAGTAACTCCAGGGTAGATTTTCTCCCTTGCACGTCTTTTCCTGGCGCAGTGGGGCATTTCCAGGCAATAAATTGAAGAAATCGATAAAAGGAAACTGCCACAGCGTTCAGTCTATGAGTGCCGACGCCATCTTGGATCCCATTGATCCTATGCTTGTTTAAGCAGCAACGCGCCATTGAATATGAAGGCTGGAAGATTTTATTTTTCCCAGATTATTCTCCATTGATCTCTGCTAGATGATGCACTTTTGCTCCCTTGTGTTCTACTTTAGCATGCCATCAGATCCAGTTTACCTTGCAGTATCCATTGCGGCTCCAGGTCTCCTATGACAATCAAGCAGCTGTGGATTCAGAAGGTTTTATTGTTAGCTAAGAAATCCATCCTTCAATCCTGGGTGGGACCGGACTCCTCTAACTTGATGTACTGGAAAAATCAAATTCACCTTTTGTGTTTGACTGAGAAGGTGGCAGAGCACATAGACATTGCTCGTAAATCTCAACCCTTTCTTTCCATTTGGGCTGCCTATATTCAATTTTTGCATCACAGAGCACACAGTCTACTTCTCTCTGCCCGCTGTTCATTATTTCTTCTTTTTTATGTTTTGTTCCCTTGTCTCAGCCTAAGGGGGGGTGGGGAGTAGGGGGCCCTGTTTTTGTAGTAAGGGAGCTGTGAAGGTTTCACCAGCCTGCTCTTCATGGTTTTTGTCACTGCTCTCTATGCCCAGTTTTTTGGGGGGGGGTATGGAGGAGGGGGGGATTAGTGGGATTAAGGGAATGCATTGCCTTCGTTATATGTTTATTTTATTTTATTTAATGGTTTTTATATACCGATAACCGTTTGCACATCATATCGGTTTACAAGGTTTATTGTTACTACGCTAGTGGTTGTTTATTTGTTCTGACTATTTGGCAATGTTTGTATTTTGTGAAACTCAATAAAGATATTTAAACATAAAACCAGAGGCTGCACCCACTTTGGGCTCAGGCCCATCCAACCAGGGCTGTTTGACCCAGAAGAAGGCCGGAGCCTGGAGCAGCAATGCCGTCACAGGATCCCTTCCCTGCAACGACAAAGAGGAGGGCTGGAGCAGCAAGGCCATTGTGGGATCCCATTTCCACAATGGTGAAGAGGAGGGCCAGAGCAGGAAGGCCATCGTGGGATCCCATCCCTGTGGTGGCGGAAGTAGGAGTTTGGCTGTGCCTAATGAAAAGGCCCCATTTGTGTGTGTGGGTGAGAATGGGAGCCTTGGGGTGTGTGTGTATGTGAGAATGGGAGTTGCAGTCTGCATATGTCTGTAGGTTAGAATGGAAGCCTGGGTGTGCATCTGTCTGTGTGTGTATAAGAATGGGAACCTGGCTATGTATGTGTGTGTGAGAATGGAAGTGGGGGGTTGGGGTTGAGAGAGTGAGAGCTTGTGGTAGAGCGTGTGAGAGTGATAAATTTTGTGTGTGTGTATGGTAGAGCATATGAGAGTGAGAGCTTGTGAGGGCGTCTGTGAGAAAAAACATGAGCCTGTGTGTGTGAGGGAGGGAGAGAGAAAGGGAAGAAGGCAGTAGGAAAAGAAACAGAATGAGAAGAGATCCTAAAAAGGAATTAGGAAATAACCAACAAGAGAAAAGTGGAAAAATAGAGACTGGGACCAACTGATTAGAAAAATACAAAGATCAGACAAAGGTAAAAAAAAAAATTATTTTGAGATTTTAGCAATTAGAATATGCCATCTTTGGGAATGTGCATTTCTTTTTTTATATAATTTAAGTGTTTTTATTAAAGACACAATGGTACAAGGGTAACACAGAACATTAACCGGTCATAAGAAACAGTGCAGATCATGATAGAGTCCCGTAGCTGTACAACTACAACCAAATTTGTATAGCAGAATATATACAGTTACTAATACAGAGGGGCAGATTTTAAAAAAGGTACGCACGCACGTACTTTTGTTCGCGCAACCGACGCAAACAAAAGTACGCTGGATTTTAAAAGATATGCGCATAGCCGCACGTATCTTTTCCCCCAGGAAAGCCCCGGGACTTAACGTGCGTCCCGGGGCTTGTGCATGCCACCGAGCCTATGCGACATAAGCTCGGCGCACGCAGGGGGTAGCTTTTCAGGGGTTACGCTCGTACCCCTTTGAAAATCTGCCCCATAATGTCAAGCAACACAAGAGAAGTAATAAAGATTCACCAGTACACAGGGTATCGAGTCTATATTGTATCCATAAACATTATCTTCCCACCAATCTTCCACCCCCCCCTTTCCCCCTCCCCCCTCCCCCCTCCAGGTGGCATGCTCTGGAGTGGTGCTGTAACGAGGTGGAATGTCACCGTGTTACCCTTTGCTGTAAACATTACGCTGAGGTGGTCAAGGGCCATAAATGTGAATTGTTCTGCACCCTTCATGAGCCCATCAAGTCCCCTCCTTCCAAGTACAGTGCGCTTTCCATGTAGACTGAAATCTCCCAAGAGTTTTCTTGGAATGTGCTGTAATCTCTGCTAGCAGATAGATTTTACTAAGTTTGTTTTGCACTTCAACCAATGTGATTACTTGCTGTGTCTTCCATTTCCTAGCAATTTCGATCCTAGTGGCAGTAAAAATAAAATTCACCAGTCTATTCAGACCCTCTTTGCCCGGTAACAGGGGAATGCTCAATAGGGCGTGTTGTGGGAGTATCTCTGTCTGAATACCACACATCTGCTGCAACTATGTCTCAATATTAGCCCATAAAATGTGAATCCTGATACAACCCCACCACATGTGTAGATAACTGCCTATATTGTGACACCCTCGCCAGCATAGGTCCGATCTAGCTGGTGATATATGTTGGAGACGTGCCAGAGAGTAGTGCCCCCGGAACAACATCTTGAGTGAGTTTTCAATCATATAGGACGCAACTAGCCCCTTACCAAAACATGTAAAGAGTTTTTCCCATTCCCGTTGGGACAAAGTGATATGTAGGTTGTTTTCCAGGCAATCATGTGTTTAGCCTTCTGGAATGTTTCCTTGCCCAACAAAGCATATAAGAGTGATAGCAGTTTAGTCGTCTGGTCCGCTTTTTGGCATATTATTTCAAAGTCAGACTTCCCTTGCTGTAAATGCCTGCTAATTATAGCGGAGTGTGCAATATAACCTAATTGTAAATACGCATGAGTATCAGACCCATCCAAATCATATTTCAGTTGGAGGTCAGGCTAGGGAACCAGACCTTTATGTCCCCAAACATGCTCCCAAAGTTGAATTCCCCATTTACGCCATTTCCTGAAGACCTGAGTCTCATACCCTGGAGTAAAGTCTCTATTAGCAAACAGGTAAGTGCAATGATGGTATTCCAGGAACCCAAAAGCAATTGTCTTTTGTCAGTCCAGATTCCTAAGGGTAACAACATGGTAGGGGGGAATATATCTCTGGGTTGTATAATCCAAGTTTTCTTGGGCTGCCATAACAAGCTTGATAGGGGTAGATCTCCCAAGTGTTGTTGGCTAAGTGAACCCAAGGCTTCGGCGAATTCCGCCTGTGCCATTCCACTAGTGTCTTAAAGCGTGTCGCTAGAAAGTATCTCCTTAAATTGGGGACCCCTAAGCCACCTTGTATTTTAGATTTATAAAGAGTTTGGCGAGCTATTCGTGATTGCTTACCACCCCAAATGTAGGTCAAGAGCCTCTTCTGCCATTGGACCAACCATTGCCATGGTATCACAATCAGTAAAGTTTGAAATAAATATAGTAATTTGGTAAGTACTGTCATTTTGACAGCAGCAATCCTGCCCAGCCATGATATCCTGTATCTATTCCATTCCTCCAGCTCTTGAGTGATCTTGGACCATAAAGTGCCATAATTTAAGAGGAATAAGTCCTGTGAAGCACTAAGGAACAACCCTAAATATTTTAGTTTTTTATATGCCCATTTAAAGTGAAACCTCTCTTTAAGCATTAACTCTAATGGATGAGGGACATTGACATTGAGAATCTCTGACTTCTCCCAAATTATCCGGATCCCAGAAACTTTGCTAAAGTCTTCCAGGGCTGCGGTCAGGTAAGTGAGTGAAGATTCGGGTTCTGTAACCATAATCAAGATGTCATCCGCAAATAACGACAATTTGGAAGAAAATTATCCCACTTCTACACCCTTTATACCTGGGTGGTGTCGTACCAGGTTGGCAAAAGGTTCCAGGAAGATAGCAAAGAGGAGTGGGGACAGGGGGCAGCCCTGCCTAGTGCTTCGCCTAACCGGAAAGGTGGGGAAATAGCCTCCATTTATTTTAATACAAGCTAAGGGGTCAGTATATAGCTGTTGGATCCATTGGATAAAGTGTCCCCAAACTTCAATTTCCGTAGTAGCGCGAAAAGATAGGGCCAATGCACCATATCGAAGACTTTCTTGGCATCAACCAAGAGAGCCACAGATGGGATGTCATGCTTTGTTACCCACCAAATCATATCCAGGATTTTATGGATGTTATCACTGGCCTGGTGGCCTGGTATAAATCCTGACTACAACCAAATTTGTATAGCAGAACATATACAGTTACTAATACATAGGGGCAGATTTTAAAAAATCCTGACTGGTCGGGGTGAATAATTTGGGCAATGAAGCTGTTTAGTCGGGTCGCTAATATTTTTGCCAGGAGTTTAAGGTCAATGTTTATTAGAGAGATTGGCCTATAAGAGCCGCATGCAGTGGGATCTCTACCGGGTTTCGCAATAACCGTAATGCCGGCAGTATTAGTGGAAGCTGAAAGCTGGGTCCCCACTTTTAGGGCCTGAAAAAATGTAACCAAAAGAGGGGCTAGTTGCAGGGCAAAGGTTTGATAAAACCTACCCGTGTACCCATCGAGCCCCGGAGAATTTCCAGGTTTCAGGGATTTTATGGCGGCTAAAACTTCTGTCTCAGAGATATCCTTATTCAATATGCTTTGTTGGGGTTGCAATAATTCCAAAAGTGTGGAGCTCTCCAGATACTGATCAATATCCCCTACTTCAATATCCTCATCCATAGAGTATAGTTCAGAGTAGAATTGATGAAATCGTTGACAAATGGATTTATTATCAGTCAACATGACCCCATCCTTACTTTTAATCTTAACGATTGTGGTTTGGGCCTGCCTGCGCTTTAAGGTTCAGGCCAGCAACTTTCCTGCCTTATTACCCCCTTCGAAGTACTTCTGTTGCGTCATTTCCAATTGGTGAGCTATAAGTGCAGCATCTATCGATGCTATATGATTCCGAATGTCATCTAATTGTACAGCAAGCGCAGGAGAGGGTGTTACAGTTTTATGGGAACGTTCCATCTCTTTAAGCTTGAGGAGTAACTGAGCCCGTTCACTATTCTGTTGGTTTTTTATATATGCCGCCCGAGCTATAAATTTGGCCTGGAGAACTGCTTTCAAGCAGTCCCAAACCACCTCCGGGTTCACATCCCCATTATCATTGAGCTCTAAATAATTTTGAATATCAGTCATTACTTGGGATACAAAGCTATAATCATCAATCAGAGAGTCATTTAACCTCCAGAATCTAGTTCCTCTATCATAATCCTGGATCCGCAATGTGAACCAGATGGGGGCGTGATCGGACCATAGGATAGGTTCAATATTGACTGCCAGGACTCTGGGGAGCAGTCCCGCACTGCCTAAAAACATATCTATGCAAGAATAGCTGCCATGTGGTGTGGAAAAGAAGGTATAGTTCAGCGACCTCTGATAGAGGGATCTCCACACATCTAGCACACCCTGGCTAGGCATGAACGTTTTCAAGGCACTAGAGCAAGATGTGGTATCAAATCGAGGATTAAGTGTTAGGTTAAAGTCCCGACCCATTATCAATTGACCCTCTATTTTAGGAGATAATGTCTGTTGAAGAGACTGATAGAATGCAGCTTTGTTTGTTGAGGGACCATAAATAGAAACCACCATGAAGAGTTCCCCTCCTACAGAAAGTTTGACCAATAAAAATCTGCCATTGGGGTCTGCCTGAGTCTCCTTTAGTTCAAAATGGAAGTCCTTATGTATCATAATCCCCACCCCTGAATACCTGGATGCAAGGTGGCTGCAGCCCAATATTGGTAAGGAAATTTAGGATTACTCATCAATCCTTGGTAACGCTTCCTTAAATGGGTCTTTTGGAGTAGAACTGCATCTGCCTGCAATCAATCAATCTCTTTAAACAGCAAGCGCCGCTTTCTAGGGGTGTTGAGACCTTTCACGTTTAGAGAAAGAAACTTAAAAGTAGCCATTATATACATCCCTTTCTTCCCCTTGCCAGCTAAGAGTAATAGTAAGCGCAAACACAGTAACCACCCTTTCAACCAAGTTAAACAGCACCCCTTCCCCGTTAGCCAATTTTCGCATCCCCCCCCCCCCCCCCCCCCCCCCCCCCTTTATATCCTTAAAGAGTGTTTTTTTCAAATTACATACACTCAAAAAATTGAAACCCTTGCTTCACGCATCTGATTTCCGGACAGTTCTACAAGCCATGCTGTTTTCTAAAACAGATTATTGCAATTCACTCCTCCTAGGCCTACCCAAAAATGCAATCCGCCCCTTACAAATCCTGCAAAATACTGCAGCCCGTATCCTTACTAACACAAACTCAAAGGAACATATTACGCCAGTCTTGAAGGAGTTACACTGGCTCCCCATTCAATCTTGCATACATTACAAGACACTAACACTTATCCATAAAGCCCTCCACAATCCTGAAATGAAATGGTTTAATAACTCAGTACTATTTCAAACTTCTATTAAACCTACTAGAAATCAATACCTCGCCACTTTACAGACCCCTTCGCCCAAACTATATAACCATGCCTCCACCAAAGCACGAGCGCTTTCCTTTGCTGGCCCTCTGTTATGGAATACCATGCCCACCGAACTGCGCCTCGAGCTATCTCCTAAAACATTCAAGCAAAAACTCAAGACATGGCTATTCACACATGCCTATACTTGAAATATATATGTCTTTCTTCTCATTTATATGCCCTGCCATATCTACCCACACCCCATTTCTATACAACATCTCGAATTTCTCCTAGTTCTGCTTCTACTGTAAATACCCATCCATTTAATTGCGCTTAATTGCATTCGAAGCGCTATCTCCCCCCTCTTACCACCTCTAATTTAGAACTCCATCTCCTCTTAATTCTTCCCGAACCCCATCCCTTTTCCTAGAATCCCTCTACTCTCCAGTTCTGTTTAACTCAGCTCAGCTAAGTTATACCCAAATGATAGTTCTGTTTTTTAAAAGCTTCTACTTGTTTTATGTTCAAATATTTATATACTTACCTTTGTTAAATGTATAACGCTTGTATAACATTGTTAAATGTATAACGCTCCGGCGTAAGTTCTTGTTCACTGTACACCGACGTGATATCTTGATGAGCGGCGGTATATAAAAAATTATAAATAAATAAATAAAATAATCCTGGAGCACTATCTCCGTGACCCAGAAAACCATGGAGGAAGTCCTACAGTACTCCTCTTGACACCCGGTACTGGGATGCTTGTCCAACAGTTAAAGACGTCTTGTATGCTTAAGAATACCAGAATTCGAATCCAAAATGTATAGTACATGGAATAACAAAACCAGTCCCAAATGAAAGGTTTCCATCTATAGCGTTACCCGCGAGGTGAAACATAAGCCAAGGCTAAGTGCAATGTAGCTGTGGGCCTTCACTCGGGAGCCTCCCCTCTTTCGTTGTCAGTCAGATTCCTCTGAAGTCGCCTTCTGCCCTTCGCCACTCTCTGCCATTGGGGTTGTGTCACAGTCACCTTGGTTGTAGGGCCCTGATCTTTAGGCACTGGCAGTGGAATCATGACATTTATGCCAGCGTCTTTCAGGATCCCAGTTGTTTCCATTACTGATTTGGCCTGATGAGTGAATCATGAAAGCTAGACCACCCAGGAAGAGCCATCTGTATCGAATATTTGCCTCGCTGAGCTTAGTGGTGATGCAACGAAACTCTTGCCGTTTTTTCAGCATGACAGAAGAGAGATCAGCAAAAATGGCGATTTCATGGCCTTCCCAGAGACATGTGTGTTGGCACCTAGCAATATTGTATATCTTCTCCTTTAAGGTAAATAAGTGGTAACGCACCACTATGTCTCTGGGCTTGTTTGCAATCTTAGGCCCCAGGGTTCTGTGGGCCCGATTCATTATGATGGCTGGGGCGGGTGCTTCAGCAGAATCAATGCCTTCGCCGAGAAGGAAGGTGAATATTTTTTCCACAACGGCGATGCAGTCGGAGAATTCCTCTATCTCAGGAACACCCCTAATTCAGATATTGCTCCGCCGACTGCAGTTTTCGATATCTTCAAGTTTCTCGGAGAGGGAACGGCATGTCTCCTGCAGGGCCAAATGATCTCTCTGCATGGTGGCCCAGCTTTCTCCTTGTGTGTCCAAGCGAATCTCGGCTTCATCAACCCGCTTGCCAAGCTCCGCCGTTTCTTTCCTTACCTCCGCAATTAATGATGCCACCTCCAACTTATAATTTTTTAGATCCTGTCGGAGCTCTCCGAACCATCCTCTCATCTCCGCACGGGTAGGATACACACCACCCAGCTCACTCGAATCGCCATTGTCTTCCTCCATTTCAGCGATCGTGTCCTCCGGCGCCATATTGGAGCACCCTGGGTCAGAGTCGTCTCCAATCCAGGAGTATGAATATTTGCGTAAATCTGTGGGTTTCTTCTTCGTAGACATCGCCATTCCGTTGTGTAGATACTTATCTAGGACTGGGTTAGTTTTGAGGCTCTTAGGCGTTCAAAAGACGTACTTTTAGCCCAGTGTACTCGGGGAGCTAGAAGTTAAGCTGCTCGCATGAGGAGTGATGTCACTTCCTCGGGAATGTGCATTTAGTATATTTCTTATATTTTTGTATTTTGCTCTTTCTTCAGTATTCCACTGTTCAGTGTCTAGTTTCTCTGGCTTTCTATTTTAGTTTTGTCTACATGTTTCTGTTTCTAATTTATAGTCTTTTATTTCTAGATTAGGTAAGGATTGGTCTCTGTTTTGCCTGTGTGTGACTGAAATGCAGTGTTTCTGCTAGCATGTAGTCCAGCTTGTTCTATTACTCCAGCAAGTGATGTATTAATGTTCTAGGGCCTGATGTAGTATTTGCATTGCTGCTTTTTCAGAAGGTTACTGTTATTTGAGTCTGGAGAGTCAATGTTGTAACTGTATGGTATGGTAAGGTTCTAGTTGTCTCTTTTTTTTTTCAGGAGTTTGTTATTTCACAAAATATTAAACATAGAAATGACTGCAGAAATGGATCAAATGATCCACCCAGTCTGCCCAGCAAGCTTATGATAGTATCTGCTGCACTGTGCAAGTTACCCCCATGCTTATCAGTGCCAGACCGTAAAAGTCAGGGCCCTTGGATGCTGTTTGCATCCAATTTCCCTTAACTGTCGCCATGAAAGCAGAGAGCAATGTTGGAGTTGCATCAAAAGTATCAGGCTTAGTGATTAAAGGTAGTAGCCGCATCAGCAAGTTACCCCCATGTTTATTTGTTCCCCAAACCATAAAAGTCGGGGCCTGTGTTGGTTGCTGTCAGAATCCAATTTCCCTTTTCTCACGTTGAAGCAGAGAGCACTGATGGAGTTGCATTAACAGTGTTAGGTTTCGTGGGTTTCTTGGACCCTTGGCCTGATGTGGAGGTTGATGCTAACTGAGGGATAGGACCCCACAGGTCCCCACCGTCGGGAGGCGAGGTCAGCTGTAGCAGGGGCACGACTATAGTTCAGCAGAGAAGGAGACATCCTGCGTCACTGCCACGTGATCGCAGGTGCCTGCGCTGAGGTATACCGCGAGGCGCCCCGAGGAGCGGGACGGAGAGGCACAATTCAGAGGAGTCGCAGTACTTGGCAGGTCTAGGGAAGAAACCTCCAATGCAGAGGTGCACTAGGCAGGCCCTGAGGAGCAGGGAACGTGGAGGCAGAATCTGGAGGAGTAATGTAGAGACTATCCCGAGGGGCGGGACAGCATAGCAACAAAGTCTCTGATGTAGTGACGTAGACTGCCCCGAGGAGCAGGGAGGCGTAGAGTCATAGTCTCCAGTGTGGTAAGGTAGAGCCTGCCCCGAGGAGCAGGGAAGCATAGAGACGGGATCTCTGATAAACAATGCTGAGGCTACCCCGAGGAGCGGGGAAGCGAGGCAACAGGACTTCTGGAAAGGAGTGCGGGGGCTACCCCGAGGAGCGGAGAAGCCTGGAGACCACATTTCCCGAAAGGAAGCGCAAGCAGGCTCCCGAGGAGCGGGTACCCGAGCCAGAGTCCAAATCAGAGGGTGGAGATCCAAGGCAGGAACCACGGGTCCGGAGAGACAGGAACAAACACCAGAGAGGTCAGGGAACTCGTTGCCAAGTCAGTTTGTGTAGGCCACAGGAGGTGCTTAAATATCTCAAGGTAATGATATAATCAGTCAGGGACGGCCCTTTAAACAGAGAACAGATGGTGCGCATGTGCCTCGGAAGGCCTGGAGTCGGAGCATGGGCCGGCGGCGTCCCAGCCGCCATGTGGAGGAGAGAGGACCAGGAACAGCGCAGCAACAGTGGCAGGACAGAGACACGAATCCACCTGGAGTGAAGGGCCAGGCATGGCAGGATGTGAGTTGGGTCGTCTGCGGCCGCCCGCGGCCGACGGTCATAACAAACAATATCAAGGCTTAATTGTTAAGGGTAGCAACTTCCACACCAGTAAGTTACCCCCATGCACTCGTTTCTTTATTCCCATCCTCTAGCCTTTAGGGATCCACAGTGTTTATCCCATGCCCCTTTGAATTCCTTGACTGTTTTTGTCTTCATCACCTCCTCCGGAAGGACATTCCAGGCATTCACCATCCTCTCCGTGAAGAAATATTTCCTGACATTGGTTCTGAGTCGTCCTCCCTGGAGTTTCATTTCATGACCCCTAGTTCTACTGATTTCTTTCCAATGGAAAAGGTTTGACAATTGTGCATTATTAAAACCTTTCAGATATCTGAAGGTCTGTATCATATCTCCCCTGCACCTCCTCTCTTCCAGGGTATATGTATTCTCATATCCTTCAGCCTCTCCTCATCAGTCTTCCAATGCTGATCCCTCACCATTTTGGTTGCTCTTCTTTAGACTGCCTCTATCCTAATGACGGGATATTTTTTACTGAGGTGACATCGAATTTGAATTTTTTTTTTCATGTTGGTTGTAATGTGAATTGTCTTAGCTCTGTTCTGCACCTGTTCTGATGATTAATGCTATTTTATTGTAGTTATGATGAATTTTGGCTTTCTGCAAAGAGGATTCATGAAAGAATACATTGATTTTTGTTTTATTACATGATTGGATCTGTTTGTTTGTTTTCTTTGCTTTTTACATGATATACTTGTGCATTTATAAACTGCAATAAATATAAAATAAATTAATACAGATTAATAAGGAATTTTTAATGCTGGTAAGAGCTTGAAATAATTGAGGTAAAATGTTTTAAAGTTTCTTGCATGATGCATAATGGCTGTTGCAAACTACTTAGAAAGCCATTGTAGGGTGCAGTATATGGCATTATTTATCAATAATAATACAACTAGTAGGTCTCAAGACCTGCATGCCTATAGCCCACCCATGTTAACCTTGTGCCCACCCAAAAAATCAGTTCTGGCTATGCCACTGCCGCAGCATGCGGCGGCTTGTTAGCTGCATGACTTTACTGCAGCCCTTGATGAGCAAGTCTGTAGATCTTGCGCTTCAAGGCTTACAGAACAGGGTGAGGGGTTGGGGGTCCACTGGGGGGGGGGGGGCATGCAGGATCGATATTGACTGGGCAAACTGGTGGACTAATTGGAAAATCTGGGAATGTTCTCCACGTGAGCATGTTTTAAAATCCAATTACATACTTGTGATAAAGGCGGAAAAGCCCTGTGGCAGGTGCGCGAAGTAGGTTTCCTCGAGTAACCTCTTAAAATTAGGCATGGTAGGCATATTTTAAATCATGTGCACGCATGATTTAAAATTCCAGCATATCTCCGCTCGGGCGCTGATACGCGTGTGTATGGGCACACGCGTGCTCGTTTTAAAACTAGCCTGAATGAGTTTGGCCCCTGGGCTGCTTAAAAAACTTCCAAAATTAATAGCCATGATAGGAAGCTGCAATGCGGTAGACTCAGAAGTAGCATCAGAAAATATTTCTTCATAGACAGGGTGGGGGATACATGGATAACCACCTAGTGAAGATGATAGAGGGGGAAACAGGCAGGTGATGGAGCCAGCATGTGCAGGGCCCAGCTCTCACCTCACCCCATCTGGGCTTGCTTTATGGGAAGCAGAGCATTACAGTGGTTCAAGCTCTGCCTGCGTTCCGTAGCTTGGAGTTGCTGCTGAAACAATCACAATCATAATCACAGAACCCAGGGTGGTCCCACCTGAAAGAAAAAAAAAAAAAAGGGTCTGCAGGGCAGGGATTGATGGTAGGGAGAAGTATCAGGCTGGGCTTTTAATTTTTGGTAAAAAGTTGGCAAAGCCTACTAGGAGTGAGGAGAGGTTGTGGTGCCATTACTGAGGTGCTACCAGAATTTTGAACAAGTTTAATAGTGACAGCGGATCCCCCTGTGCAAAGCAATTTGCTTAAAATATTTAACATTTTGGGAGGGTGGGATGGGGGAATTTGGGAAGTTATAGTGGGGAGGGATGAGATAAGAAGCTGTTGGGTTTATTTGCATTCGTGGTTTGGGTCTGTTCTATTGCTGTTGGGTCAGAACAACACCCTATCACTGTTGTGTATTTTGGTTGTATGAACAAAACTAATAAAAAAAATTGTTGAACATAAAAAAATATTTAACATTTTTTATAATTCTGTTTTTGCCCAGGAGACCAAAATAAATTACAACAACAACAACAAAATCACAATATGAACAAATAAAAGCAATACATGATACAATAAATATAATAAAGTTAATTTAAAAAAAATGAGTTCTTTCCATCTAATAAGAGGCGACCTCCCCTCTCCACACCATTCAGTTCCCTATCACAGGGGGTGGAGTGGAGAGCAGGGAGATGTACCTGCATCCCCGCAGGCTCAAGCTGGGTAACCCCTCCCTCCCCCTTTACTGAAGGGGAGATTATATTCACTGCTGAGCTGCGATCTCGGGCAGAATGCCAGGGTAATCCATTAGGAAGCAGGGCAGAGCGACAGCTGTGCCTTGTGCCTGCCAGCCCAGCCCAGCCCTGGCCCTGCAGTGGGCAACAAAGCAGGAGGTAGTTTGCTTGGGAATTCGGATATGTGATTTTCTCCGGCTGACTGGAGTGCCAGATAAAGTCTGAGAGAACTCTGGCCGTATTGGAGCCCGGAGAGCTTAGGTTGAACTGAGCAGGGCCTTTGGAAACCAAAGAGCAAATCCCTTTGGAACAAAAAATAAATACATCTTAAGACTCGTGGCCAAAGCAGGAGGATTAAACTACTTCTTCTTTTTTTTTTTTTTTAAGTTTCTGCAGAGTTTTAGAAAATATTCACATGCCTGTCTCGCCTTGCAGAAGTTCTCCCATATGGGGCTCCACCCAAGTGCAAGATCACAACTGCGGAACTGCCTGGGCAACACCCTATGTAGGGGCAGGCAAATTAAGGGCTGCCAGAATGTAATTGAAATGTAATTGATCAGATACTTCAATGCAAAAAAAAGACTTTCTAACTCATCACCAGACACAATCCTGCCTTCTGGTCAGTCTCTCCTTACTCTGCTATCATCACCAACCTTTCCCCTTTAAGAAAATAAGAAATGCTTTGCTGGGTCAGACCAAAGGTCCATCAAGCCAGTATCCTGTGGCCAGTCCAGGTCATTAGAACGTACCCGGCAGATCCCAAAAATTCTTGTTTATCCAAGTCCTTGTTGCTTACTCCCAGAGATACATGGCGGGTTTTCCCAAGTCTACCCCTTTTAAGCTCAGCTATGCTAAATGCCTTGACCCACATCCCCTGGCAACAAATCCCCACAGCTTCATTGGGTGTTGAGTGAAAACACGTTCTCTAATTTGTTTTAAATTAAAAAAAAAAAAATGGTCAAAGCTTGACTGTTTAGCAGAATTTCCTCTGGCCTCCACAGCAGAGACTCATCCTTCTATTACCTATGTACCCAAACTCTTTTATGACCTGAATTCCCACAAGGTCGTTCTGCAATTCATCACAATCCGCTTGAGATTTAACTACTCTGCATAGTTATGTGTCATCTGCAACTTTGATCACCTCACTCGTCGTACCCTTTTCCAAATCATTTATAAATATATTAAAAAGCACCAGTCCAAGTACAGATCACTGAGGCACTCCACTGTTTACCTTTTTCCACTGTGAAAACAGACCATTTAATCCTACTCTCTGTTTCCTGTCTTTTAACCAATTTGCAATCCACTGGCTCTTGTGAAATTAGCCACAACCACTCTTCTCCAATCTTGTTGAAATACTCTGGTTTCCAGGCATCTCTTCAATAGGTCTTTTAGCAGACCCACCAGGAAAGTGATGCATATAGGGAAAAATAACCCTTGCTGTAGTTACACAATGTTAGGAGTTAAAAGATTCTAGAATAGGCTGAGGATTCAAAGGGGTAGTGGGAGTCTAAGGTGAACAAACTTTAACTATAACTTTCCTCTTCTTTCCCATGCTGAAGCAGACTTTTCCAATATGTGGCAGTGAAAAAGTTGACAAAGGAACGGACCCCTTAGGTGCACGGCTTGGTGCTCTGCTGCATGCAGGAATTGAAAGCCTCTTGGATCCTCGAGGATGATGTCAGAAGGGCCAGATCTTCCCAGTCATCAAATAGAGACATGCAACTACCACCAACCACGATCCTTCCCAATTCTTATGTTCTTATTTCTCACACCTCTGGTGCTCCACATCTTAACTATTTATATGCATTTTCTATACCCAATTAATCCACTTCTTTATTGATACCCAAAGTATCTTTTTATACCAAAATGTACCATACTTGCAATTTACCCATCTCTATATGTAAAATCTGTATATGCTTTTTTTATATGTTCAATGATCTTGTTTGACAAAGTCCAGCATGAGAGGCTTCTAAGAAAACTAAAAAGTCATGGGATAGGAGGTGATGTCCTTTTGTGGATTGCAAGCTGGTTAGCCTAACCTTAGTGGTGGGAAAATTAATGGAGGCTCTCCTGAAGGAAAGGATAGTGAACTTTCTGCACTCCGGTAGGATGCTGAACCCGAGGCAGCATGGATTCACCAGGGGAATGTTCTGTTGGACAAATCTGATTTTTTTGATTGGATGATTAGAGAACTGGATCAAGGAAGAGCGCTTAATAGATTTCATCAAAGCTTCCGATACAGTCCCACATAGGAGGCTCATGAATAAAACAAGAAGCTTGGGAGTGGGCACCAAGGTGGTGGTGTGGACTACGAACTGGTTGACTGATAGGAGACAGCTTGTAATGGTAAATGGAACCTATTCTGAACAGAGAGCAGTGTTAAGCAGAGTATCTCAAGGATTGGTTTTGGGACCGGTTCTATTCAATGTCTGTGAGCGACATTGCAGAAGGGATAGAAGGTAAAGTTTGTCTTTTTCTAGATGAAACTAAGATCTGCAACAGAGTGGACATGCCTGAAGAAGTATAGAGAAAAGAGATTTAAGAAAGTGTAATGTTGGCCAGCCACAGAATGCCCCGTGACTGGTTGCATTCACCAAAATGCAGAGTAGGCAGAATTCATGAACAGAACTAGATGACAAAACTCACGTAAGGTCTCAAGGAAGCTCAGGAGCTGGAAAGGTTTAGGCCCTTGAGGAACGAATACCTGGTTCCAGGGAAAGCTCTGAGAGAGCGATGGTAACTCACAAATGTTTGTAGCAGCGACAGCTTCCAGGCAGTAAAGAATCTTCAGAGTGTCCAGGAACATGGGCCCTCGAGGAGCGAGTACCGGTTCCTATCTGTAATCTGAAAGAAAAGAAAAAGAGCGAGGCCCCCAAGGAGCGGGTACCTCTGGTAAATCCGAGAAGGCAGAGTAGCTTGGATAGCCAAAGCGAGTCCTTGCTAACTCAGTTTGTTAGTGAAATAGAGACCTTTAAATATTGGAAGCGGATGATGTCATCTCAGGGGGACGCCCCTGAGGTTCGCGCTCTTGCTGGTACTTCAATCAGAGCGCGCGTGCACCCTAGGTCTTCAGGCAACATGGCGGATCTGCAACGTCGAGCCGGTCTGGGGATGCCGGAGGGAGACGGCATGGAGACGCCGTGGCAGCCAGCCGTCCATCAGACCCGGAGGAAGTCGCCACAGAGGTAAAAAGGGTGGAGTGAGGACGTCGAGCAGCGACGGTCGCAACAAACCCGGAGAGGGAATACATACCTGTTTTGCATTGGGAAGCTTTCAAAGCCTTTTTTCGGGGCAAACTTATTAATTTTGCGAGTTATCTTCAAAAGGAAAGGAAGCGTTAGGGGATATGTTGCTGGTACAGATCCGGGATTTGGAGATTAAACATAAAAAAACAAGGTCTGCCAGAATTCTTCAAGCCCTAGAGAAATGCAGGTGAGAATTGCAATCTCTGGGAATACACAAGATCGGGATAAGCCGGGAGCCTTTCCGTCAAGAGTTGCTAAGAAAAGAACGTGTGAGTCACATATTGCTGAAATCAGGCAGTCTACGGAGAGGCTTACCACTAGTCCTCAGGAAATTGAAAATGCCTTCGTGCAGTACTTCTCTGCCCTGTATAAGGAGCCGGATAGCTGAAACCTGCCTGAGATACAAGGGTTCCTGTCCAGTCTAGGGTTCCAGGTCTCTCAGTTTCTCATTCTGGTATTTAATGGGGCAGGGGAGATTGCTCATTCGCTCAGAACCATGGCAGATACCACCATAATGCTTATCTACAAGAAGGGTAAGGACGCATTAGAGTGTGGCTCTTATAGGCCAATTTCCTTACTCAATTCTGATATCAAGATACTTGCTAAGGTGCTACAACTGCTTCTTGAAACTTAGTTTCCCCATTTGGTGCACCCTGACCAGACTGGCTTTGTGAAAGGAAGGAACTCTACATCTAACACCAGGAGATTATTTAATCTCCTTCACTTGGCCAGATTGAAGGGAGTGACAGGGGTCGTAATGTCACTTGATGTTGAAAAAGCATTTGACCGCCTACTTGGCCCTTTTTATTTGCGGTTATAAAAATGGTTGGTCTGCCTGATCGCGTTCTTGCTTGGGTTCAGGCTATGTATGAGAGGCCAAGGGCGTGCTTAAATATTAAAGGCTTTCTTTCCCCCATTTATGCCATAGCTAGAGGAACAAGGCAGGGTTGCTCTCTTTCTCCCTTGCTTTTTTACTTAGCTATCGAACCCTTAGCGGAGGCTATCTGGCAACATCCTGATATTTCTGGATTTTGCACAGGGGGTAGAACTCATAAAATATCCTTATATACTGACGATGTGCTGATTTATATGACCTCTCCTAAAACATCTGGGCTGGCCCTTCTTAAGCTTCTGCTGCAATATGGTTCCCTGGCTGGGTATAAAGTTAACTTTGATAAGTAGGAACTGTTCTTGATAGGCCCAAAATTCTCAGTTCCAGATTCGCTTAAAGAATTTTGGGTGGTCGAGCCGGGGTTTATATATCTAGAGATTTTTATTCCCCAAAATTTTAAAGACAATTTTGGAATCACTCTCCCATTATTTCCAAACTTAAACAAAAAAATGCAGATGTGGGAGTCTTAACCTATCTCCTGGACTGGTAGGATTAATTTACTTAAAATGAGCCTGCTTCCGAAACGTCTGTACTTGTTCCAACATGTATCCTGCTCTATCCCAGTGTGTGTATTTACTGAGTTGAACAAATGGATATCAAAGTTTATTTGGCAAGGGAAGCAGGCCAGGTTGAGTTTGCAGAGACTCTGGTTACCCAAGGTACAGGGTGGTAAGGCTTTACCTAACTTTTGGATCTATTATTGGGCAGCCAGATTTGTTTTTTGAAGGCGTGGTTGGGGGGTGGGGGAGGAGGCATTACTGCAGTTGGAGAAGCTCCAGGCTGAGGCGGTCAATCTTGGGGTGCTCCCCTTTCTATCACGCAACTTCCCCAATGATAGAAGAATTTGCCGGACTAACCCTATACTTGCTCACATGATTCAAGTTTGGAGACAGGTACTTAAGTTTTTGGGGCGGTCAGAGGGTGATGTCTCTCTCATTGCGCCTATTTATGAAAACCCAAATCTTTCCAGGTTTGCCTTCTCTCCTGCTTGTAAGGACTGGAGGATAATGGTCTTGTGTATGTTACTCAGTTATGGGATGAAGATGGATTTCTTACTTTTCAGTCTTTAAGTGAGGAGCATGATCTGTCTCCGCACTCTCATGTCTTTTATCTCCAATTAAAGGGAGTATTATGGGATAAATTCGATCTGGCTCAGCCGCTGTGTAAATTGGATGGGCTGGAGTCTTTTTTGAGTGACCCGGATGCATACCAGAAGAGCATCTCCCTTATATATTTAGGTATTCTTTGTAGTAAATATGGTACTCAAACACCACAGTCCATAATTGACCCTTGGAACACTGATTTGAACCTTTCACTGGACCATAAAGCTTGGAAGCGCATCTGGAACTCTGCGCATCATATCTCCATATGCGCTAAGAGGGAGGAATTAATGATTAAACTATTGAACAGAACTTACCACACACCCTTCTTCTACTCTAAATGCTTTCTGGATACTGGGGACCAATGTTGGAGGGTGTGTGGTCAGACAGGCTCATATATCCACATGTGGTGGTTCTGTCCACCGGTTGCCGCATTCTGGGAGCAAATTACTTAGGAGATAGTAGATATTTTTAGTATCCCTGTTCGGTTGACTCCTGAATTGGGGCTGCTGGGTCATTGGGACAGGTCCTTAGTCCCTGTTAATTATAGGCCGTTAGTGGGACAGTTGCTTTTAGCAGCAGGATTTACTTGCCACTTTTTGGATGACATTTCCTAATGTTGTTTACTGGAAAGCACAAGTTAGGGACATTGTTGATATTGAAATGTTCTGTTTTGACCTTAAAAATGAACAAGCTAAATACGTTAAAATCTGGGGTCCGTATCATGAGTATTTGCAAGCTATGTAAGCTTGTATATGTGTCTTTGTCCATCCAGCAGTCTGGTTTCTATGACTTTATGTACGTTATTTCTTTCCTGTGAAAAGGTATTTCATTTGTACGATGTGGAGAAGTTCCTCCTTTGTTACCTTTATTTGTTGTATGCCATGCAAAAGTTTAAAAATAAAAAGTTATAAAAAAAATAATAAAATATGGTCAATGAGATCTTCTGGGACCTCTTGTAGTCTCATGTTGTGGTATACCTGGAGACATCCTTATCTTTTCACACTCCCTGGCACAGCACCATGAGCATGTTAGACAAGTACTATAGAGACTCCATGACACCACTCATATGCCAAACTCAAGGAATGTACATTTGAACAGGAAGAAGTGCCATTCCTGAGCTACATTGTCTCCTGGCATGACCTGTGTATGGACCCTGAGAAGGTAAAGGCCATTTAAGACTGGCCCCAATCCGTAGGGCTCAAGGCCTTACAATGCTTGCTTGGCTTTGCTAATTATTATTGTCAATTCTTGCATGGGTTTGCCTCCTTAGTGGCTCCCCTCACTGCCCTTACCAAGAAGGGCGCTGACACCAGACATTGGACGGAAGAAGCCATTTAGGCCTCTGGCTGTCTCAAACAGGAATTTCTCTGAGACCCCTGTCTCCACCATCCATCGAAACCCTTTGTCATGGAGCTAGATGCCTCTGCCATTGAGGCAGGGGCTGTCCTTGCTCAACACAGTGATCCAGGGATTCTAGGCTGTGCTTTTTCTTTTCCAAGAAATTCACTCTTGTGGAAAAGAACTATATTATTAGGGCCAGGGAACTCTTGGCTATGAAATTAGCACTGGAAGAGTGTCACACCTACTGGAGGAGGCAAGACACCCAATCATGATCTTCATGGACCACAAGAACTTGGAATGCTTGCCGCAGGCCCACAGTTGAAGCATCTACAACGTGTATCCTAACAAACGCGCACTGGATAGCGCCCAATGCATTTAAATTCTATGTAAATAGAGGCATTCGCTATTACCACCCAATGCAGGAAAGTGAGCCTAAAAGCTGGGTGCCCATTGCACATTTTGTAACGCAGGGAAATTAACTCCAGCTCTAGAGGTGAAGTAAAGTTAACTCATAATCGAGGGCTCATAAAAACAAAATTAAAAATTATTATTAATTATTATATACTGATGTTTGTAAAGTTCGTTATACTATATCTTATCATATCTTAACCTCCCTATGTTGTAACTCGTTTATTGTCAAACGCCCCGGCGTATATGCTTGTTCTATGTACACCGACGTGATATCTTTGATGAGCGGTAGTATATAAAAACTAATAAATAAATAAATAAAAAATTGTTCCTCTGTGTTTCTATAAATGTGTTCTCCTTAGTATCATATTTACCGCTTCTCCAGTTTCCCTGTCAAGTCAATATATATAATTTTTTCTTCATCTTGTTTTCTTGTAACTAATTTAATAAGTGAAGATTTAGAAATGTGTTTTAAAACGGTTTAAAAAAAGACTGCTTTGTCCCATGCTCTAAATTTAGTTTCTACACATTTTTTTAAACCTTTTCAAAACAGATTTTTAAACCAGTGTTTATTAAATTAGTTACGAGAAAAGAAGGGAGAGAAAATGATATATCATTTGCTTGATCAGGAAAACCAGAGAGAAGCGGTAAATTATGGCTTTGTCTCCCTGCACGGTTTTCAACAATACAACCTGAAAAAAGTGCGCTTTTGTTAGGAATGCACAATTTTAGATACCCGTGCGCCCAGTGCAATAAACTTTTGAGCGCTTTTGAGCACCAGAGATGGTCATTTCTCCCTTAGTGTGCCCTTTTTTACGCTGCTCTGATTTTATGTTCATTTGAATACTGCATCAGGCACACGGGGGAAGTGGTCGCGTGCGCATTAGGAAAAACGGGTGCTCATTTTGGACGCCTGTGTTATACGGGCTTCTTATTGCATCAGCCTGACGGTGAGTAGACTTAGCCCCCACCCTTCTATCCATCCCATTAGCAACTGAAAAATGACGATCAAACTAAAAACCCAGCCACTAGGATGGTTAACCAGGCTGATATGACCCCCTTATGAATTTATAAAAAGCTTCAGGGATTATTACCTTTCCTTTCTCTACGGGAAAGTGAATACAATCCTCTCAAACTGCAATAAACGTTTTCTTATGCACGATAGAGTCTGTAGACACCAGATTTCCCATCTGCATGCAATTATGTGACGGATTTCCCCACTGCCAATAGGAAAGCGGGCTACTTTCCTTCCGAACCAGCGCAATCCCCTTTTTTTGCCCAGCAATCAATCAAGCAGCTGCTCCTCTTACACAGTGGGGTAGATTTTATAAATCTACGCGCGGGCGTACTTTTGTTCGTGCACCAGGCGCGAACAAAAGTACGCTGGATTTTATAAGATACGTGCGTAGCCGCGCGTATCTTATAAAATCCGGGGTCGGCGCATGCAAGGGGGTGCACATTTGTGCAACCTGCGCGCGGCGAGCCCAGCGCGCGCTGCCTGTTCCCTCCGCCTCCCCTCACCTTCCCCTCCCTTCCCCTCCCTAACCCACCCCCCCCGGCCCTATCTAAACACCCCCTACCTTTGTTGGCAGATTTACGCCTGCAGAAAGCAGGCGTAAATCTGCATGCGCCAGCGTGCTGCTGGCGCGCCATCACCCGACCCAGGGGCTCGTCCGGAGGCCTCGACCACGCCCCCGGGCCCGCCCCCGAAACGCCGCGTCACTCGCGGCACGCCCCCCGACACGCCCCTCCATGCAAGCCCAGGGACTTACGCGCGTCCCGGGGCTTGCGCACGCCGAGCCTATGCAAAATAGGCTCGGCGCGCGCAGGGGGGGTTTGGGGTAGGTTTTCGGGGGGTACGCTCGTACAATACGCGCGTACCCCTTTGAAAATCTACCCCATATTGAAGCTGGAATAGCAAAAAGAGGTCCCTCTTCTCACATTGCTACTGTTTTCCCCGTTACAGATCCCACAAACTTTCCGGTTCTCACCCAGTAATGTTGTACCTTAGGCTGTGACCAAAACCTACGGCCTAAGGCACTTTTATCTTTACCACATTTCAGCCATAAATCTGTCTGAGCAATTTTTGCCTTAAATGCTTGACATTGAGACAAACACCCTTAAAAAAAGAAGTTTCCCTAAGAGAAGCACTTTTAAATAAGTTTTACAGGAATTCCTGAGTTAACAACTGCCTCTCCTTTAACTGGGACCAGGCTCTATTTTCCATTTATCTATTAAGCCCTCTAGGTTATTGTAGAAATCTGGCTCTTATCCCTTATTTATTTATTTAAAATCTCCTGATGCATTTGCATATCATTGACTTACTTCATCGGGAGTTTACTTCCAGTTCGAGGGCTGCAAGCAGGCCTGGTTTTCAGGATATCCATAATACATATGCATGAGATTTGCATACAGTGGAGGCAGCGCATGCAAATTTCGGGCATATTCATTAAGGGATGTCCTGAAAACCAGGCCTATTTGTGTCCCTTGAGGACTGGAAGCGAATGCCACTCCTCTGGTCACCAGTGCAAGCGTGAAGGCTAGGAAAGGGAGCTGTGGGCCTTCGGGCACTGCCCTATTGCATGAGTGGTCAGTCCACCCCTGGTCAGAGCTCACTCTGGCCACATGTTGCTTAAGAGTAGACTACTGAATACAGAGGTCTGTGATCATCCCCCCCCCACCGGCTAGAAACTCCTAAGGACCAGGTTTAAAAATATATATATAAAAAACTCACATACGAAATCCCTCTCTCCCCACCCTCCCAAACTAAAATTCACTTTCCCCAGTAGCAGATTCTATCTCGCCATAAGAGCAGGAACTTTACCCTTGTATATGCAAGTACTCTCCGCCCTCACCTGCTTTGGAGCTGATGAAGGGAGTAAGCCAGAGAGCTAGCCAGGAAATGAAGTAAGTTAGTCTAATTAAAAAGGTGGCATCTCTTTTAGCTTCCATTTCTACCCATGTGTAATTATGTAGTACTGCTGGGATGGGGCTGGGGAATAGAGCACTTTCCACACCAATGTTTACTGTTTCTGCTCTACTTAAAATGCTAAGGACTAGTGCATGAATGAATGTACATAATACATTAAAAAACAAAACAAAACATGTTTAACATACTTCCACAAAAAGTAGCTCCAAAAACTACAATTCATCCAATATTTCATGCACTAGAGGAAAAAAAAAACCACACAAAGTAGAAAGTCCAAGCTGCTGCTTCATTTAGTTGGAAAAATTGCAGCTCTCCATAGCAGCAAGCCATGAGAGCAATGTCCCTTGCATAGATTTGTTAGCTGGAAAATACCAGAGCCAAAGCCAGGCAATTTGGCACCTATGGCTAAGTGAAAAAAACCCCAACCCAAACATACCCTCAACTATTACACAACACTATGAGCTGAGAAACTAAATTGTCTAACTTTAAAAAAAGCGCACATTAGATATAAAAATTACTTAAACACAAGCGATCGACCTTAGTCCCAAAAACGTGATCCTCGGGTCTGCATAGATTTGATCCTTAACATTTACCCAACTGATTAGTAATTTCTACCTTATTAAGCAATAGGGAGGTTGAAGAGGGAACTTGCACTGTTGAGCCATATCACGCCTCTTTTTGTTTTTATTATATATGCAGGGGCGGCTCAAGGCAATATGCCACCCGAGGCGAGGGACAAGATGGTGACCCCCGTTCCTCCTCCCTTCAGCCACCTCCAGCGGCCGGCAGCAGTGGCATCCCTCCTCCCTTCAGCCGCCGCCGGCCTGGGTCGGCAGCCGCGGCAGGGGCAGGCGGGTGAGGGCGGACGCCACAGTGGCGTTCTGAGAGGGGCGTTTTTTTGCCGCCTCAAAATTCTGCCGCCTGAAGCAGCCGCCTCACCCCGCCTCATTATAGAACTGCCCCTGTATATATGATTTAAATTTAAGTCGATTCTAGAGCTCACTCCACAACTGAGCACATTATGGTGTACCACAAAACCACCAAAATCTCAGAACCTTTACAATAAACCTGCCATACCATAATAGCACTACCACAAGGATTCACACAGCAAGAACGTTACCGCGGGGCCTATGGTTCCTCATAGCTAAAGCCCCTTGCACCACAGGCTCCTGTCCCCGCACCCATGGCTCACCCACTTCCTAAACACTTTTCATTGCTTAGTCTCTCACTAGATTTCTATTTGCCACATGTCTTGTCAGCTGTATGTTTCTCCTTCACGGCTGGCTTGTTTTCTTTTTAACGTATTAGCACTAGCTCCACTTCTGCTGACAAGACCAGGCCTGGTTACATTCCCAGTGCACACTGTGTGGTGTAGCCTTAAGCAACAACCCCTCCCTACAACCCCTTTCCAAACCCAGTCACCTCTCTTTCATACCTGGGAACTTTAGAATCGTGGTCACGCTGAGATTCAACGTGGGGTTGGGGGTAGGGCACCCACAACTCTTCTACTCCCTCCCCCCAATACACACATTCAGACTTCCCCTCCTCCAGCACTCTTCCCTTCCCTAGCCGTAGGCACACCGAGCTTGTGCTCTGCTTCCTGCTTCAGCCTAGGGTTGCCAATTATATGAATTATTTTACTGTCTGTGTCAAGATTTGCAGATTGGCGGATTATAAATGATTAAATAAATAAATAAGCCATCACATTTGGAAACACTTGGAGGAGCTGTTTAATATCTTGGCTGATGGGATTTACACGCATGCCACACTTATTACTACTCTTTACCATTACAAAAACACAGAAAGAGCTATTTATTTATGTATTTATCTGTTTATTTGGACATTCTATATACTGTCGTTCCATGTATAGATTACAACAGTTTACAAAGTGACATTCATAAGTATAACTTAACAAATAAACAAACAAAGATTGGTTTCAGTGGTGGTGTTCATTGGCAGGCATTATCAAGTCAAGTTTTCTAGTATCTATTAAAATTGATCTATTACATAAGGCAGAGATTATGGATAATTGAATTTAATTGATAGTTTTCATGTCTTAATCAGTGAGCTGTTTTGAGAATCTTGCATTCTCTCATTTGATTATTATTCATAATTTATTATCCTTTGTCCTCCTTGTTTTTGTAAGTATGTCTATTCTGATGATTTTATGTTAAATTATAAGCGTTTTTGAATAGCCATGATTTTAATTCACGTTTAAATTTCTTTCCATCTGGTAAAATATGTAGCACCTCAGGCAGGGAGTTCCGGAGCTTTGGACTTGCTATTGAAAACACTCGATCTCTTGTTTGCATCAGATGTGCTCCGTATTGTGGGAGTAGACAAAAGGCCTTTATTTTGAGATCTTAGTGTTTGCTGAGGATTGCACAGTTGAAATGTTACTCCTAATAAGCCGGTGTTAATGGCGTGAATGATGTTGAATATTATCGTTAATACTTTATAGTAGATTCTGGATTGTACTGGTAACCAGTGCAGTGACATCAGCATGGGTGTTATGTGATGAGATCATATTTCCTTGATCCTAATAATAGTCTTGCTGCAGCGCTTTGTAATAGTTGTAATGATTTTAAGTGGCTTGCTGGAAGACCTAGTAGTAAGGAATTACAGTAGTCAAGGTTTAAGAAGATTAGTATTTGCAGTACAGTATGGAAGTCCGCAAACGTTAATAATGGTTTCAACCGATGCAGTATATGCAGTTTGGCGAACCTTTCTTAATTAATTTACTGATGTGCATTTTCGTTGTGAGGTTCTCATCTAGCTGTACACCTAAAATCCCATACTTGATTTGAGGGATTAATTTGAAAATTACCCAGGTGTAGGGCATGTAGTTTAAATGATGCTGAGTTATTACTCAGCCAAATGATTTCAGTCTTTTTGGGGTTTAATGTTAGTTTGAGTTGCAATAGTTCTTGTAATGTTTTCATATATAGGGAGAGTATTGAAGCTGTGTTTGCAAATGACATGGAGAATGGGATGTAAAACTGTAAGTCATCAGCATACAAGAAGAAAGTTATTCCTAGATTCGTCAGTAATTTACACAGTGGGAGCATGTAAATATTGAATAGGGTTGCTGAGAGGGCTGAGCCCTGAGGGACACCTGTATCACACTGGAAAGTGTCAGATATATGGTTGCCCAGTTTGACTTGGAACGTTCTGTTAGAGAGAAATGAAGTGAACCATCTGAGAACTATTCCATCGATCCCTATGTTTCTCATCTGATGGCATAACATGTTATGGTCCACCATGTAAAAGGCGGCTGTTAAATGAATTAGCACAAGAATTTAGCTGCGTCTAGCCCTCGTAGTACCGAGTCCGTAAATGAGAGGACTAATGTCTCAGTTGAGTGATGTTGTCTAAATCCAAACTGATTTGGGTATAGAATATTTTTATCTTCCAGGAGATTTACAAGTTGGGATAACACTGCTTTCTCAAGAAAGTTTGCTAGAAACGCCAAGTTGGATATTGGACGACAGCTGTCCCGATCGTCAGTTCTACCAGACTTATTTTTTAGGATCGGTTTTATCACTGGTTGTTTTAATCCATGTGGTATAATTCCTTCTGAAAGTGAAAGATTAATTAAGGTTGTGATTGTCGGAGTGATTACATGGTGTACTTGTTTCAATGAACTGGCTGTTATTGGGTCATGTAGGTGAGTGGCAAGTTTAATTTTAGCAATGATTTTACTGCTTTCCATTTTTAATACTCTATCGAATGTGGACCACTTGCCTCTGTCATTTGAGTCTTCAGGTGCATTTGCTGGAGGATTGTTAGTAAATTGTTTTTTCAACGTATTAATTGTGTCTATGAGTGCGGTGGCGTATTTGTTGCAAGAGGGCTTTGTGAAGTTGTAGGTTCTCGATATGGCAGATATGACGGGTCTTTATTTACATTTTTAACAGTCTCTAAGAGCAGTTTAGAGTTAAATATAACCCCATGAATTTGTTTTGCATAGTAATCTTTTTTTGCTTTGTTGACTAGTGTATGGTATTTTGTAAGGAAAGATTTTCCTAGGGATTCAGCAAAGGGGCATTTCCGCCATTGTTTCTCTAATTTTCTTAGGTTCTGTTTAGTGCTTCTCAATTCATCTTTGTACCATGGCTTCTTATTTTTGGAGTTATTCCTTTCTTTGTTAATGGTTTTTGTCTGGACAGGACTAAGGTTTTCAGCTATGTCATTGACTAATATCTTATCCCAGGAATCAAATGCTGATGTGGAATTTTTACATTTAGTTCATGGATTTTTTCTTCTATTTTTTCAGCGATTAATTCCATCTCTATCTTTTTTCCTGAAGGTGAATGTAAGTTTATTATCTGTGCTATTATGGATTTGGTTGGTGAAGGTTATGTCCTCTTTTATTAATTGGTGATCAGACCAGGGCAATATCATGTGTGAGGTACTGAAGAGGCAATTACTTGTATTAGCAAATATTAGATCTAGAGTGGGGCCCGCTTTATGAGTGGCTCTCGAGACTATTTGTGACCATCCCAGGGCTTCCATTGCTTCTAAAACAATTTCACAAGCTATGGTTCTCGGTGTTTTGTCTTCCTGGAGGTTAAAGTTTCCTATAATTAGTGTAGATTCTGGTGATGGAAAAACTTTAGGGCCAGATTTTAATATCTACGCTCGGGCATAGATTTGTGCGCGCAACCTGGCGCAGACAAATCTACACTCGATTTTATAACATGCGTGTGCAGCCGTGCGCATCTTATAAAATCCAGGGTCGACGTGCGCAAGGGGGTGCACACTTGTGCACCTTGCGCACGCCGAGCCCTAGGGGAGCCCCGATGGCTTTCCCCGTTCCCTCCGCCCCCCCACCTTCCCCTCCCTTCCCCTATCTAACCCGCCCCCCCAGCCCTACCTAAATCCCCCCCTACCTTTATTTTTTTATTTACGCGCGTAACCCTTTTAAAATCCGCCCCTTAGTGAATAATTCAATCGGTGGTGAGCAGTCTTTTTGTACTACACCCGGTGAACAGTAGACCAGGCCTATGTTTAGCTGATGAGATTTTAAAATTGCTACTTCATAGGGAGGGTAAATCTCTACTTTGCACGGTACAAGCTTAAGTTCTTTTTCACAGATTATTAATAAACCTCCAACTTTTTGTTTAGGTCTAGGAAAGTGAAATACCTCATAGTTAGGGTGGAAAATTTGGTTTAGCAGTACATTATCTTTGTCAGTCAGCCAGGTTTCAGTGATGCAAAATATAGTTGGTTGTAGATCTTCTAGGGGGATTTATTTTTTTACATAGACTGAACATTTAATAAAAGCAGAGCAAACATTAGACAGGATGAGACAGTGGAAGTGTTAGTACTTATGTTTTGGGAAGACCAAGTTTGTGATTCTTCTTTGCTTCCTACCCGAGGCATTCTTTAGGCCTCCATTCAGGCCCCGTCCTATCGTGGCCTCAATAAAGCACGTGTGATCCATGATTGTATTTTCAGTGCAGGGATCAATGCTTTAATCAATTTCAGGCGCGCATGAAGGTTATAGGCTAGGAGGATGTGATGTTGTGGTATAGGCAGTTCGGGCTTGCGCACAAAGGAGGACATGGTGTCTGTCTGCAGCAGAGGACCTGAAGGCTCATTTGCATACTTCTCCCAGCAGCAGACTCCAGAGAACACTGCAAGCCATCTAAGTTTTAGCTTTCACAGCCTTCCACGCTGTTGCCAGCTGCAGAAAACCGGAAGGCTGATTTGCATACTTTTCAAAGCAGCCCCATCAGACGATTGTAGAAGACACTGCCAGCCATCTAGGTTTCAGCTTTCACAGTTCCTATGCTCTTTCTAATACCAGAGGACCTGAAGGCTCATTTGCATACTTTTCCCAGTAGTTCCATCAGAGGACAGTGAAAGCTGTCTAGGCTGTTTCCACAGCCCCCACACTGTTTCCTGCTGCGGAAAACTGGAAAGCTCATTTTCATACTTGCCCCAGTAGGGAACACTATCAGGCCGATACTGTAAAGTGCGCTCAGCTGAGCGTACTGTTTAACCCAGGATGGATGCGCATTTTGGACACTTGTCCACAATCCCTTATATGATAAGGGGTTTAGCACATCCATAATGCACATCCAGACACCCCCCCCCCCCCCCCGAAACTAATACTGCTCATCACATGCAAATGCATATTGATGAGGCTATTAGTCATTCGCCCCAGATACTGTAAAGAAAATGTGTGCCCGATCTGCGTTATTAAGTTGGAGGAGCCAAAGGTTAAAAAAATAAAATAAAATAAAATGTGTGCCAGTGGGTCAGGTTAGGAAACAGACGCTTGTAAAATTGAGCATCCATTTTCCTAATCCACTGACAGCTACCTCTCCTGGGCCAAAGAGATGCTAGGGGCATGCAATTCTCCCTAGTGCCTCCTTTTAGCATGACCCTTCATTTGCGTGCTGTATTGCGTGCCCAGAAGAGGGGACTCTGCATGCATTAAAAGAGTGGGCACTGAAAACGGGCGTGCTTTTTTAGTGCATCAGTATTGTATCGGCCTGTTAGTGTGTAGTTTCTATGTAGGGATCTATAGCAGCTTGGATTGTTCTGTTTTCCTAATAGGGAGTGTATTACTATTTTAGGCCTGGTGTAATATTTATAGTATTAACTTTCATAGGTAGGGTTGTTGCTGTTTGATGGCTGAGGGTCATGCCCATGCCCAAGATGCATTACAGTAGGCCTAATACCATATAGGCTCCAAGTATCTCTTGGTTTTTTTTGCAGGGTTTTCTGGTTGGCATCTCAGCAGTGCAAGAAATATAATATACATATTGTAAGTGATATTTTTACCTCACAAGACTGTGCTTTGAATGTTATTTATGAATTTATAATAGATTTTACATGAAAATTGTTAATTGTGCGTGAGGAGGGTGTGATGGAGTAGAGGGTGCAAGGTTACAGAGTTTTCCTAGGGCACCTCCTACCCTTGCATTGGCTGTGGGCATTGCTGTACAAACATTTAACAGAGTCTCCCAACTCATGGTGGCATGTGTTGTGTAATGGGTGAGGGTGCAGACTTTCACTTGGCCATAGGCACCAAATTGCCTGGCTACAGCGCTGCTGGAGCAGACAGCAGAGAATAAAAAAAAAGTCACACTGCTCCCTAATCTAGCCCATTGCCTGTGTTGCCAGATTGGTCTATTCCACACCCAGTTGGGCTATTTCCTTTCCTGTTGTACTGATAAGCAATTGTGGATGTGGGGGTTTGGCTACTCAGAGCTGGTCTTTGGGGTGGGAGAGCTGGGCATTTGCTGAGTGCTGGGAGCTGAGGGGCATCATGAGCACAGCCAGCATCTACCCAGCCTGCAATGATGGAGAAGAGGCACTGGAGGCCAGAGAAGTCCCCATCCCGCCGTGGCTCGAAGAGAGGGGCAGGCCCTGAGAGTAGATGGGTGGGAGAGCTGGTGTGAGGGAGAGAGGGGGAGTGTAAGAACACAAACACATCTGAGAAAGAGAAAGAGCACATATTTGTGTGCGCGTGTGGGAGAGCGCACAACTGAGAGAATGAACCTGTGTGAGTGAGTACGTGAGAGAGTGAGAGCCTTGTCTCACAGGCTTACACAGTTGTGTGTATATGGAGGGGGGGGGCAGCCATTTGCCACAGGGCCAGCCCTGGAGCTACCTTTGGACTAATTAACCCATGGTACGCGCCAGCATTTCTCTTAAATTCTGGGCTTAGCCGCAATAGCCTGCAGTAAGCAGCCAACCAAGTATGGCAGCAGCTGGCTGTGGCCTTCCGCACATGCTGAGGACACGGGAAGCACATAGAGGCCCCCTCCTCTATGTGCTTCCTGTGTCCTCAGCATGTGCAGTCCATTACCTCCACCTGCACTAGACTAGAGGCACAGTTGCTTCATTCCAGCCTGGAAGCTAGAGTTGCCAACTTTCAGCTGTCAAATTTCCAAACATTTTGGAGATGCTGTTTAATATCTTCGCTAATGGAGTTTATGCACATGCAACTTCTTGCCACTTTTTACCATTAGAAAAACACAGAAACGTAGAATATCATAGCAGATAAGGTCTCCTCTAGTCCACCCAGTTTACTTCCTGCTCCAGCATCCCAGACCCCAGTTGACCTCTGTCTTCCCCCTCACTTCTTTGCAGTTAGCGATCCTCTGTCTTTGTGGTGCATGTCCTTGCACTGTTTGCTTTCACCTGCCTCACCTCCACTACCAGATCGCTCCATGCATCCGCCACTCTCTTTGTGAAGAAATGTATTCTGATGTTCCTCCTGGATCTCCATACTGGGACCCCCTACCTCCGCTGCTGAACTGTCCCCCTCCCCCCAAACCACAGTTCCCACTGAAAAGGGAGATTGAGAGATAGCTGCAAGGAGAGGGACTAGGGTTAGACATCCCCCCCCCCAACTTGGTCATGTCTGAGGTTTACACTGCTGGGGGAGGTAGGAGAGAGAGAGCAGAACTGTGGGACAGCAGGAGGCTGAAGGGGAGAGATGGGGGGACGGTGGGGGAACAGGAGAGGAGATTGGGTGTGAGGCAGAGAGAGTTGCATGAGGTAATGAGCAGACATGAGTATGGGCATTGAATAGTGAAGGTGGCCCAGGGCATCTATTGGAAGCAAGCCTTGCCCATGAGCAGAGCACAGGAGAAGTTTTTGCAATTGCCCATCCTCTGTCTGCAGAGTAAAGAGGTGGGTGAGGTTGGGGCAGGATTAGCACTTATGCACAGACTTTTGCATTTGCAAATGTGTATGTTCTGGGGCCAGTTCTTTTCAAATATCTTTGTGAGTGATATTGGGGAAAAAGGACAGAAGGAAAAGATTTATTTATTTATTTATTTTTGGCAGAAACCACTAAGATCTGCACCAGACCGGACACACCTGAAGGAGTAGAGAGAACGAAAGAAGTGATGTAAGAAAGCTGGCGGAGTAGTCGAAGGTTTGGCAGCTGGGATTCAATGCCAAGAAGTGCAGAGACATGCATGTCGGGTGCAGAAATCCAAAAGGAGCTCCATGTGATGAGGGGGTGAAAGACTGATGTGCTTGGACCAGGAAAGAGGCCTCGAGGCGACAGTGTCTGACGATCTGAAGGTAGTGAAGAAGTGTAACAAGGCGGTGGCTAAGGCCAGAGGGATTGCTGGGCTGCATAGAGAGAGCGGCCTAACCAGCAGTAAACCGGAGGTTATAGTGCCAGGTGGCCTCACCTGGGAGTACCATGTTCAGTTCTGGAGACTTCTTCTCAAAAAGAAGAGACAGGATGGAAGTGATTCAGAGAAAGGCGACCACTGTCCTGCACCGGAAGACTTATGAGCATGAAGGACCTAAATATCAGGCCGATACAGTACAGTGTGCTCCGGAGCGCACTGTTAGCTGGCATTTGGATGCGTGTTTGACGCGCAGGGGTCAGGAACCTTTTTGGCTGAGAGAGCCATAAACGCCACATATTTTAAAATGTAATTCCATGAGAGCCATACAATATGTTTAAAACTAAATACAAGTAAATGTGTGCATTTTATGTAAGATCACACTTTTAAAGTACAATAAGTCTCTCAAAATATTACACCAGGCCTTAAGACACCAATACATCTCCTATTAGGAAAACGGACCAAGTCAGGCTGCTATAGAGTCCTACACAGAAACTACACGCCAGCAGAAAACCTCACCTGAATCACGTGCTGTCCCTCACCTAACATAGAATAAAGAGACCAAAACGCATAATAAGAAGCATGCAGAAAAAACTGAATTGGAAACTGCAACAAGCCAGAGTCTCTGTATGCAGTGTAACAAAGGAAAAAGAAACATCACCCATCCTTATAAAACAAATCAAGAAATATAAAATCATCAGCAGTAAAACTGTACTAACAAAAAGAACATATTTCGAAACAGCTGATGAGTGGAATATCCAATAATTAAAAACTCATATAAAACATTTCCAGACACCAACAAAATATTTCAAAATAGCAGACACAAAGACCCAGTAATGAAAAATAATAAGGATACATGCTCTGCATACCTGGGAACATTTGATATCCAGGTGTCCTGAGATTGTTCTGAATTAGCAGGAGGTGGGGTGGTTTGCTTGGAACTTTCTCCTCTCTCTCTGTCACATACCAGCGCTCTCTCTGACACTGGCTCTCAATGACACACCTATACACACATGCTCTCAGTCACTCACATATACACATGTTTTTTCTCTCTCACTTATATAGGCTTTTAATTACACATTTACACACATGCTGTCTATCTTTTCACGCTTACACACACACACACACAGGCTTTCAATCACATAAATACATGCTGTCTTTTTCTCACACACAGTCTCTCATTCACATGCTTACAAACATGCGCTCTCTCATTTACACACACGCTCTCAATCACATACTCACATGCTCCTTCACCTAAATCGGCTCTCAATCACACACAGACACACATGATCTCTCTCTTACTTATACACACAGGCTCTTAATCATACATACACATGATCTCTCACACACACAAAGGATCTCAATCATACACACATACTCTTTCACACAAACAGGTTTTTAATCACAAACTTACACATACAGGTTCCCAATGGTAAACTTACATTCATGCTCTCTCTCTAAAACAGACAGGCTCTCAATCACAGACATACTCTCTTTCACATGTACAGGCTCTCAATCATTCACATACATGCAATCTCTCACTCACTCACACACAAACCCCCCCCCCCCCCAGCCCAGAAGAGGAAGTGAAGAGTATCGGGTGCGTGCGCGGCAAGAAGAGTCCACGCTAGTGCGCTCGGCATCGGCCCGAAGAAAAGAAGACTGCAGCGCGGCTCGGAGGAAAATGAAGAGGTTCAGCCGCGGCCGATGGGACTCCGCCTCCGCGAGGGCTGAAAATGAAGAGGTTAGCGTTGGGAGGAGGCTGCTGCTACCGCGAGTTCCCGGGGTGGGGGTGGGGGAGAGAGAGAGTGAATGCCCGCTCATTCACTCTCTCTCTCCCCCACCCCGGGAACTCGCGGCAGCAGCAGCCTCCTCCCAACGCTAACCTCTTCATTTTCAGCCCTCGCGGAGGCGGAGTCCCATCGGCCGCGGTTGAAGCTCTTCATTTTCCTCCGAGCCGCGCTGCAGTCTTCTTTTCTTCGGGCCGATGCCGAGCGCACTAGCGTGGCCTCTTCTTGCCGCGCAGGCACCCGATACTCTTCACTTCCTCTTCCGGGCCGCGGGGGGGGGGGGGGTGGCGGGAAGAAGAGAGCACGCCGGTGCCGCTGACTCCAGCTGTCCTGCCGCGTTCCGCCCGGGCTGACAGCATTTTAAGCCCGGGCGGAGGAGGACCGGGGAGCAGCTGGGTCAGCGGGAAAGTGTGGCGACACTTGTCTGCGAGCCAGATGCAGCCCTCAAAAGAGCCATATCTGGCTCGTGAGCCATGGGTTCCCGACCCCTGCGCTAGCTTTACCCCTTATTCAGTAAGGGGTAATAGCGAGTCCAACCCCCCCCCCCCGAACCTAATAGCGCCCGCAACATGCAAATGCATGTTGATGGCCCTATTAGGTATTCTCGCGCGATTCAGTAAATAAAATGTGCAGCCAAGCTGCACATTGTACTTTAAGAAATTAGCACCTACCCAAAGGTAGGTGTTAATTTCTGCCACCACCGGGGAAGTGCACAGAAAAGCAGTAAAAACTGCTTTTCTGTGCACCTTCTGACTTGATATCATGGCGATATTAAGTCGGAGGTCCCGAAAGTTACAAAAAAAAAAAAAAAAATTTTGAAATCGGCCCGCTGCTCGTGGGTTGAAAACCGGATGCTCAATTTTGCCGGCATCCGGTTTCCAAGCCCGTGGCTGTCAGCGGGTTTGGGAACCAACGCCAGCAAAATTGAGCGTTGGCTGTCAAACCCACTGACAGCCGCCGCTCCTGTCGCAAAAGAGGCGCTAGGGACGCGCTAGTGTCCCTAGCGCCTCTTTTTGCAGCGGGCCCTAATTTAAATAAATTAATTTAGTGAATCGCGTGCACAGGAGAGTGGCCCGTTCGTCCGCTCTCCCGCGACTTTTACTGTATCAGCCCGTATGTATACACTAGAAGAGAGGAGAGATGGGGAGATGTGATGCATAGATACTTAAAGGGTATTAATGATGCAGAAGAATCAAGCCATTTGCATATGAAAGAAAGCTTTAGAACTAGGGGTCATAAAATGAAGCTCCAAGGGTGTAAACTGAGGAAAATCATCATAGGGGGTTATACATTGCAATCATCAGCTCAGTGTGTTGCGGCAGTCAAGAAAGCAAACAAACAATGTTAGGAATTATTAGGAAGGGAATGGTGAATAAAACAGCGGCTATCATAATGCCTCTGTATCTCTCCGTGGTGAGACCGCACCTTGAGTACTGTGTGCAATTCTGGATGCAGCACTTCAAAAAAAGATATAGATGCACTAGAGAAGGAATAGATAACGGCTCCCCTGAGAGGAAAGGCTAAAGAGGTTAAAGCTGTTCAGCTTGGAGAAGAGACAGTTGAGGGGGGATATGATAGAGGTCTACAAAATCATGAGAGGACTAGAACGGGTAAATGTGAATTGATTGTTTACTTTTTCAGATAATAGGACTTAGGAGCCACTCCATGAAGGTAGCAAGTAGCACATAGCACATTTAAAACAAATCAGAGAAAATTATTTTTCACTCAATGCACAATTAAGCTCTGGAATTCATTGCCAGAGGATGTGGTTAAGGAAGTTAACTTAGCTGGGTTTTAAAAAAAGGTTTGGACGAGTTCCTGGAGAAGTCCATAAACTATTAGTCAAGTTGACTTAGAGAATAGCCACTACTTATTACCGGCATTAGTAGCATAGGATCTGTTAAACGTTTGGGTACCTGCCAAGTACTTGTATCCTGAATTGGCCACTGTTGGAGACAGGATACTGGGCTTGATGGATCTCGGTCTGATCCAGTATGGCAACTTCTTAAGTTCTCAATGTCAGCCGAATCAAGATGGCGGAGTAATATTCGGTTGTTTCATCGCACTTTTCCTGCAATGCCGCATTCCTCTAGAAAGAGACAGGTTAGGGAGAGGATACCAGATGCAGCCCCTCCCAGGCCTCCTCAAACTGGACCGATGGACGCCCACATAATGCAAGGGCTGAAACCGCCGGAATCTGAATCGCTGCGAGGTGAGCAAGAAAGAGAATTACTCGCTCTCTCCTTTGATTCCTTGGCCACTCTTTCATCCGGTGTCCGGATTCCCCTGCCAAATCCTGCAACCGCGAGAGCGTCGACTCCACGAGGTCTCTCTCCTCCTCTGAGGTGGAGGGCTTACCCATAGCCCCAGGCTCTCGTCACCATTGGCCTTCTGCAGGGAGCTGTGCTTGGAGACAAATCTATAGCTGCCAAGACAAGGGACATTCCTTCTTCAGAACTTGGACTAGAGGTATCGGGTTTCAATATTTCTTCATTTTTGGTCAGAAGTTCTAGGCAAAGTGATTTCTTCTCAATTTAAATCAGTAGGAGCTAGGATTATGGATATGGGAACCAGACTGACTATCAACCCTGGAAGCATTTAAAATACAATCTGAGAAATCTCTAGATGTTAAGATTGTAAGGCTTTCACTGATTCAACTTCAATCTATTAAGGACAATTCTCAATTATCCTTTAAAATTGAAAACTTGGAAAATGTGGTGAGAAATCGAAACTTAAGATTTATAAACTTTCCTGTTGAATATTGACTTTTGTCTAGACAACTCTAACTGTCATTACAGCATAAGAGTCCTTAAAAATTAATACCCTCACTCATTACTTCGTTCTCTTAAATGTTTTGTGATTGTAGTAATACATTTTCTTGAAGTTATGAAAGATCTCTCCTCGATAGGAGACAATCTGAATTGGGCAAATATTTGTATGATTTATAATATGTTAATTTCTTTTGTTAACAATTTCTGTGCCTTCTTTGGATTTTCTACTTCAGTACAAGAATTGTCTTGTTAAATTTTGTTGAAACTGAATAAACTATAGATAAAAAAAAAAAGTTCTTAATGTCAAGAAATATTTCTTCAGAAAATGGGTGGTGGATGCATGGAATGTCCTACCGGAAGAAGTGGCATGGGATAAGCACAGAGGATCCCAAATGGCTAAAGGATGGAAATTAAAAAAAAAAAAAAAAGAAAAGAGGGGTGGGAGTAACCTGCATGGAGTGGCAGTTACTACCCTAAACACCTTGCTCGGCAACTGGATGGAACATGTGGGTCTCCTACTATGTTACTATAGAAGCAGACTTTATTTTGTCTTATAATTACTGCCAACGGGAGTAATGTCTATGGGTACAAAGTGCCTGCAGACTTTATCCCAAATTTTCAAAGCAGACTTTTGCACATCAGTCCACTTTGATAATACAGGTCTATAGCCAAAATGCTTCTGAAATGAATGCAGTCAAACATTGCTAAATCTGGGTCACTGAGATTGAAAAGGTTGCTTAAAATTGTTGATTGGCTTTAGTTTTCAAGACTGGGTTAGTATATACGACCTTTGACTTGGGAATTGCAGAAGATAAGTGAGTTAAAGAAGGGAGAGGATCTCAGTTTAAACTAGAAATGGCTAATATACATCTCTGACTGAATCTATGAATAAATCTAGGACTGGGTTTGGACAGTACTTGCTTTTTGGGCACAAAAATGAATGACGCAATCTGAAACTCATATTGCATCATACATGACATGAATTGCATTATATTATTCCTAGAAGTCATTGAGGAAGCAATAACGCAGATTACATCACTTTGCTGAACAAATTACTTAAGTCAGCTCTAGAAATCAGTGTCATTTGTCAGTATTTGATTTTGATTTCTGTCTGAACAGGATTAGAGATGCTTCATGCTTGTGTGAACAATACAGAAAACCTCTGCTATATTTGTGATGAAGTGACTTTTGCATCACAAAAAGCGCAACACCACCACTGTGGTTAAGAAAGCCTAGCACTTGTTCTTTGGCTGCAGAACTGGAGCTCAGGACACCACACATGCTGTACCACTTGCGCAACAAATCTTCGCCAGTAGTTGAACAGAAAGAGGAAACCCGTGCCTTATGCAGTGCCAGTGATTTGGAGAGAGCCATAGTGCTTCCAGTCGGGAAAGTTTTGTCAGAGAACAAAGGGGACTGTGCAGTATCCAAACATTTCGTTTGTTATAGGCCCAGTAGCCCACGGAGGAGGACTGTCTGTTCCTGATGTGCCAGAATCACTCATCTGAGTCCAGCTGAGGAAGAGGATGAAACTTGTGATCCTGAACCACTGTCACATGACTCACTGAATAAGGACTAAATTATATCCATAACATTTTCTATGAAACAAGAGGCCAAAAACTATGACTATAATTCTTTTGCAGATTTATTTAAATGTTTTATATATACCATCATACAAAAAGAATGTGTGGCAGAGAATAGTACATTACTGTTCAATACAGGTCTGTAAATTTATTAATTTTATTTAAAAAAAAATCAGGAGAACACATTAATACAATGCACACTCATTATCCAAGGAAGCCCCAACGTGGCCGCGTTTCGCACCAAGTTCACATCTTGAAAGGGAGCATACACGTAAACCTTCATACAGGAGGAGCTCGGGGGATAAGTAAGTGTTAGTGATGGCGAGATTTCACAATAAGGCTTCAAAGACTGAGTACCGGCATCTGGCTTAGCATCAGGAGGAGGATAGCTAGGCACTCCCATGACAGCCCGTCAAAGAGAGCTTACTGTACCCTCTAAAATGGAGGAGCGGCAGGGCTGGATGTAGAAAAATATTATGGGATGGCGGGGCCTGTGGAAAGATTGCAAGCACTGAACCAGCATTTCACCCTCTACATGAATCTGCAGATGAACTCTTACTCAGGAAACCAGATTTAACCCCAACACTTGAAAGTAATCTTATACACAGGGGGAGGGAACCGTATGCAAACATAAATACACAAAGAGACCTAAGTTTAAAATTTATGATTAAAAAGCTATCTATGCAAAAGAGATGTAAAATGTAAAAACTTAAATATCCTGGGAACAGCAGCCAATCAGCTGGTTCGTCATATTTGACTTCAGTACATCAGTAATAAATGGCAGATTTTATTGCTGAAGCAAATGACTTCTAAAAATGTGTATACCAGTGAAATTTGCAGATTATCTTAGTAGACACACATACAACGTTCTGGAACAGATTTAGCTTTTAGCATGCCCATTCATTCAAAAAGCGAATGCTTTTCCCACCCTGACTCCACCCCTCTCCAGGACTCCTTTTGCCAGTGTGGGGTGAAATGGGGGTGCCGGTGTACTTTTGGGTTTCATGTGTGTAAGTTGATTAAAAAAAAAACAAACCCCCAAGCCCTAAATTGCAACTGCCTGCATAAAATTAAGTCAGTTTCCAGCAGACTTTGACCCATTTTAAAAGAGAAAGTACATGCACATTTCCCTTTTGAAAATTAGCCTAAGACTATCCGCACACTATTGAGCACATTAGAGGGTGTAAACGCCTAAACTCACAGGGGGCAAATGTATGCACATACAGGCACCATGCATGTATTTTTACTCATGTTGGATAAACAGTTTTGTAAAATCCCATTTCTGCAGTTAAGCACTGTCTTAACCACGAAATGGCTTTGAAAGTTATCCTAAGGATTTGTTTTAATTACAAAATTCAACTTGCTTTGTGCTCGATACATTTATAGAGCAGTTTATTTGGATATGTGGCTTTATTGTAAACACACAAGTTTATATGGGTTAATATACCATCAGAAATAAAACTGAACACACCATTCTCCGAGGACAAGCAGATTGGTAGTCCTCACACATGGGTGACATCATTTGATGGAGCCCAGCACGGACCTTTGATCTCAAAGAATATAGAACTTTCAAATATACCCTACTGAGCATGTGCAGATGTAGTCATCACCCTGCCCCCTAGGCAGAGTCCCTCATTCTCTTTTTTCCCCATGGAGCTCTGTGACAGACAGCCAGACAGACTGCCTGCCTGCACTGGCAGTTTTACTATCTGTGTCCGCTTCTTGCTGTCTGTTTTTGTGCCTTTGTCGGGTGCTGGCAGAACTGACTCAATGCTGTCGGAGAGAGATCTATGTAGGCTACTGAGCCTAGGGGACGCGCCTGAGTTCTACCCAGCTAGGAGTTCCATGTCATTTCAGCAATCAATCGGCATCGATGGAGGTTCAGACAGAGCAGAGATCGAGGACTACACTGTTCCTGGTGGGGGGTGGGGGGAGCTCTTCCTCCACACATTCAAAAGGAATTAGTCCCCACGAGCAGGAGCCCTGGATGATGTAGCCTCCCCTCCTGCTTGCCGGTGATGGCAGAGCAGTCTCCTTGTGAGAGAGGATGAGTAGGAGCCTGGGCAAGCAGCTTGCTGCCACACCTTTGGTGCCAAGCTCAGTATTTGTTGCCTTTGACTAGCGCACAGTTGATCTGACACATCGATATCAAGATCATGTCAGGGACCAGGACTGCTATTGAACGTCATGGTCACTCTTGATACCGTCGAGGTGCTGGGGTGCCCTCAATGGCATCTGGGTGCGTGGCTGCCCTCAATGCCGTAAGGGCCTTCTGTGTTGTAGGCATCTGTGGTCATGGAATCTCAATACCCCGAAGTCATCAAGTGCCTTGGGCCTCGATGTGGCAGGGTAGCGCCACTGATCTCTAGTGTTGGGGACCAGGTCTGCCATTAAGCACCACAGTCCCCCTTGATGCCATCAGGGTGCTTACTGTTGATGCCCTCTGTGCCATCAATCCCATCAAGATGTGCGAGTGGCCACCCTCGATGCCGTTGAGGTGCATGGCCTCTATGCCATTGCAATGCAGAGCTGCCCAATGCCATCAAGGTGCAGGGCCGCCATGGAGGCTATCGAGTGTGTTGGCCAATGTCTTTCGTTGCCACTCTCGACAATATCGAGCAGCACCAACAAGGCACTGGGATCACCATTGAGCACCCTGGTCGTCCCTGAGGCCGATCGCAGGGGCTCTTGACAGCCCTTGAACGACAGGGATTTCAGCCTTGAATGAGTGCCATTTACTCAAGACACCCTGGTATGCAGAGGCATCTGGGGAAGTGGTCTGGTGCCCTCTAGTCTCCTTGGATGTGTCCTGACAGGGAACTGAGGGCCATTGTGCTGTCCCATCATCATTGACCTACAGAAATTGGGGGCCCTGGGCTGCTGGGATCGAGGGGGCATCGGAGGCTCCACCTGGATTCTTGCACCATCGGTGTTAATGAGTGCTAGCTGGGCTATCTTCAGCCATAACTGCTCACGAGGGTCGCCATCAAGGTTGCAGCATTGACATCCTCGGATGGATAGGTGAGCCAAGGGGAACAGTTGATGGTACTGGCAGTCGTCAGTTCCTCTGGGCACCGAGGAGGCATGTCAGGGCAGAGTTGGGGCTGCAGAGCCTCTGCTTGCAGGCGCCCCTGGCATCCTTGGTCCATCGATGCCTTCAGGCACTGGGGTCTCTATCAGTGCCGCCGGACTGTTGAGGTCCACCAGGGATAGTGCTATATATGGTCAAACCGATCAAGATCCATTCAAGTGCTATTGAAGCCCTGGGTGCAGCATAGTTTGTAATCCTTGATGTGATCCATTGTCAGTGAATTCAAAAGTGCAATGGGCTCTAAAGGCACTGTCACCACTGTGGGCACCAGTGGACATGGTTGGATGCTGCAGGATACAAGCACAGAGCACCTTGGGCACCAGTTGCCATGGACTTTGCTGCTGTCATTCCATGAGGGAAACAGCTGTGAAGCCATTCCTGTCGCAGTTTCAAGGGCTGTGTCCAGCCTCTTGGAGCTTGATGGACCCTTGGTCTGACCCAGTATGGCATTTTCTTATGTTCTTGTGTTTTTCTTATGTTATCAGGTACTGGAGAGGGCAACGCCATAGACCTTCACCCATCACCATGCCATACCCAGAGCTTCAGCGGTACTGGGGACACTGTCACCACACTGTTCCTATACACTCCACTGGAAGTTACTGTAACAGTGGAGCACAGCATGCATGGTCAGGTATGCCAAGGCATCTACTCCAAGTGCCTCGGGCGATAGCAGGTGCATTCTCCCTGTCTGTGCAGTTCTCAGCTATGCCAGGGTTCTGCCATCACATCAAGGTCTCAGCCTAGTCAGTTCTGCACCACAAAGTGCTGGGGAGGATTGGCAAGGAAGGCGTCATCACACCCACTGTAAATTCTCTTTTTGGTAGTACGCAGCCCCCAACTCTTAACAAGTGGTGCTTGGTCCTTGCTGTGCCCTGGGATTCTACGCACAAGCACAGCAAGTGGGGTCATAGGTGTGCCGGCATCCATAGGATGGGATACCACTGTATGAGTACTGGCCAGTGTGTTTTTACAGAGGAGGGCTATATTCTCCAGTTGCCCTCTACTGTATTGGGGGGGAGGGGGTGTTTTCCTCATGGGAAGCACAACAGGTTCTGTGCCACAGCCACAGGGCTGAATTCCTAGTCAAACCCTAAGAGGAGTAGACACCAGGAAGGTAGTGGCAGGAGCCTTTTCCCTTCTCATAAGAGGATTGTGGCTTTTGACCACTTCCATGTCACAAATCTTCTTTGTGGGGAAGCCCTTGGAGCTCTGTCTCAGGTAGGTTTATTGCTGTACCAGAGCCTCAATTCTTTAAATTTGTGCATCTCCTTGTAGGCCAGGGCCGGGCGATGGCAGCAGCAGTTATCTGACCATTTTTGCTGGGGCACCTTCATTGATTACTGTGGTGGCCTTCCCCATCTGCGAGTGGCTGCCAGTGGCACATTAGTCTCTTCTGAACCTCAGCAATCAGCGATTGTGTCTTAACTCTTAACTGGAGAGTTGACAGGTTTTTCAGAATCAGGCAGCTTTGATTCCTGTCCCTTCAGGAAGGGGATTCGACTGGGTTCCAGGGCAACTCTTATGGGTTCCCTTCTGGACGCTGGTTGTCCACCCCTGTAAGGGGTGGCCCTTGTTCTCCATTTGCCGGAGAAGGTAAGTCACTGTTTCTGTATGGCGGTTGCTCTCAGTTCCATGAGGGATCCAAGAGCTGGTTGAGTGGTAGCACTCTTAAGTCATCCTAAGGCACAGCAGATCTATTTCAAGAGGGATCCTTCCAGAGCATCTCCCCCGTGAAGATTAGGAGTTTCTCCCATGCAGGAGTCACCTTTGATACCTGCTGAGCTCAATGAGTGGTTGTTTTTTGTTTTTTTTTATAAGGACCACTATTGCCAGTCATTCTCGCCTGCGGGACTCTACCTCAGTGAGGGGGTTCTAATCCATCTTATTGGCAAACATTCCTTTCAACCTATTGCCATATCCATGGCGGAGGGAGTTGGGGGATGACAGACCCCGCAACATAGGTGCTGCTCTTTGGTTGCTTGTAAGCTATATTTCCCCATTTTAGGCATAAACCTGTCTGCGGCCAGGGCAGTCCTAGTTCATGCAACGATTGTTCCATTTACTGGAGCACGAGCTTCCTTGGAGGAGGTATATGCTATCATGACTGAGGTATTAATACCTAAGCCAAGTTCAGGGCAATCAGTTCCGAGATCGCTCTTGCCCTATCCCAGTACCCTTAGAGAGTTTCCAGGCCAGTGAAGAAATCCTGTTCAACAGGGGTTTGCACTTGTGGCATCCTGACTTCCTGTCCCTTAGTGGAGTGTTTCTGGATTTCTTCCTTGTGGCATTTGCTCTCAACCTGCTTAGAGCAGCTATCACAGTGGTAACACCCTAATGAGTTATACAACCTAACGACTTGTACTTACCCCAGCAGTGCAGCGCTCTGCCTCCTTGTGTTCTTCACTTTTTCCAACACAGGGAGCTAAGGCATTTGTGGTATATCTTAATGTATACCTGCAGGGAAAGATACACCACTTTCTCTATATTTTCACTAAGCTCTACCTTTAGCTTTTCTCACTTCACTAGGTTGCCCAAAGTGTCTTCCTGCTCACCTAAACAATCCTAGAGACAGGATGGATAGCCCTGCCTTTGACGGTGGGCAGTGTGGGTGAGCTTCAGGCCTAATTTATCTCCCTGCTTGGGGGTTTAGGTTAGCAATCCCATTCAGGGATTGCCTTTCATCCCCTGAAACTGTTGATACTGTCCTGCTGGTCAGCTATGGCTGGTGCTTTGGCACGTCGCGTGTCACAGACCCTGCCATTGTTGCCGAATATTCTTCCAAGCATTGCTTGGGTTTTCTGCCCATTAGCCAAACATGGGCACACTTCTGCAGAGACATTGTCACGTGGAGGGCAGTGGGGCACAGTTTCTTTCTGGGGAATTTGAGCCCCAGTTGGTTTTCGGGTTGTCTTTTACCACCCTAAGAAAACTGTGCTGTCTTCAGCCGAGAGTCCGTCTCTTGTTTAGCTAGACTTTTCTGTATCCAGGTGGTTCTAGACCTACTGTCTTTCAGGGTTTACTGAACCAAAACCCTACTTGTAATGTGATGCAGAGTATGTTTCTTGCTGGCATTTGCATCACTCCCCTGCCTTAGGTACCTCAGCATTTTGTGTCAGTCTTTTCTGTGGTTTTCTCGGCATAGAGCCAAACTCTTTTCCCACCTAGACTCCTTTGTGGGTCAGCTACCAGGCAAAAAGGGAGAGGTGGTGTTTTCAGTACAGCGCAGTTTCTCACTTTGTCCTGCTTAGACAGCCCGAACAGGGGCTGCTTTCGCCCGTGCAGGCGTCCATCTTCATGGGCAGCTGGAGGCAGGGAGCCACGGTCGTCCTCGCTGATGTCAGTCTCCGGAGGGAGGCTGCAAAAAAAAGTAAGTCGCTTCGTCGCTTTACACTGCCAGTCCTCTCTTCCCTCCTCGCGGAGCAAGGCTGCTTTTCGCGCCTTGCCTCGGGAGGAGGGGAGAGGGGACTGGCAGTCCCGAGCATAGGATTGCCCGTCCTCTCTCCCCTGCAACTTTTTTTTTTTCTCCGATTTTTTTTGCTTTTGTTGCTTCGGGAGGAGGAGAGAGGACTGGGGCTGCCCCGGAGACCAGCACTCATGGACGCGGCCAGGGCAGGTGAGCGGGGGCTGGGGGAAGTTTGCCGCCTACCCTTACCCCTGCCTCTAACGCAGGGGTAAGGGTAGGCGGTAAGTTAGGTTACACGTGCGGCAAAACGGCAGGGTAAAAAAGCGATAGTCGGGGCGCGCGTTACTGGATGGTAGGGAATAGCTAATTCGATCGTTTACATCTAATATACATGCCGCGTGCGGAAGGGGTTGCCCGGGGATTTAAGGACGCGGTAAGAGTAGGTTAAAGGGGATTGGGGATCGCAGGAAGGGCTAACGCGGCCGGAAAGTGAGTAGAAAGCGGGTTAGGAACGGGGAAACCGCAGACTCACTTTACAGGATTGACCTGACAATGCATTAATAAGCCAAATTAATCTGAAAAAAAGGCTCAGAGGCAAAAGCTTCCTAAAAATTGAAGTATATTCAAAGGCTGCAAGAGAGTTTGACTATTAGATATGGGATGAAAAAAGGAGAGACAGAGAGTGAGACAGATATCTATATATCTCTATATATATAATCTATATCGAGAGAGAGAGAGACAGATATCTATCTATAAATATATATAGAGACAGAGAGAAAGATAGATAGATAGAGACAGAGAGAGACAGATATATATATAGACAGACAGACAGAGACAGATATACATAATACAACGAGTGAGGTTATCATAGTTGCGGATGATACAAAATTATTCAGAGGAGTTAAATCAGAAAGCGGATTGTGATACATTACAGGAGGACCTTGCAAGACTGGAATATTTCAGCCATTTGGATGTCCAATTTAATATTGACTAGTGCAAGGTGTTGCATATAAGGAAAAATAACCCTTGCTGTACTCACACAATATTAGGTTCCATATTAGGAGATAGCACCCAGGAAAAAGATCTAGGCATTATAGTGGATAATACTTTAAAATCGTCGGCTCAGTGTGCTGCAGCAGTCAAAATAGCAAACAGAATGTTAAGAATTATTAGGAAGGGAATGGTTAATAAAACGGAAAATGTCATAATGCCTCTATAATCGCTCCATGGTGAGACCGCACCTGGAATACTGTGTACAATTCTGGTCACTGCATCTCAAAAAAGATATAGTTGCGATGGAGAAGGTACAGAGAAGGGGATGGAACAGCTCCCCTATGAGGAAAGGCTGAAGAGGTTAGGGCTGTTCAGCTTGAAGAAGAGACAACTGAGGGGGGATATGATAGAAGTCTTTAAGATCATGAGAGGTCTTTAAACAAGTAGATGTGAATCAGTTATTTACACTTTTGGATAACAGGACTAGGGGGCATTCCCTGAAGTTAGCAAGTTAATCAATTGCTAATCATGCTCACAAGTCATCATGACTTCTGCCCCTTGCCTCCTTCCCGTATTCCATTGTATATAGTAATTGATTGTATATAGTTTATCTTCGTTCTCCCCTCTTTTTTTTCCTCCTCCCAGTTAAGGCATCCTTGTTATAATGTAACTTTTATGCTCCTCTAAAGTGTCACTTGTTATTTGGTTGATTATTGTTCTGCTTAGTTCAATGTAAACCGAGTTGATTTGATTTGTATCAAGAAAGTCAGTATATAAAAGCCATAAATAAATAAGTAGCACATTTAAGAGTAATTGGAGAAAATTCTCTCTCACTCAACGCACAATTAAAGCTCTGGAATTTGTTGCCAGAGGATGTGGTTAGTGCAGTTAGTGTAGCTGGGTTCAAAAAAGGTTTGGATAAGTTCTTGGAGGAGAAGTCCATTAAGTGCTATTAATCAAGTTTACTTAGGGAGTAGCCACTGCTATTAATTGCATCAGTAGCATGGTGTCTTCTTAGTGTTTGGGTAATTGCCAGGTTCTTGTGGCCTGGTTTGGCCTCTGTTGGAAACAGGATGCTGGGCTTGATGGATCCTTGGTCTGACCCAGCATGGCAATTTATGTTCTTAGAGAGTGATGGGTCAAATCCAAAATGTATTTAGTAGAAGAAAATCTTGCTTTAAAAAAGAAAAAAATTGTAAGTTATGAACAAACAATATCTAACATTGACAAGGGTGAGGCTAGGGGGTCTCAAACTCCAGTGCAAAGTCCACAAACCTCTTGGATTCACAGGATATCCATACTAAAATATGCATGAGGGATTTACATGTATTGCATCAATTGTATGGAAATCACTTATGCATATTCATTAGGGATATCTTGAAAGGTGGCTTGTAACCCTCAAGGATCAGAGGGCGAGACCCTTGCTATAAGGGATCTGGATTTTCAGAAGACATTTGACAAAATCTCAAGAGTTATGGGATAGGAAGCAGTTTCATTGTGGAATAACTAAAAGCAGGGGTTCCCAAACTATACCCTGCAGGCCACATCTGGCCCACAGAGCCAATAGTTCTGGCCTGCCAGTCTTCCCCTGCCTGTAGCTGAATCAGTGAAGCAAGATTTTTTTTTTTTTTTTGCTCAAAAGCAGTGGTGCTCAAGCTTCAGTACTAACAGGGGTCGCAAATGCTACTTTCACAAGTTGTCTCATGTGGTGATGTGACAAAAGCCAGAAGTCCTGCTGATGGCATCCCTACTCCTTGCCAGCAGAAGTCATGTTTGTGAAGTCAGGGAGGATGACTAGCAGGGAAGGGTAGTGAGAGGAGGCAAAAGGAGGGCAATGAAGAGGAATCTAGACAGCAGAAAGCATGCGGCCCATCCAATTATCGTCAATCACTTCCTTAGAGATCCCCTGTATTTATCCTATGCTTTTTTGAATTCAGATACTGTCTCCACTTCCATTGGGAGACTGTTCCATGCATCCACTACCCACTCTGAAAATTTCCTAAGATTACTCCTGAGCTACCCCTTTCAACCTCATCTCATGAGCCCTTGTTCTAGAGCCTCCTTTCCACTCAAAAAGTCTCACCTCCCGTGCATGAAACCTTGGGAGATATTTGATTGTCTATCATATCTTCCCTATCTCACTTTTCCTCTAAAAAAGGTAGGAGTTTAGATCTCTACATCTATCGCCATATGCTTTAGAACAAAGACCACTGTCCCATTTAGTAGCCACACCTCTGTACCAACTCCATCCTGTTTATATCCTTTTGAAGGTGCAGTCTCCAGAACTGTACACAGTACTCCAGGTAAAATCTCACCGGGGACCTACAGAGAGGCAATATCACCTCTTTCTGCAGAGAACCCCTCAGGATTCAGAAAAAAATCCCTGGAAGCCTCAAAAGGAAAAAAAAAAAAAAAAAGATTCTCACTTGCCGAACTGCAGGTTTGCACCTATCTACTGGAGACAGAAACAGAGGAACTGCAGGTAGCACATGTGGTTAAGTAGCAGTGTCAGTAAAACTGTCTCCACAGGGCCTGGAACTGGAAATACTACCCTAAAATCTTGAAGCGGAGGAAGCGCTGATGCTCCTACAGGATGGGGATATGAAGATAAGCCTCCGTCAAGTCCAAGGACACGAGGAACTCTCCCCAGTGTACCGTGGCAATCACTGAGCACAGGGTTTCCATTCCGAAGTGTAGTATCTTGAGTCCTGTTGACCATCTTGGGGACTATGAAGTAGACTGAATAATGGACGAACCCTTGTTCCGGTACCGGCACTGGGAGAATGGCACCTAAATCCAAGAGCCGATCCAGTGTTTGTCGCACTGCACACTGTTTGATGAGACCGCACGAAAAGAAGACAAACCTGCCTCTGAGAAGTCGAGCAAATTCTAAAGCATAACCGTGCCATAGAATATCCAAGACCCACCGCTCTGAGGTGATTTTGATCCACTCCTCGTAGAAGAGGGAAAGATGTCCTCCTATCCTGGGAACAGAAAAGTGGGCCGGCAACGTTTCAATGGGTAGATGTAGCAGAAGCTCTGTGCGTAGAGGAGTTCCGAGCCAGTCTCCGGCCTCGAAAGGAATGAGACCTGGACTGCGACCTTGAAGAGGGAGTCCTGTGAGGCACTGGTCTAGTCTGATGACAATGCCGTTTGCCTCTGAACCTGGTCTGCGTAGTGACGATCTTCTGGCAATTTATGCACCTTATTCTCTCCAAGCGATTTAATGATCTGGTCCAACGCGTCTGGGGCGGACCCAATGTCCCCATCTGCATCCCCAAGGAGAAGGTCCTGTGACCCAGGGAATGGCAGATTAGGAGCTAAAAACCCCGATGAATTAACAGCTGTCTGTCCCCTAGAGGGATCCAACACCCCTGATGGCCTGGGGACCTTTGCTGGTACAAGTCCCTCCGCTCCTGTCATTCAGCCTCCACTTAAAAAAAAAAAGAAAATAAAAGAAAAGCTGTGCACATTAAAAGCACAAGCTTAGAAGAAAAGGCCTGCTGTCTCTTTAAGGCCCCCCACACACACAGGAGGGGCCGCATCAGGAGGAGAGGCAGGCTCTAGGTCTGTCAGTCACACAGGGCTTAAATTAGGTGTAATAAAAGTACAAAATCAGTAGTAAAATGAGAATTCCCTTCCCCTGTCTGGCAAAGAAACAGGCTCGATATGTGCAGCAGGCTGGCTCTCCACATGTGGATACAAAATGGCAATCGAGGCATCGGGAGGGAAGTGGGGGGGGGGGGGGGGATGAGGATTTGCCACGGGAACGGCAAAGTCCTTCTGTGCCTGGCTGCTGCAAGCGGCAGAGAAAACTGCTCTCCGCTCCTTCCCCCGTAAGCTGCCGGTCCTCGTACAGAGTACTGATTAATAAAAAGTAAAAACCTTTCCTCCTTTTTCCTTTTCCCCTCCAGACAGCCTAAAGCGACAGAGGGATTTTACTTCTCTGACAAGAGACCAGAGGCATGAGACTTCAGGGGTCTCCACCGGGAAGGGACTGGATCACCCCTCTCCCTGCACCCAGCTCCGAACAGGAACAAGAAATTCAGCGCTGCTACCCGTCAGAAACGACTCGCTCTCCCGTTAAATGTTTTTGTTTTTTTCAGTCATCTCTACCACTGTTAGGCTGCCCCGCGGAAGAAACTGCATCTTAGGGCAGCAGGGGGTCGTGGGGGAGAGGTTGGACCACCAACATTCACCCGTAAGGCAGCTGAAATGCTGGCTATAAGACATAAGTAAACACTTACCCCAAAAACAGAACATAAGACGGAATGTACAAGACAGATCTGTCACTGAAAAAGTTCTGCCTGCAAGTCTCCAGTGAAGCTGAACACAGGCTTTTTTTTTTTTTTTTTTAAACTTTGTTTTCCTCTAATTCTTTCCTTGGATGGATCAAAGAATAAAGAAATTCTGTAAACTATCCTCTAAATGAACTGGGGCACCAAAGGTGCAACTGCCATCTGCTGGAGTCAGAGAAATACTGAAGGTTTACAGAGGGCACACCAGTCAGGAGGGACCACCCTCTCAGTTTTTGCTCTGACTCCATCTGCTGGAATGGGGGGGGGGGGGGGGTGGAACAACCCACAGTCTGGACCGATCCTGGTGTGTACAGGGAACTATACACAGTACTCCAGGTAAAGTCTCACCAGGGACCTACAGAGGGGCAACATCACCTCTTTCTGCAGACAGAGAACCCCTCATGATTCAGAAAAACCCCCAGAAGGCTCAAAAGGAAAAAAAATTGTCCTCACTCACAGAACTGCAGGTTTGCACCTATCTACTGAAGACAGAAATAGAGGAACTGCAGGTAGCACATGTGGTTAAGTAGCAGTAAAACTGTCTCCATCTGTTGCAAGGGAGGCACAAACCAGGAGTCTGGACTGATCCAAGTATATACAGGGAATATCAGATACAAATTATCCTTCGTGCTTAGAATTTCACCTCAAATACTGTACCTTTCATTTGGGTTTTTACATTAATGATAAATTGCAGGAGGACCTTGTGAGACTGGAAAACTGGGCATCCAAATGGCAGATAAAGTTTAATGTGGATAAGTGCAAGGTGATGCATATAGGGAAAAATAACTAACTACAGCATGGCTTATGTAACATATTAGGAGCTACTGCCTAGGAAATATTTAGGAGTCATAGTGGATAATATTTTGAAATCATTGGCTCAGTGTGCTGTGGCAGTCAAAAAAGCAAACAAAGTTAGGAATTATTAGGAAGGGAATGGTGAATAAAACGGAAAATGTAATTCCTGTCGCTCTTTGGCGAGACTGCACCTTGAATACTGTGTACAATTCTGGTCACCGCATCTCCAGAATGATATAGTTGCAATGGAGAAGAGTGACCAAAATGATAGAGGGGATGGAACTGCTCCCCTATGATGAAAGACTAAAAAAAGAAGTTAGGGCTGTTCAGTTTGGAGAAAAGATGACTGAGGGGGGATACGATAGGTCTTTAAATCATGAGAGGTCTAGAACAGGCAAATGTGAATTTGTTATTCTCTCAGATAATAGGACTAGGGGGAGCTATGAAGTTAGCAAGTAGCACATTTAAAAACTAGTCTGAGAAAATGTTCACTCAATGCACAATTAAACTCTGGAATTTGTTGCCAGGGGATGTGGTTAGTGCAGTTTAACAGTTTTAAAAAGGTTTGGATAAGTTCTTGGAGGAGAAGTCCATTACCTGCTATTAATCAAGTTGACTTAGAAGATAGCCACAGCTATTACTAGCATGGGATAGAATTAGTTTTTGGGTACTTGCCAGGTTCTTATGGCCTGGATTGGCCACTGTTGGAAACAGGATGCTGGGCTTGATGGACCCTTGGTCTGACCCAGTATGACAATTTCTTAAGTTATTACTCTACATTTATTTTAAGCATTAAATCTTAGTTGCCAGGCCTTAGACCATTCTTTGAGCTTTGCTGTTTACCATGACAGAAAATAAGGGGAGGGAAGCAGAGAGCAAGAGCATGGAAATAATTTGAGTTGGCAAGTGACACCCCCCCCCCCCCCCACACACACACCCCTTCTCTAAAGTTGCAGATTCAGAGGTAGGGGGCAGGTGGTAGAGTGCCCCTGAGCATGCCAGGGCTGGAAATTAACAAGTCAGTAAAAATATAATATTTTTTTTTACTATCCTCCATGCTGCTGAATGAACCCTGCCCTACCATCATCTTCCTTTCCACAGCACTGAAAACAGCCAAACCCCAGGGAGAATCTCCCCATCCTGCTCATCAGAACTCCAAGACCAGCACCTCCCTCCCCCCCCCCCCCTTTCAGTGGTCACTGCTTGTCTTGATTAGGAGCAGGAAGGAATGGACCTACTTTTTGGGATCCTGCTGGGTACTTGTTGGCCACAGTTGGAAACAGGATATTGATCTTGCTGGACCCTCAGTCTGACCTAACATGGAATTTTATGAAAGCGTTGTATATTGCATTAAGATCTGCACTGGTAGGGACAGGGACACTGATGCTACTGCAAGCAGAAGGGCTTAGCTCATGGATAAACTGCCACTGCCTGAATTGCTTTAGAGACTTAAAAAAGAAAGGAAGACTCTCTCTCCAAGGAACCAGCTGTACCAACCCGTGTCACCACTGTGTGGAAAGGAGAAGGCAGAAGGAAGCATTCTCTAGTATCAGTATTTTCACATCTGCTTCTAGCACAGGGCGTGCCACAGGGTAGGGCTGCAAACCTCAAAAAAAAAAATCCGTTAACTGCTCTTTCATATCCTCATTGTCAAGGGGAGGGGAGACATTTACATTTTGAACTGTTTTGCCCAATTTAGAACCTAAATGGGTTTGAGCTGCTGCAAAGAAATATCCCTACTGGGGTTTAATGTTCCACTTATCCCTCATCTCTAAGGCTGAATTTGACAAGTCAGATCCTTCCAGGTATCTCCCATCTGCTACTGATGGGTTGGATACATAAGACCACCTATAAGTTATGCAGAAAACACTGTATCTATATTTTACCTGGAGAGCCATGACAAGACTGGCAAAAGTCTTGCCTTGCTGTTTTTGTGCTAAACTGCAGAGCGGTTTAACAGTTCCTGCTGCTACTGCTCTTCAAGTCCCAGGGAAGCAGCTGAGAACTACAATTATTCCCCCTTACCTCTTTGTGGATAAGATACCATTTGCCCCAAGACTGCAGGCTGAGGGGGAGCTGGGTGGACATCTCACATATCCATATCCTGGAGTAGCCTAATGGTTAGAGCAGTGGGCTATGAACCAGGACACCAGTGCTCAAGTCCCAGTGTCCTCTGGCAAGTCACTTTACCCTCCATTGCCTCAGGTACAAACAGATTGTAAGCCCTCTGGGGATAGGGAAATACCTACATTACCTAAAAAGTAACCCACTTTGAAGTGCTGAAAAAAAGTACAAAAAGCAGAATAAAATGTTACTGCACCCTGTTCCTCCCTGTGAACTCTCCTCACTACAGTCTATTCAAAATTCATCTGACACTCATTTTCCTCCAATATTAGGACCATGTAATCCCTCAAGACATTGCATTGGCTCCCTATCCATCTCTACACAGTTCGTGCTCTTACCTACAAGAGGCCTTCACTCTGTGGCTCATTACCTCTTTAGCAGCAGGTTCCAGCTGCTCTTAGCTATGCCTTCCTCCCATCACACGACACCTCCTTCCATTGAATTCCTGTGCTGTGTCCCCCTCTGCCCTCAAATTTCTGAAGCCTCTTATCCCATCTTGACTAGATGGACTCTACAGAGCAGGGACCATCTTTCATGCATCTGTAGAGTGCCGTGCATGTAGTAGCACCATAGCAGATTTAAGTATTTGTAACAATGGGCTTCGGCCTGTGTTCTGCAGGAATCTGGAGAAGTCAAAAAAGTTAGTTGCAGAGAGAAATTCTCACCTGATCCATCACCACCCCCTGTGAATGAAAAAAATATAACATACTGAAAAAAAAACAAAAAAAACCCAGGGACTTCAGAGAGTTAGAGAACAGCTTTATTTAATTTTAGAGCAAAAGAACTTGTCGTGCACAAAAAAAAAAATAAGTCTTTAATTTTTAAAAAATATCTAACGACAAAAGGTTTGGTTAAGTGTCAAGCAGCCTAAGATGCAACGGCTGTTGCAAACATCCCTTTCCCCTACTCAAATATGTGTCATACATGTATAAATAGAGAAACTAGGTTTGAAGGGGGCAGATGAACAAAATGCATTTAAGAACAGATTTTTAGGGAGGACTGGTGCTCCAATAGGGAACAGTAGTGGTACAGGAGCCAAGTATTACAGAAGTTACCAAGCCCGAGGGTTCTGTGGCTTCAGAGAGAAAGGCTTTAGTGACTGCCTTTGCCTGGCCTCATTCTGCAAAAGGTTACACGTCCAAGGGAAGAGGCTCCCGAGTAAGCCAGCAGTGAGTGGTGTCCAAGTTCATGCTACAAAAAGTTGAGGAGCCACCAGAAAATACAAAAAACCCCCAAACTGAGCAGGGAGATAAAGTCAAGGGGCATCCTGGATTGGACAGAGGGGCCTACACATGAACACAGAATGAAAGGTGCAGACCTGGAATGGATACCCTACCACCATCCCTTCCTGCAATAGTGAATTGAGCGCCCCTGGTGGATCCCTTCCAGAGATCTCCCAAGCCCCTGCCACCACTGCTTTACCTGCTTACAAAAAAGCAAACAGGGAGGGAGGGAGGAAAAGGGGGCACTCAGGAGCAGAGAGCGCGACAGGCATGTACAGAAGATGCATCACGCCCAGCAAAATATTCCCTGCTGAAGGAGAAATCCCAGCAATCAAGGCACTGGATTTCTGTCCAAGGATCCCATGCATAAGTGTGTGCAAAGAAAAAAACATTATGCAGTTTCCTCTCAAAAATCCCCCCACCCCACCCCCATCTTTAACCACTCATTGCTATCCCTCCCTAAAAAAAAAAACAACCCACAAACCTTTTAATAGATAAAAGGCAGTGCATAATGATTAGATCACCTTCATTTGCCCCCCAGCATGGCCTAACCGGAACATGTATGCAGCACTGGGGGCGACAGTGGTAGGGGGAGTGAATGTTTTATTCCCTTTGTGGGTATGGCGAGGCAACGGGGAGGAGGGATTTTAAGGCACGGATACATAGAAGGGGCTGCCAGGAATGTGCTCCTCTCCCCACTTGACAACCAATACATAGTCTCCTTTCTCCTTTAGCTGGTACGTGACGCTGTAGAGGCGGTTGCCCAAATGCTTTACCACGATCTCCTCGCACGGTGTCCGGGGACCATGGACACCCACTAGCAGCATGTTGTTTCCTAGGAGAATAAATTTTAAAAAAAGTCATGAATGTAATGCTAGGTCATGGAGTGTGCCATCCGAGGAAGGAGGTGTTCCCTCTACCACCTCTGTCCGTGCCAAGGTACTGGATCCATATTTATGGGTTCTCTCTGAACTGAAGCCTGACAGAGGACTGGTGGGGGGACACCCCCCCCCCCAGATGGAGAAAAACTGATCACAGTCAGTGGAGGCACCCACCTGCTTTGCTGCAGTCCACAGTGAACGAGTTCTTCTGGCCCACGAAGGCCTTGTTCAGGCCTAGCCCCTTGGCCACCACTTTGCTGGCATCCGAGGTGAGCTTGGGTGCTGCCCCCTGTACCGTGACTGCATCTGCCTTGGGGATGGAGTCCACGAACACGGAGGAAGTTTCATGCAGGCTGTGGCTGCTCACCAGACGGGAGCCTGTGAGGCAGAAGAAGACGTCAGATAGTCCTCTAGGGTTTGTCCCAGCCCCATTATACCATAAAAGATTGAGAAGCCCAAGATACCCAACAGGATGTCAGTTTCTTGCATTCATGCCAGTGGGCATCTAAGTTGATATTCAGCATTGGTTATGTTCGGACACTCTGGTTAAGTGGTACAGTCTGAAAATTTGGCTGAGCTGGCCAGCCACTGAGCCAGCTAGACAGTTAGCAGGACAAGTGAGGGATGGGATGGGGTGCTCTGGGGTGGAGCTACTTATCCTGCTACCTTAGTTGAGTGCCAGTTTTCAGCATTATCCAAACTTACCAGGCTAACTGAGAGAGCATATTCAGTGGCACAGCTGTGCAGCTGAATCTCAGCCAAGTTAGCCTGGCCGACTTGCTCAGCAGGATAGTAGCTGAATATTGGCCTCTAAAAGTAGCATCTCAGGTGAGTTTTTCTGTTGGCCTAAAAAAAGGATAAAACCTGCATTACTAACCCAACAATGGGAAAAAAAAATACCAGACAATATTACAATTGTTTTAGGGTGGTTTTAGCAGGCCCATCTATCTGGAATAGCATCCCATCAAATCTCAGACTGGAGCCTTGCCTTTTAACTTTCAGAAGAAGACTTAAAACCTGGCTCTTTCACCAAGCCTTCCCTGAACCACCAGTCAATTACTAGTTGGCCTTCATTCATACCCGGTCTGGCACTCTGTTTCTTGAATAAAAAATGGACTCTGAGACTTTCAGGTTAAAGCACCGTTTTTAAGTTTTTTTTTAACTTGTATACTCTATGGTAACAATACTTTGTACCGACCTTTTTTCTTTCCAGCTTGTTGTAAGCTTCCAAGTTCTCTCCCCTGTTGATTGTAACTTTGACTTATTCCTACCTATTGTTATCTTTCGTTTACTTGAATTGTTACTCTAGTTCTCCCTCTTAAACTGTAAACCGATCCGATATGGTTATTTACTATAAAGGTCGGTATAAAAAACTGTTAAATAAATAAATAAATATTCTGATGTGTGCACACCAGTTCAGAAGAGAGACTTACAATAGCACTCGCTTGTGCCCTCATCCCCCAGTCTAACAAGCATCTCCAAGCTTGCGCTCTCAGGGCAGGCAGAATCTTATTTGCTCAGAAGTTGCCTGCTCTTCACAGGGAGGTGCTAATTAATGGCAAGATGCACAGAGCACGAAGGGATGACAAATGCACTCTGTCCCAACACTGGCCTTGGGAGGGGGGACTGGAACAGCATTGGTGCTTGCAGCTTTGTGTAGACTCACCAGTAACTTTTGCCTTGAAGGGGCTGCCTACAATGTGGTAGGGTCCTCCATACTTGATAGAGATCAGGTAGTTACCAGGGGCCATTGGGGTGTATGTGACCTTATAACCTTCTGCACACTCTTGACAGTCCATCTTGACCTTGGAGGGTCCATCGATTGTTACAGACAGAGCTCCAGGGCCGGCCTTTGTTGTGTTCACAATGAATTCTGCTGCCATACCTGGAATACAGTTTTCTATGTTGTAATTGCCATTCTATACCCATGGAGTTTTGCCGCCTAAGTGGAACAATCTGTATTGGAAGCAGGCACAAACTATATGACCAGAGAAGAGAGATTGTCCTCTATCACCCATATAAAAAAATATCTGTTGGCAAGACTCCAGATCTACCCTCCACTTCCCCTGCCTTCGTCCTTGGGCAGGGCTCCTTCGGTCTTACCAGTGGTGCCTCCTTCCAAGCCTGTGCCGTATGCAGACACCATGCCAGGATCGCCAGCTTGGCTGGGGTCTCCTACACGGATCTTGAAAGGGCTGCCAGGGATGTGAGAGCCGTTGAACTTAACGTCGATCACGTACAAGCCATGCTCCCGGGGGATGAAACGCACTGCATACTTATCTGAAACAGAATTTAGACACAAGGGGGTTAAGTGCCCTTTTACTTCTAAAAAAAATAAATAAAAATAATCCCTTTTATATGGGAAAGCCTCCAACTCTCCAGTATATCAAAAGCTAAAAATACTAAGGTGCTTAAGGGAGAAAAAAAAATCCTACTCATCCCTGGTTTTGTGCAAACTTTTAACACTATCATCTAGACTACAACTGCCATTTCCTAGTATTATCTAGCAGCCTAATGCATATTATCTGTGGGTTGTGCACTGGTTCTCCAGCTGGGCATTGCCAAAGACCTCCCTGGCTGTGTGTCTAGCAAAGTAGCCTAACGCTGCCTCCAAAAACTTTCTACAGCTAAGGTGGGTGGAAGCACGGGCGCTCTTCACACCCTGGTCCTTACCTTCATCAATCTCCGTTACATAGCACTCCTCCAGGGCTCCAGACGGGCTGTGCACCTTTGCATCCAGGACCCCCTTGGCACCATTGAGACTTACTGCAAAAGAGGCTGGCTGGTTGACCTTTAACCCTGACTCCTGGAATCACATGACAGCAGTTAGAAAAGCATCTGGAACAGAACAGCAGGCTCAGGAGGAGCTCTTCCATTAGGGAGAAAGTGTTGAGGGGGTTGCTGTGCCACTCTTCATGCATGTCAGACACACTAGCAACATGCCTAAAAAACCTTACCTCTTCAGAGCTAAACTGTTTAAAGAGGGAGAGAACTGAATAGTCAGAAGGCTGCATCCCTTCCCATTCAAGCAAAGTGGTGGCACATTGGAGCTCAGACAAGCACAAGCCATTTGCACACAGCCGGTGCGCACCCCCCCCCCCCCATTCAGACCCACACACCTCTCCCTCTTTAAAATGTTAGCTGTGCCGGCAGAGGACGTCACCGCTTGTAGCCAAGAAAATCCCTGTTTAAAGCCTTTAAAAAAGGCACGAGAAAAACTCAGCATGAGCTGCCCTGGGATGGCTGGGGGAGGGGAGTGTGATTCCTGAGCCGTCCTGGAGCCAGCGACATCAAGACCGTAGCGGGAGCTCTAACTCCTCTTGACAGATCTGAAGGCTGTGTCTAACCTGTGCCAGAAGCGTCGTACCAGGTCAGAGAGCTGACTGGCTGTGCGCATTCTAATCTCCACCTCTGACCACTGACTAAGCCAGTCACTTCCTTCCTGGGCCTCACTTTGTCCAGCTGAACAGGAATACTGTGCCCCTTTTAGGGGGCTTTCAAAACATGCTGCCAGGCCCTGCTACCCTAAAGGTGGCAGCATCTCCATCTGAAAAAACAGTGAGCACTCATTTAAGCGTAAGCAGTATAAGACCACAAAAATCATCCTTTTAGTGGCATCACCATAAAAAAAAAAAAAGTTACAAAAGCATCAATGTGTGCTCATCCCTGGCAGAAGCCTGGGCCATCTGGTGTCCTAGCTCAGCCCTGTGGCTCCAGGAGGCAAAGGGGCACGCTGCCCACCACCCCCAGCCGAGAGGGAAGCAGAGAGTATGGTTTTTCCCAGTGCCTCACCTGAAGACTAGAAACAGTGAGCCTGCGGGCATCCTCGGACGGGGTGGAGACGGGCACCACAAAGGGGCTGTCGGGGATATGGTCATCATTGAACTTGACGGAGACTTCGTAGTCACCTGGGAAAAATACAAAACAAAACAGGACTTAAGACTGTTTGTGGATGACCCACCCTCATGTTAAAGTACCAGGAATGTTGACCCTAACTGCAAGTGTGAAAAAGTAGTTTAATTTGGTGTTTAGTACCTTAATGTGACTTCTTCCTGCCCACCCCAGTTCCTGAACGTACACACTTGTCCCAAGCCCCATTTAAAGAGTATTTAAGTAAACAGTACATCTGTTTCCTAGGAAAGGCTCCCTCCTCCCATGGTCCCAACTACCACACAACTCCTTCCACTATTTATATCCCTTGCCTCTGACCTCCTAAGTTAGAAACTTGGCTCATTCAACATGTGCACCAACTCATGGTGCTCCCACATGAAGTCCTGTGCACACAACTATCAGCATACAACATTCACGCCCACCCAACCCCTTCCAGCGCACCGTGCTCGGCAATGCAGACAGCATCCACCTACCAGGCTCCTGCACGACATACGATACGCCACATGAGCCATCCTTCCGGTCTTCAAAGGCTATTTCTGCCTTGCTGGGGCCTTCCACTGCAATGGAGAGACCACCAGCTCCAGCCTCTCGCGTCCAGATGCTGAACTCCGCTGGTGAGCAAACAAAATGACATCCATTACTTTCAAATGAGTCTACTGTAGGTTTTTTTTTTGAGGCAAGCAGGGGATGTAGTCATACCTGGTACTCCTGTCTCTGCTCTTTCTAAGCCTGGGCCGCCAGCCCGGACTTTGTGGGCTCCTCCTTCTCCCAGGGGGCCAACCGTGAACTGAAAGGGGCTTCCTGGCACATGCTGGCCCTTGTACTTGACGCTCACTGTATGGACGCCCATCTCCGTGGGCACAAAGCGGATGCAATAGGTATTGTTGTCTCCTTCCATGATCTTGGCATCATGCATCTTGCCCGATGGGTTGGTCACCTGTGCAGTCATGTCATGGATGTCAATTTCTACAGGGGGGGGTAGCATTGGGAAGAGAACAGTGAGAATCACATCAGCCTCCAGCATGTAAAAACTAAAATCAAGGCCATGCTCTAATGGGATCTTCAGTCTCTCCACTGGTGTGGAAAACTGTGCCACACACATTTCCATAACTATTTTCCTATTATATATTGTTTTATAGAATGTGAAAGAGACTTATGTACCAACAGGTAAATGAGACTACAGACCCTTCTGTGCTCTCTTCTTTACCTTGCTACTAAGATACCTTTGTGCCCGCCCCAAGCATGCTTGAAGTCCGTCACTGTTCTGGCTCCTAAGTCTGTTCCAGGTGTCCCTATGCTCATATTCTGTTTTGAAAAGTCCAAGGACTAGGTCATGGTATGAAGCTGGAGGGAGGCCCAGAGAAGCCATCTCCTACGATCTTCATGGATAAAACCAGTCCCAGTTCTATGGCAGACTTAGAGCAAGTCTAGCCAGAAGAGCAACCATGCTCGAATGCACTGGAGACAGAGGAGAGCAGATGAGTCCCTCAACATCCAGAGAAAGCATAACCAAGGCAGGCACTGGGAGCCCTTTAATGCTTTCCTCAAGGTTTTTAGGCTTATTCCTGGGACATCACACTGCACTCTTGGTAGAGAGTCACAATTCATATTTAGCACACTAGGGGTTCCTGTTACACCCCCTCCTCCCCCATTCACCTGGAATCTTCAGACTGAGATCACAGTGGCTGCCGACATTTGCGACAGAGGGAGCATGGCGACGGCGGGTGATGCTCTCCTTCATGCGCCCCTCACCGGTCACTTTCACGGAGAATGGGCTACCTGTGGACAAAAGAAAAAAAAGTGGGGAGAAGTTACAGCCCACCCTACAATCTAAGGTGAAGCAGTGCCCGGACTTTACTCATTCACCGGGCTGCTATTTGACATAGCCTGAGTGGATCAGATTGTGTGTGAGAAGTTACTAAGCCACAGCACTGCTGGGCTGGTTGGTTGAAGGAAGCCCTGAAGGAAAGGCTTTGGCAGTAACCTTGTACTAACTGTGAAAGAAGTTTCTCGGATCAAGCAGCCTGCACACCTGGCACATGCTGGTCAGCAAACTTGATGTTTATGATGTAGTTTCCAGGCTCAGTGGGGCAGTAGGTAACTTTGCAGGTCCCATCTTCTAGGTCTTCCGTGTTTATGTCCACCTTGCTAGGTCCCTCAATTGAGAGGCTAAGACCTCCATAGCCTTCACAAGAAACAAAATTAAAAAAAAAAAAAAAGAAAAAGCAGAATTTACATGGAGGCATTCAGAACAGTTTTCTATTTAGCTTTAAAATCTGGTTTTGTTTTTAAGCACATGTACATAAGCTTATCTGAAGGGGAAAAAAAAAAAAAGCGAGCGTGTCAATTTTTAGGCAGTATCTACAAAATGCATGTAAAAAAACACTTTCCCTTGAACAAAATTCCAATTCCATGGTGCTAAGGAAGAAGTCATTTTCCCCCCCCAAAAAAAGATGTGATGCTTGGGGGGAAAAACACATACCATCAGGCACACTACAGAAGGAAACGCAACCCATACCCCTCCACCCCCTTTCAGGACATTCCCCTGAATTCTGGAAGGGTACAGGTTGCGCCAGTGACATGCGCTGCTTCTGAAGCGAGCACATTCAGAGGCACTGCTGGTGCTCCCCCATGTACCTGCTTCAGTGGTGTCAATAATGAAGTCGGCAGGCTCAAACGTGCGCCCCTCTGTAAGGCCCTGCCCAGACACCCGCACCCGGCTGGCATCACCAATCTCAGACTGGCTGATCATCACTGTGATGGGGCTGTTGGGAATGTGCAGGCCATTCTTCTTGATGCTGACAATATGCTCCCCGATCTCCTTGGGCACAAAAGAAATGCCTGGGGGAAGCAGAGAACGAGACATAAGATGATAGCTAGGGACAGGAAGATAAGGAAAGCAGAGCCCAGTTCTGGGGAATACACATTCGATAGCATTCATAGTCTGGATTGCTTTATTTTTCTAGAATGGCTTTCCAATTTTAGCTGAAAGCTGTTCACAATTTTGTAGACGTTCTTTCCAAAACAGCTTACAACTTAAGTGGATACCTGAGGCAAATGGTGATAAAAGTGATTTGGCCAGTATCACAAGGAGTGTCAGTAGGGGGATGTGGTGTTTGAAACCTGGTATCTAGCCCATCCTGCTTTTCCCCTCTCCCCAGTCTCTACACACAGATAAAAGTTTAAGAACTACATAATGGACTCCAAATAGCTTTTGACGTTCTTGGGGAGAGGGGAAGTAGCAATGTTACAGCATGGCTTTATCAGAAGCCACTAAAAGCGCATATCCCAGCTTTACCACCATGCTTACCATTGTGCCCATTGCGAAGCCTCTTCAGCAGGCAAGGCTCCTCACGACCGGAGGGAGAGGCCACGCTGGCTGTCAACTGGCTGAGGTCCATCTCTGCTAGGTTCAGGGGGATGTCAGCAGTGGAGCCCACCTTTAAGTGGGACATGCGCAAGCTGTCATCACCTGCAAGAGAACAGCACTTCAAAGCCAAAGCTTTCAAAAACTACAGAAGTCAGGCAGGTTATAGCTCGAGATTAGGGAGAGGCCTTAGCAATCTCATACCTTATAATGCCAACATTTAAGGCAATTAAATTTTATTTCTGGCAGGCTAGCACTAGGGCCATCCTACTTCCAAAATATATAGTGTGTTCTGTAGGGTAACTCAGCTGTACAAGGATTCACATGCATCTCGATATCCCTGGGTGAAGCATATCAACATAAGTGGGTAGATATGGGAACAATCAACTAGTGGTGCTTCAATATAGCCCTCACCTGAGGCTTGCCTCATTACTGCAATTACTGAAAAGATGAAAGCCAGGTTCCTTCACCCAGTCAAGGCTTACCAGTAATCTTTGCCACGTATGGGCTGCCTGGGATGTGTTTGTCGTTGTACTTGACCAAGATCTTATAGTCCCCAGGTAACATAGGCAAGTAGGATACTGTGCAGGTCCCATCTTGGTTATCTGTGCAGCTGATGTCTGCCTTGGAGGGACCTTCTATAGCCAGCGATAGGCCTCCTGCAAGGACAGCAGTCATGAATATGGTGCCAGGAGACTTGAACAGCATAGAACATGGAGGAATGGAAGATTACCCCTCTGTGCCCTCTTCCCTCCCTCTAATTGTTAACAGGAGGCATCCTAGTGTCAGTAATCTCCAACTTTTGGCCTAGAAGACAGAGATGGGCATTGGCAGATTAGCCACTAGGTTGTGTTAAAGACTCTCCTCCCTCCGCCCCACCCAAATCGGTGACCTTTGACACCCCTCGTGACTTGGCAGTACTCACCTTCACCTGCATCCTTAGTGTTTACTGTGAACACAGCAGGCTTGTTTACTGTGCCATGAATCAGCCCCGGCCCATAGGCAGTGACATGGCCACTGTTGACGTAATCCACATAGAACTGAAGTGGGCTTCCTGCAGCCAGAGGAAACGTTGAGGGTGAGAAGAGGTGCAGGAAAAGTCAAGGGAAAAAAAAAAAAAAGTCTGTCAAGATATTAAGTTCCATTTCATTATCCTCATGACTGCCCCATCTGTAGCAAGCTGGAGGGCGAGACTACACTGAGGTGAGGACTTAAGCAGGAGATGCTCTGACTTTATACCAGAAGGCTCCAAACAATAACTGCACGAAGTGTTTATAAAAAGGAACTAATACCCATTGGCTTACAAAAGAGCAGCCTTTTATACATGTGTTCAGGAAACTCATTTTAGTAGAGAATCAAATAAGAAAATTATTCCTTACCTGCTAGTTTTTGTTCCTGTACCACAGATCCGTCCAGACAGTGGGTTATGTCCCCCTTCCAGCAGGTGGAATCAGAGCAAAACTCAAAGGTGGCCTCTTATAAGCTGGAGCACCCTCTGTCCTTTCAGTATTAAAAATAATCAAAGCAAGAGAAAAAAAAACGTTTGGATGGATCAAGGAATCGGTATAAAATACTCAAACGTATGAACTGCATCAAGATTTTGGAAGAAACGTGCCAACAGGCAAAAAACTTGCAACGTGAACCAATTGGTAAGAACAGTAACAGCAGAGAGCAGATAGTGGCTCTCCTTACCAGCATCTGTTTTCCTATCCCAAACCCATGATTGAGGGTGGGAGTCTGGACTGATCTGTGGTACTACAGGAACGAAAATTAGCAGGTAAGGAATAATTTTCTTTTCCTTGTACGTACCCGGATCAGTCGAGACAATGGGATGTACCAAAGCTTCCCTACCATAGGGTGGGCCCTAGATAGCCTGGCTAGAAGGATCTGGTCGCCAAAGGAGCCAAACCCAGGAGGTTGCAGATTCAAGCTATAGTGCTGTGCAAAGGTATGCAGCTATACATCTCTCCTGTGGCGAGAGATACTCATCCCAGGAGGTTGCTTGAGCACCGAGCGAATGAGCCTTGATGCTGTCTGGAGGGCGATGGCAGACCCCAATATATGCTGAGGCAATGGCATCCTTCAACCAGCATGAAATCGTGGTTTTGGATGCCTGGTGTCCGCGCCTGGGACCGTTCCAGAGAACAAACAGGTGGTCCGATGAGTGAAACTCATTGGTGACCTCCAGATAACGAATAAAAACTTGCTTGACATCCAGTCTCCGAAGTTCCAGCCGATCCTCGGCAGCGAAGGAAGGATGTTCCGACTGATTCAGATGAAAAGGCGAAACCATCTTAGGCAAGGAGGGCACTGTGGACAGGGACACCCCAGAGTCTGTAAAACGGAGAAAAGGTTCTCTGCAGGATAGAGCCTGTAACTCCAAGATCCGGCACGCAGAACAAATGGGCACAAGGAAGGCTGCCTTGAGAGATGTGATCTGCAAAGGCTCAAATGGAGGGCCGGTGGGCACCTGAAGGACCAGTTGAGACTCCACGAAGGACAGAGGAGGTGAATCGGTGGCCTGACATGTTTTACCTCCTTTCAAGAATCGGACGATATCTGGATGTGCAGAAAAGGGGCGCTGTCTCCTGATGACGAACCAGAGCCCCAAGTGCTGCGACCTGAACTTGCAGGGAATTGTATGCCAAGCCCTTGTCCAGGCCACGCTGTAGGAAAGAAAACATGTGCAATGGAAGCCCGGCGCAGAGCATTGTCCATGGAAGCGCACCAAGCCTCAAACTTTCCAGATCCAGACAGAGGTGGATGTCTTCCGTGCCTTGAGGAGCGTGGAGATGACTGCTTCTGGATAGCCACGTCTCAACCTCTGCTGTTCAAAAGCCATGCCGCAAGACAGAAGCGATCTGCCCGGTCTGAAAATACTGGCCCTTGGTGCAGAAGGTATCCGAGGTGGAGAGGACTGTCGACTGCTAGGTTGACTAGGTCTGCAAACCATTGTCTTTGAGGCCATTCTGGGGCCACCAGAATGACAGGCCCCTGATGAAGCTCTATTCTGTGCAGCACCTTGCCCACTAGGGGCCAAGGCGGGAATACATAAGAGGAGATTCTGCAGCCAGGGAAGGACTAGAGCATCTATGACCTCTGCGCCGTGTTCTCGTTGGCGAGTGAAGCGGGGAGCCTTCGTGTTCGAGCGTCACCATCAAGTCCAGGTGTTGGGCTCCCCATCTGCTGAAGAGGAGAGACACCGCTTCCTCGGAGAGCTCCCACTCCCCTGATCTATGCGTTGTCTGCTTAGGAAATCTGCCTGAATGTTGTTGCCCCGGCTATGTGGGATATGGTGAGGCGAGAAAGATGCAGCTCTGCCCATGCCATCAGCTAGTCCGCTTCCCCCGCGACATGGCTCCTCGTCCCTCCTTGGTGAGGGATGTATGCCACTGTGGTTGCATTGTCGGAGAGGATCCACACCGCTTGAAGATGAACCAAAGGGAGGAATCTCTGCAGGTGAGTCAGACCACTCTGGTCTCCAGCCGGTTGATCGGCCATGAGGCCTGACGTGAAGTCCAAAGTCCCTGAGCCGACTGCCGCTGGCACACTACTCCAACCGGAGAGGCTTGCATCCGTTGTGACGATCACCCACTATGGAACCTCCAGATCCATTCCCTTCAGCAAGTGTTTGAGGCTGAGCCACCAGCCCAGGCTGCGGCTGGCTATGTAAGGCAGCGGAAGTAGGGCTTGAAAATCCTGAGATACCAGCTTCCAGCGGAAGAGTAAAACCCTCTGTAAAGAGACTTGAGCCAGATCCTGGCACAGGCGTTGGTATCGAAGCATGCTCCTAAGAAGTCTAGGGTCTGAGAAGAAGAAGTAAGGTTGCTTTTGGGGAAAATTTACAACCCAGTTGAGGGAGCAGAGAAGGTGCAAGACTCGTTCCACCGCTTGAAGACAGTTCTTTTGACTTCGCCCGAATGAGCCAGTTGTCCAGGTAGGGATGAACTAAGATTCCTTCCCGACTTAGAGCAGCTGCCACCACTACCATGATCTTGGTGAAGGTGCAGGGAGCCGTCGCCAACCCGAACGGTAAGGCCTGGAACTGGAAATGCTGGCTGAGGACCTTGAAACGCAGGAAGTATTGATATGCTTTGAAGATGGTAATGTGGAGATACACCTCCATCAGGTCCAAGGAGGCCAGGAATTCCCTGCGGTGCACTGCCACCATAACTGACCACAAGGTCTCCATACGAAAGTGAGGCACCTTGAGAGCCTTGTTGAACAGCTTGAGGTCCAGGATGGGACAAAAGGAGCCTTCTTTCTTGGGAACCACGAAGTAGACAGAATAATGGCCTAATCCTTGTTCCCTCGGTGGCACCGGGATGATGGCCCTGAGGGCCAAGAGGCAGTCGAGTGTATTAGACCATGGCCTGCTTCTGAAGGCTTCCACAGGGGGAGAAGAGAAACCTGTCCCTTAGGGGGTCAAGCAAACTCCAAAGCATAACCGTGTCGTACAATGTCGAAGACCCATTGATCTGAGGTGATCTTGACCCACTCCTCATAGAAGACAAGTGACTGCCTATCTTGGGAAAGGAAGAGTGGGTCAGCAAGCCTTCATTGGGAAGACTTGGCAGGAGCCCTGTGAGGGAGATTCTCTCAAGCTGTTCTCTGGCCACGAAAGGGATGAGACCAGGATTGAGAGCGTGAGGAAGGTGGCCTGGTCTGACGAAGCCATAGTTACCCACGGAAGCGAGATCTGGAAGAGCTGAAGACCCAAAAGGACCTTGGCCGATCTTCTGGTAGCTTATGGACTTTGTTCTCCGAGTGACTTGATGAGCTGTTTCAAGTCCTCACCGAAAAGGAAGCAATCCCAATTGTGCCTTGGAAGATGAATCCGCTGACCAGTTGCAAAGCCAAATGAGCTGCCTGGCTGAGACCACTGAAACCATGGACCTGGCAAAGACCCGGAGGTCATAAAGAGCACCCGCCCCATACGCCATGACTGCTTCCAGGAGCTCAGCCTGCTGAGCTTCCTCTGGCAGCAAATCCTGGGCACTAAGTTGCTGTAGCCAACGAAGCCCTGCTCACTGCATGAGAGTGCTGCAGATGGCAGCCTGGACCCCCAGAGCAGACACCTCAAAAATCTGGTTGAGGTAGACTTCCAACTTACGGTCCTGCAGATCCTTTAGAGCCGTTCTGCCAGTAACTGGAATCATGGTGCGTTTTGTAACCGCCGACACAGACGCGTCCACTATAGGGACGTTCAGGAGTTCCAGTTACTCTTCAGGTAGAAGGTAGAACTTATCCATAGCTCTGCCCACCTTGAGAGAAGACTGGCGAATCCCATTCTCTAGTCAGTTTCAATGGCATCGGATGGAAAGGGAAAGATCAAGAATGTGGGCGCAGACCGGCGAGGAGTGGGTTGCCCTTCTGGGATGATGCAGTAGGAGCAGGAGGGTCCGGTGGGGTATCTATGTCCAGCTCTGCTAGGACATGAGGAATCAGGGGGTCCAACTCATCCCTTTGAAAGAGACGCAGGATCCTTGGGTCATCCCCCTCCACCTGTATGGGAGAAGAAAAGTCATCCGTGTCTGGATCATCCGGAGCGTATACGGGTGGTACTACCTGTATCCTGGGAGGTTGGCTGCTGTCCCCCTGCTCCGGGGGGGGGGGGGGGGGGGGGGGCTGACTGGCTCCTAGCATATCCCCCCGGTTGGGAGATCCCCACATCATCCTGGGATCCAGAAAGCTGACCACAGCCTGGATATGACCAACGAATTACTTTGGGAGGTAGAGGCCCTGCAGCATAGCCCTGCTGGCCAAATATGCACTGTGTACCAATAAAATGAAATCAGTGCAAAAGGACCAGGGGGAGAGCCTGACAGAGCAAATGCCAGGGGGGGTTCCCCCACGGGCTGAGCTGAAGGAGGCTGCTGCTTCGGGGGGAGTCACTGGAGTGAGGTCTGGTGGAAAATAGAGGTCCTAGTCAGGGCCTGGCTGCGAGGGAGCTGGTGGCAGGGAATCCAAAATGGCTGCCATTCCTGCGCTGAGTGGGAACAGGCCAGCCTCGCTGCAAGATGCGCCTGCGAGCGCGAAAGGCCACTCAGCCGCTCGTGAGGAACCCTCCCCGTTGGGGGAGACATCTCATGAAATGCCCTCCCTGGAGAGCTGAGAACCCAGCTCTCCACAGGTGCAGCAACGAGACGGGCACAGCCTGGCTGTTCAGCAGAGCCACAGACTGCAGGCTGACTGGAGTGGGAAGCAGGTGCCTGCTAGCAGAGCAACAACGAGGCTTAGAAGCCTGAAACAAAAAACAAAACAAAACACAGGAATAATGCTTCTCTGGAAAACACTGCCCCGAGGCAACAACCTCTCAGGGCAGGGCACTATGTCATTGGGGTGGGGCTGACCATTAGCATGCACCCCTGAACTCACTCCAGAAGAAAAAGCTGGACCTGAAACTAATAAAAAGGAACAGCATTTACCCCCAAGAAAAGAAAAGAACCGCTGGCTCCGCTTGCAAGTTGGAGCCTAGAGCTGAGGGAGTGAATCCCTGAGAATTTGCTGAGTAAAATTTGTTAAAGTTTTTTTTTGTTTTTTTTTTTTTTTTTTTAAATTAAAGAGATCCATCCAAGAAAGAAATACTTCAAGAGAAATAAGGAAAAAAGAAAAAGTTCCCCTTTGTAAGCTAGATGGAGGACCGAAGGGACTGCTACCTTTCACCTGCCGAGTCAGAGAAATACTGAAGGGACAGAGAGGGCGCTCCAGCTTATAAGAGGTCAGCCTTCGAGTTTTGCTCTGACTCCACCTGCTGGAAGGGGGACATAACCCACTGTCTGGATGACCTGGGTACGTACAGGGAACTTAGTAATGATTCTTTGCAAGAATATCTAAAACCCCCAAAGTGAACAGGTGGTTAGGACATTTTTAGAAACTCACTGGCTAGTGAGCTACTTTGTGTACCTCGTTTGCCTATTAGTAGAAGGCATCTGAATGCACCTAAAAGCCAACCTGGAAAACAGCCTCAAAGACTGCCTGCTCTGGGAAGTCCAGTTACACCCCGCCCCCCCCCCCCCACACACACAAAATCAACCATCCACTTGCATTTCCTAACAGTACCTGGGATGTGCATGCCATCATATCTGATGTCCATCTCATGCAGCCCGACCTCTGTGGGCGAATACCTTACTGTCACTGTGCCATCCTTGTTGTCCGTGATATCTGGCTTTGCTACTTTTCCAGATGGCATGCGGACCTCTCCTGCAGACCAAACAAAGATTTTTACAAAAGGAAAAATACGTTTTGGGACCTCTACTCCATGAAACCCCTGGTTCTGAAGGCAGATCTCATCACCCCAATATGGTTGCAACAAGGCACGTCTTAAACTTCCATCTGGTTATCACCTAACACCCAAAACACAGCCAGCCCAGTCACTGCCATGAGGAAGGACCCCAGTTTGATTTCCCAGATTGGGAATCCTATACTTGGGGTCAGCTGAGGAAGCAGTGCTCACAGCCCAGGGGAGAAGTCAGGATTCAGGGCAACACCTGATGTTTGATTTAGTGCCTGTGATACCAGATTCTGGAAGGGAAGTGCTGATGCATGATCCTGGCCTCAGGACCACTGCTGTCATGACTAGACTGAATGGTGTTGTGTGTGGGGGGGGGGGGGGGGGGGGGGGAGGAAGGGCTTTTATGGTAGAGGGAAAAAAAAAAAAAAAAAAGTTATGGTGCCAGGATCTTTGCACTGGTTCCAACCAAGCTGGAATGAAAAAGGAAGAGGAATTACTGTTTCTTTCATATGTTTTTTTAAAAACAGGCTTCATTTGTGGCCATGTTGTATCCAGAAGAAAATGGGGACCTAGGAGACCAGATACCTGGTTAACAGCCTCACTAGCTTTGGTAACCATTTCTGGGCCAACAATTCCCCCCCCCCCCCCCACTACTTCTGGGTTTCCTGTTAAGTTTGAATGGCCCTACAGTACCAAGAGCCTTCACTTGGCCACCTGAGGTCCCCTTACCCAGCTCGGCCTACACTATGCAGCAACAGTTCTCAAAGACCAAAGGCTGTAGCTCCTTCTGGAGCCCTCCTAACGTAGACCCTCGTCTCCAGCAATTAGATATTGCTGGACAAGCAAGACTCTGCTCTCCCCATCCTTAGGAGCTGTGTGCACTGCCTCAGATTAGCTTGAGGAGTGGGAGACCTGACTCGATTTGAATCCAGGTCCCTCTGCATAGCAATGTTTAGCACTACCAGAGCCAGACTTGTCCTGTTTTAGTAGCCATTTAAGATTACAGAATGTGTTAAGACAGCAGTAAGGGAGGGGGGGTGGGGATTGATTTGGTATCACAAAATGCTTTTCTACTCAGTATACTGGTACCAATGAGTAAAATGGACCTATAAACTTGGGTATGTGATATCCTAAAAGTGGTCAAGATTTCAATGACTGGCAACTGTGATATATCCTTAATTAGCCTATCATCTGCACTGCTAAGAGATAACAGGACTATTACCATTTCTCAATCTATTCAGTTGATATCTTTATGACTGGGGGTAAGCCGAAAGCCTCCTTCCCCCCCCCAAATTGTGCATTCTGGGGTTTGAGGTGGTCAGACCAATCCAAGCTCTCCCAGTGTTTCAGGAAGTCACCTGTAATCTCTCCTTTTTTGATGGCGAAGGGGATGACCATGTTAAAGGGCCTCAGTCCAGTCACATCCAGCCCATTCACACCCATGAGTGGACGGTCCGTCGCCTGGCAACAGAAAGGAGTTTGAGAAGTAAGAGCAGGAGGATTATAGGGTGTATGAGAGAGGAGAGAGGGCAGTGTATGAAGAATGTGAAAGATGGTCAACATGAGAACATGCCTTAAAAATCCCTCCAGCCTCCCAACCTTTCCAACACAAGAGACAGGAATTAAAATACAAAAAGCCCACAAAAAAAAAAGTTTTGCCCAAAACTACATGAAACAAAAAACAAAAGTTGACAAGAGTCCAGACAATATAAACAGCTCACTGACATGGGAGACAATGGACAAATTGTTGAGGTCAGGAGGGTCTTTTAGATGCGAGATGAGGTGAAGGTACATGAAGGGAACCAGGAGGCGGCAGAATATGGAAGGCAGCACCCCTCCCCCCTTGGATTCAGAAAGCAGTCACTTGGTGGCAGGGGGGGGGGGGGGGGGAGGAAAGCAGGAAGGGAAGGTGTTATTTGATGAGACCCCCCTGGAAAGGTTCCCTGATGCATTCTGAGTTGCAGGAGGTGGGGGCGGTAGGGGGTAGGTGGCAGCCACCCCTGGAATTTGTAGCACATGCACATCGCTGCCAAAGGCTGTGTATTAACAGATGCAGAAGTTACTTAGGTATCTGGAACCGCAAAGCAAGAAGTGTTTGGCTTCTGTAGGCTTGCTTTGGAGTCTGTTAATTGCACTCATTGTCGACCACGACAGGCATAAACACTTGAGTGGCAAAAAAAAAAAAAATTACATTCTTGAGCCTCTCTTACCTGTAGAATGTATTGGAAATACCAATTCATCTGCCCACCCAGCTGGAAACCCAGACTAACCCTCCTCTGCATGTATGGGGCTTAACTTGCAGAGTCCATGCCTCTTCTGTCCCTTTAAGACCAAGGGACATCTAGAGAATGCCACATGCCCCAAGGCTTACCGGTGATCAATGACAAGCTACCTCAGCAGCTTTGCACTATGCTAACAGTAACTATCTTGGCCCACTGGAAGGTTTGAGAGGACAAAAAACTCCATTAGCACACGTGTGAGATCTCTGGCAAAAAGCTACTGTTTCTGTCCAGGTAGATCTTCACTTGGGAAGAAGACTGAAATGTAAAGGAGATTCTGGGGGGGGGAGGCAAATTTTTGTGAGCAGTGTGGTGGCCATCAGGCTCATCCACATAGCCTATGGTCTTAATAGGTGACAATCTTGTCTACCTTTGGGCTGTTTGGAGTAATCTGGAGGATTAAACCCTGCAGAAGTTCTAGACGTTAAAATCTCCCTGAAAAGTGGAAACTGCTCAGATCACAGCTTCAGATTTTATTCAACTTCTACTCCTGGGGGAATTCTGCACACAAAAAAACCTTAAAATTCTGCAAACTTTATATTGGTCAAAACAATTTACATGACAGTCTAAGTAATTACATTTAAATTAATACAGAAAAAAGTTAAAGATGCAGAATTTTAAATATTTTGAGCAGAGTTTCCCTATAAATTCACTGTAAGTGTCCCTTCCACTCGCTCTCCCTACTCCCCTGGCCACTTTGTCCTCTCAGGCCTCAACTCCTCCACCTGCCAGTATCTCTCCCCTCCACCTCTAGGCTCAACCCCTTCCACTCTATTGCCAGTCCCAGAGTATGACCCCCGTTCTCAGTACTGCCCCTCACAAGGCCCTCTCTCTTGCATATACACCCACACAGGCTATGTCTCATGTACCCCTTCACACAGGCTCTGTATCTCATGCACACACTCCTTCACAATCTCCTCATATAGGCTCCCTCTCAAACCCACACAGAGCCGGGGGGGGGGGGGAGAAGCTTATCTCCCATGCTCTCACACACTCACCGGGACCTTCCATCTTTGCTGCGAGCGGAGCACACTCCGTTTGCAGCACATGGGAGCCTTCCATCTTCACTGCGAACGGAGCGCGTCCCGCGGCAGACGCAGGACGCGCTCCGTTCGCAGCATGCCGGCGTCTATTTTCTACACAGAATTTGGCAATACTGCACAAGGGGAGAACTCTGCAGTAGCACAGAATTCAAGACTAAGCTTCCTGGACACTCCACAGAACATCTCATAGCAGCATATTGCTTAGCCTCTCTCCAAATGTGTCTGAAGCACCTCCAAACGCAGGACCCCCCCCCCCCCCCCCCTCCACTTTTACCCAGATATGAAAGTCCTCTCACCAGCTAGTGAAGTGTCCTTTAATATCTGTGTACACAGCATTCCTTCCACTTCCTCACCCTTCCCAAAGACAGCGTCGTCCACATTAGGTCATTTGCGGGCAGTGTGATGCATAACAAGATTTGCCATACTGGGTCCGACCAAAGGGCCATCAAGCCCAGTATCCTATCCAGGTCACAAGTACCTGGCAGGATTGCACTATCTCTACAGGGATGTTAGAGCAGGAAGCAGGGAAGACAAACACTGCATGCTATTAGGGCAAGGCTTGGTTTATAGTGAAATTCCAGGGGCTGCCCCCATCATCCTGTCTCCAGAATGCTCCAGGACAACTTTTCGTTCAGACATAAGAGGAGAGACAGTTAACAGATTTGAACAGAGTGTACCCAGGGTTGCTGTATGCCAGGTGGGTATGCATAAGATGGGGCTAGCTGCTGAGGCACCATCTGCTGGGGGGTCATTTGGTCTCCATCCAGAGCCTGTGTGATGGGGAAGGAGGATGGGCAAACAAGATTTAGAACAAGTCTCAGCAATCTGGATAACTCAAAATCACAACATCTGCAAGAGTAAGGCATGAGAGGACCCACAACGCAGGAGGGAGAGAGAGCATCGTTATAGACAGACCGAAAATAGGAGTTCATAAATCCTGCTAAGAAAACAGATGTTTATCTTCAGGGATTATGTACCTCTTGAGAAAAAACCTTGTACAGTGCTTCATCCCTCCCAACCTCCACAGCACCACACTTGTTTAGGATCAGTTTGCTCAAAATCCCAGAGAGTCAGCAGGAGCGCGAGAGAGCGAGCGCCCAGCACTCTGCAAGCTACCACTGCCAACCTGGAGATCCCAAGATGCAGACAGGCAAAAAGCTGCCGCAAGGTGTAGTGAGATGCACAGGTCACCCCTCCCTTTTCATGGACCAAGAGGCAAGGCCATCACTTAACTCCCTCAGACTGAAGGAAAGGGCACCCAAGAAAAAACAGGGGGGGGGGGGGGGGGGGGGGGGAGAATGAATGAGATTTGACAGCTAGCCTCCATTTTGCAAAGCTAAAACTGGTTCTCAGTCTTGTAAAAGGTGTGAAGACAAGAAAACCTCAAGGTTGTATTAAAAAAAATAAAAAAAAGTCTGACGGGACAGGGAACCCCTTTTGTGGTGAGTCACTGCAGGGCACAGCTGAATTACAAAATAGAGAAGGTTGCTCAGCTAAGCACCCAAGTCTCACTGCTGGATAACCGGGGCAAAGCTGTAGCCAGGCACCCATGGCCAAGTAAAAAAAAAACAAAACACCCTTGCCCTTTACACAATACATGAGTTCAGAGACTAAGTTTAAAAAAAAAATTAGTTTATAATCTATAAGTAGGCATGTGACTGAGTGACAGCAACATTTAAAAGGTGCACCCCACCCCCCTTTTTCAGCCTATACTGCTTACTAAAGAGTTCATTTTTGTATTACAATATGTTGTGGGTGGGTTGTGTATTTTTAAATACATCTATGGATTCCTACACAGATGTTACATGCTAGCAGAATCCTTCATTGCTGTCACTACCAGAACAGAGGGCAATCTTAACTTATTTCAGAATTAAAGTGACCACAAATTAGAAACAAAACCTGAAATGGAAACCCATGAAGCCAGAATCTATGAGAAGTGCCACACAGGAGAGAAATGCATTTCCACTATACTGAGCAAAATACAGAGATAAGAGAAAGCTTTGAGAATGTGCCTGACATTCCCCTAAAAAAAAAAAAAAAAAAAAAAAAAAAAAGTTGACAGTTTCAGTCTAAGCTAAGATTTAGAAATGCTTTCTGTATGTACCCAGATCAGTCCAGACTCTTGGGTTTTGCCTCCCCTCCAGCAGATGGAGACAGTTTTACTGACACCACATAACACAAAGTGGTACAGGCAGTCCCTCAGTATCTCCAGCAGATGCAGAGCCTGCAGTCAAGTTTTGAAGGAAAAAGAAATAAATTACTAGAAGATTTGAGTGCTTGCCTCCCAGGGGGGGTTATTAGATCCTGGTAGGGCCATCCCCCCCTAGTCTGAGGCAGACAAGCAGGGGGATGGGGTTAGGGACCCTTTCCCTGAAGAACAGAGCCTGTAGCCATTCAAGGGAAGTGTTAATTTCTTAGATTACCTGACTAAAGTTCTTAAAAAATAAATCTAAAGGCAAAGGGAGTAGACCGGGGTTGCCGAGGGGATAGCATGCTTTATCCCCAACTCCTCTTAGCAGCTCAGTTTTTATTTCCTGTTCCTCTTCTGTTGCTGCGGCTGGACACCAGGTTTCACATACAACATGAACTGCACAGCTGCTTGTGGAGACACGTCTGGGATGGTGGCAGTGACTTCAGCTAGGCGCCACGAGCCTGGGAAGCTCTCACCAGCACGGCAGCCTGTGGACAATCCCTTCCCACTAAGTGTGGGAATGGTGGCCATCTTGTCCACATTTGCAGCTGCCATGGGGGGGGGGGGGGGGGTTGATTTCCTCCCTCCTTTATCCCCAGTGGTTAGGACCTCCAGGGAAGGTCAAGATGCTGAGGGGCTTCACTCAGGAGAGGAGGATCCCCTGGAGGACTCAGATGCCTCTCTTTTCCTCTGATTTTGTCCTATTGCATAAAGCTTAAAGGCCAGAAAAGCCACAGGCCAGCAAAGAGAGCCAGCCTTTCCTGGGTTGTGGGGACTATGAGGGTCCTGTGGGTCCCAGGCACAGACTACCACTTGAGAGCTCCTCTGAGGCTTCAGAAGCAGAGGATTCACATATACAGGACCCACTGGGTGTTGGATCCAGATCAGGTGCTGACCAAGAGTCCGGCTGTGGAAGGGGATGATCCCAAGGTGGTATGGCTGTTCTGGAGAACTGGGTAAAAAAAATCCCAGGAGAGGAATCAGGGCTTCAACTGGACCTGATCACGGCTGTCCTTCACGGTCCAACAAGGTCTTTTCCATTTCACAAGTCAGCAGGATACTCCCGAGACAGGCCTGAAGCCATGGATAAGTTGTATCCTTTGCCAGAGGATATACTTTAGTTCCAAAACGTCCCAAAGGTGGATGCATCGTTTTGGCTACTATTCCAGTTGCTGTTTCTACAGCTCTGAAAGTTGTTCAGAACAGGAAGCTGGAAGTGCACTTCAAGACTGAGGTGTCTGCCCTTGGTCTTCAAGCTGCTGTGTGTAGCAGTTTCATGTTGAGGGTAGGCTTGCGCTGGGTACAGCAGACTGGTCCTTGTCTGAATGAGACACAGCTGGAAGCTGTGGTGGCCTATGGGGCTGATGTGTTATATAATCTTGTTAGGACCTCCTCCAGGACAATGTCACAGTTTTGGCCCAGTCACTCCTCTGGTTGAGGAAATGGTCAGCTGATGTTTCATCCAAGTCTCAGTTGGGAGCTTTGCCTTTCAAAGGGAAGTTGCTCTTTGGTCAGAACTTGGAGATGATCAAGCTTATCGAGGAGAATAAAGTTCATAAATTGCCTGAAGATAAGCTGAAAGGATAGGGTCCTTTCCTCCTCATTCCTGCTTCAGACGGATTAGGCAGTTTCAGCCTTTGAGCGCATCTGGGAGTATCCAGAGACTGACCTCGGGAAGACAACTGTCCTGGAACCAGTCCTTTCAAGGGCAAAAGCTGGGTAGAGATGGCTCCTTCCAGGGTGGGCAGATCTGGCTTCACTGCCAATGATGCAATGCTGGTCCACTCCTCTGTTCCAGTGATAGGGGGCCGGTTTGGTCTGTTCTATGAAGAATAGGCCAAGTTAGTCAGACCAGTGGGTCTTAAGTGTGATAAGACCAGGTTATGCTTTAGAATTTGCTCAGCTGCTAAGACTTGTTCTTGGTCTCCCCGTGTACTTAAGAGGAAAAGAAATTGGAAATGTGGGAAACTGTCTTCGCATGCTGGGAGCCATTGTTCCTGTCCCCCTGGAGAAATAGGGGACAGGCCACTATTCCATTTCATAGTTCCAAGGAGGGCACGTTCTGCACAATCCTTGATTAAAAAAAAAAAAAAAAGGAACGTGGCTCTAAAAAGGTTCCTCTGTTTCGAAAGGAAACTCTGGGCTCTGTGATTGCCTCTGTGCACAAGGGGGAGTATCTGGATTGACTGAAGTATACTTGCACATAGGAATATGGCCCAATCAAAATGAGATTCATGGTTCTGGAAGAACCTTTTCAGTTTTGCACCCTGCTTTAAGGTGATGTTTGTGGTGGTTGCAGCTCTCTGGAGGGGCAGGGTCTTTGTTCACCCCTTAGTCTGGACAACTGACTGATTTGAGCAAAGTCAGAAATCCTTTGCTGGGAGGCAGTGGACTTAGTCCTCCGGTACCTAAAATCATTGGGCTTGATAGTCAACCTGTCCAAGAGCCATCTCTTCCCTTCCCAGATTTTGGAATGCTGGGGGGGAACACGACATGTTTTCACCAAAGAGTGGTTTTCCAAATTGCAATCTCAAGGTCACAGATTGAGGAAGAGGGAACCCAAGATCTAGGATTTCTTGCAAGTTCTCGGGTCTATGGCTTCTACCTTTGAGTTGGTTCCATGGGTGTTTGCTCAAATGAGGCCTGTAGGTACCTCAGATCAGTCTAGAGTCCCACCCACGGGAAGAAAGGGAAATTGAGAGAGTCTGCTCGATCTTTTGTGATTTCTCTGAAGAATAGCACAGGTTTGTTAGTCCTACACAGGGTTTTGTGTGGGCACGGTTTTCCGTTTCCCACTGCTTGTTCAGGGGATGCTAGTTATGGTGTTTGTGTTTGTCAGAGGGACTGCCTGTGCCACTTTGTGTTATGTGGTGGTGTCAGTAAAACTGTCTCCATCTGCTGGAGGGGAGGCAAAACCCAGGAGTCTGGACTGATCTGTGGTACTACAGGAACAAATTTTAGCTGGTTTTCTTGAAAGTCAAGCCTTCAGTCTTTGACTAAGACAACTACCTGGGTTCACTGCCTTCTTGATTGATTTGGACATGCCAGCTTTAAAGTAAAAAAAAAAAAACCCACACCCACCATTTACTAGAATTGTGTGTGATCTCTAACTACCTTGGGGGCTCCTCTGTTTAGGTGAGCCACCCTTCCAAATGTCCTGCAAATACCTGTTCCCCCATTAGCACTTACCATGACCTGGAAGGGGCTGTTGGGTATGTGTTCCCCACCGAAGCGGACACAGATGACGTACTTGCCCGGCTGGGGGGCTGTGTAGAAGATGTCGAAGGTACCATCCTCATTCTCCACCACATCCACATCTACCTCCGTGCCATCAGGTGTGCACACACTGCAGGTCACCTTGCCCTTGCCGGCTGCCTTGGCATCTACTGTGATCACAGTCTCCTCCCCAATCTGGATAGTGGGTCCAATGCCAGCACCTGGCAGACCACCAGAATATAAATCAAAGACAAAAAAAGACAGGGTGGAGCATGGCAGGACATACTCAATGAGAAATCTGCACACAATTCCATCACCCACCTCCAACTCCTGTTCTTACAGTGTTAACAATGGGGCTGCAGTTTCCTTAAGAAGTGCGTTCTCAGTATGCAGGAAAAATCCTTTGTCTGGTGGGGGCAAGGGGGAAATAAAACTGAAGAGGAGATTCTTACCCCAAGACCCTTTACCCATGTAAGTCATGGACTGATGTCAGAACTGGGAAATATATAGTTTCTGGATTTGGACACTATAGTGGGCAACACTAATAAAGTCTCTCCTCTGGTATCTTCCACTGACCACCTGTTGCCGCCCCCCCCTCCCCCCCTTAGAAACTTGAAACACAAATGTAAGAGGGCAGTCTGCTTCATGGAGTTGGGGAACCATTCAGTAAACACTGGTGGAGGCTTCCTTTGCCCCTACTTTTACTGCCACAGGCAAAAAAAAGGTCAAGAGTGAACCTTCTGCAGAGCAGCTGCACCTGAACTTACTGTCAAACTAGTATTAACATGCCATGGGCATCTGCTTTTATGCAAAGCCCTCTACCCCCCTACTATCCAGTGCGTGCTTGACGTGAAAAGTGGCAGCTGGCTCAAGTTAAAGCAGGTTGAGTGAACCCCTTCCCTCAGCTTGCTCCATAACCGTGGAAGCCAGTTAGCATGGAGGGTGATAGTTGCACAGAGTATTCCTGCTGGACTGAGAACACACAGCACACATTCACGACAGGGGAGCAGTGAAGTGAAGCGCAAGTAACGGGAGGGAGGGGGAAGAGAAGTGTGCGAGCAACTACGGTTACAAAAACACGTACTTAGCACCCAGTGACAGCAAGAGTTTAGCAAAGCAGTGCAGGAAGACACCTTTCATCTCAAGTACTACAGGGAGACTGGTACAGGTTACAGCTGTAGGTGAGTAGTGTCACCCCAAACCATGCCTACTTTGTAAGGAATTGGATGGGAAATGCTAGAATCACAGCCTTATCCTCGTGGTGCCGTTTCCTATTTGAAGGTAGCAAGCAGCTAAAACTCCATTATCCTGCCTCCAAATCTTTCAAAGGAATGTAGATAAATGGGAGCAGAAGGCTCCCCCCCCCCCCCCCCAAAAAAAAAAGTTGACACTGCAGCTGCTTTACAATGTGTTGGCTACAAATTTAAAATTCCATTATTGCTAGCTTGGTTAGAGTGTGTACGGGAAGGGGATAAGTAGATCTTGCCCATTCCAGTTAAAATGGATTGCCCCCCACCCCCTTCTTTGCAAGGAGCTCAGAGGATTATGGGTACCAGGATGAGAGGCTGAGATCCCAACAAATCTGAGACAGGCTAGACCTTTAGCATGGATGGTTGGTGGTAATGTTTAGCACTAGCCAATCTGCGGAAGAGGAGAGAATTCCAAAAGGCCTTCAGTGGGGTTTTTTTTTTATTTTTATTTTTTAAGTGGACCTCCAAATATGTCACATCCTCAACAGAACTGCAGCACAACTCCTACTCTACCATGGACAGACCCCATGGTAACTAAACCTAAGGGAAAAAAATACCAGACAGACACCACTAATGCACCCCCCCCCCCAGATATGTTCATGCAGTCACCTTCCACCCTTCCCAGAACACACACGGAGGCCATCCAGATCTGGAGCATTTGTTCACGGATTATGAAACTCAGCTGAGAACATCTGCTAAGGGACAGTCACACTAGGAGGGGAAAAAAACCTCTTAAGATGATAGCTAAACATAGTAGGAAGGACTTCCCTCAATTTGTTCCCAGCCTCCACCCCACATTCTGAAATTCAAAGAATGAACTCGGGCAGTTGAAAAAAAGAGTAGGTATGGAAAGCGCTCTCCAAAACCACATACTACGTCGTTTTAACTTAGTCTAATAATCCGTTAACATGTTTGCCCAGCATGATGGTGGTCTCCTGCTTCAGCCATTTTGTTGGCTCAGTTTAGACTTGGGAAGCTTACAGCTGTTAAGACTGGGCAAAGCTCAGGTAAATTTCAACATCTGTTTCAGACAATCCAAGGGCAGATCAAGACTTTTTTTTAAACCATGGCTACCCTGCAACTGTAAGTTCTAGCATAAGGCAAAATGCCAAGATGGGCCCAGTGTCCTCAGGAACCCCCACCCATTCAAGGTGACCTAATGGATACCATGAACATTTGGAGGCCATGATTTCATTCCTGGTTTGCCATTTGCCAGCCAAGAGCATTCTTGGGTTCAAAATGGTTTTGGATTTTATAGGGGTGCTTCAGGTGCCAGAAGAGATGGCTTTGTGGGAAAAAAATTCCCATTAAACATCACAATGGAGAAAGCAGCTGTGAGCATCCCAAGCATCAACTTCATTCAATAGTTTAAAAGTTGTAATAAAAAAAGCATTCAACTAGCATCAGCAAGCAGCTTACCTAGCCCGTGACCTCCAATTGACACTGAGGTGAAAGGGCAAAGAGCAAGGAAAGATCAAAGTGAGACAGTCACACAAAACTATGTAAAAGTGCACAAAAAAAAAAAGAGGGTTATTTCCATTTAAAATAAAAGGTGCAAAGATAGAAGTGTGTCAAATAAGCAAGTGTGTGGGAGCAGTGTGCTTGTGTTCTGAAGTGTCAAAAGGAAGGTCTCACAAATTATAATAATGAGTATAAATCTTTACCCTCCACTTTAAGTTGAAGTACTTGATTCTTTTACAGATTCTGACAAAATATTTAAAGTTTACAGAGCAGCAGAATTGTAGCCAGGATGGCAGCCATCTTAACACATCTACCAAGAGCCTCAGACTCCCATGATGCTCTGCAAGTGATGTCACTGAACAGAAAGATTTAAATCTATGAGAACTGCAGAGAAAATTTAAAGGCTTGGAAAGGCGAGGAACCCTGTTTATTCCTCTGCTGCTGCCAGAACAGCTGCTTTTAGCCACCCTGCAGCAATACTCCCATTTGTGCACAATGACAACAGAAGGATGCTAATTACCAGTGATGTCCTGAGAGGGGAGGGGGGATGATGGATTGCTTTACCTATAATAGAGGCAAGTACTGCAAAAGGGTGTTTAAGTATTTATGACATTGTGAGACCTCACCTTCAACTATAAAAAAATTATAAAGCTATAAATTGCATGGCCAAGGGTTGCCTCACCTGTTACTGTACACTTGCTAGCATCACCAGTGGGCAGGGCACGAATGCGGTAGGGCGAGTAGGGGATCTCATCACCACCGTATTTGATGAGGATGGTGTAGCGGCCAGTCATGTCCGGTACATAGGACACAGTGTAGGTGCCATCCTGATTGTCACGGATTGTAGCTTTCTTGGGTTTGCCTTCTGGGTCCTTGGGATGATGGGGGGAATAAGTGTCAAGGATAAAATAAGTTAGTATTTTAGATGCTCTTTAGCTATATAAAGAGGTGATCTTGAATTTCTACATATTTAACTAGTGAGCAGGGTGTTCCATTCAAGTTGGCTTTTAGTGGCACTTGCCCCAGCCTTTGGTACATCCAATGAAGCCTCTTGTTCCAGAGCCAGAATCCCTCCCCCACCCCCCCCCTTATTTTTGGCATTTCAAAGTGGATTCCATTTAGGTACTGTAGGTATTTCCAGAGCTAAAAAGAAGGATTAGATATAGCAACAAAATGGCCTACACCAGCTGGTATTAAGCACTAGCCCACTTGCTTGCAGGAGCTAGAGACATCCAGCTGGGAGATTTGGAAGCCTGAGCAACCCTGCCCCCTCGAGTTACTGCTGATAGTACAGTAATGTAATGGACAAATTAGATTTACCACCAAAAGTGACAGTAAGCCAGCCCATGCACTTCTGCTAACATGGTCCATGAAGCCTTAATCTACTGGGATTCTGATTTTGAGGATCACCTCAATGTAACAGGACTGAGAAACCTTAGCTTTAACACCTTCCCCAGATTCCCTAATAAGCCTAGGCCCTTGCTGTAAGAGGAACCTATTCTCAAAATGTGATTATGATGCACCTGCAAGGGAGCTTTACTTCTACAGGAACACTTGTTTGTTCCTCTGTTCTACTTCTATCAGACTGGAAAGCTGCATCACACGGATGGATGGATAAGAAAATTATCTACTCTTAGAAGCTCAGAGTTAACTAGGCCTTCATGATAGTTATTGAAGGCAAAGACTTAGGAGTATGGAACCTGCTTAATCTTTACCGTGATCTGGACAGCCAGAAGTCCCTCTCCTGCATCCTTAGCATCGATGGTGAACTCAACAGGCAAGCTGGCAGGCACTCCAGTAGTGTTGAGACCTGGACCGCTAGCCTTCACTTTGCTGGCATCATGAGTCGGAAGAACTTTGACCTTAAAGGGACTTGAATAAAAAATAAGCAATAAGGAATGAAACAAAAATAACTTTCCAATTTTCATGCCTAATGTAGCCAAACATTTCTCTTGTGCCACCAACTGTATGCACTAGTATCCCTTTTCCCTGCCTCCCACCACAGAACATATGTTTTGAATTACCTTCGTGGTACCTCGTCATCACCATAAAGCACAGAGATGTTGTAAGGCCCTTCCCGGCTGGGTACATAGTTCACAGACTGAACCCCATCTCCATTGTCCACCACCTCCACTGGCTCCACCACACCCTTAGGTCCCTGGACCTTGACCTGCAGGGGTGCCACACCAGCCTTGCTGGTGTCCACACTGAAGGACTGGGGTACGTTGGCCCGCACGACCCCTGGGCTCAGGCCAGGACCGGAGCACTTGACCTTGGAGCTGTCAACAACATCATGAACAGGAACTTTGAAGGGACTCCCTGCAGGAGACAAAGAATTTGGCTGGGAACTTAAGGCATTGGAGCACTTCCTCATAAGGAATGGGTGTCTAAAATATCAAAATATATTATCTCACATACAAGCCATATGAACTAAATAGAGAACACCCAAATACAATGTGTTTTAAATTATATAAAGCTTACAAAAATTTCAACTCACATAAAAACGTGAACACATCGCAATCAAGTATATTCATCTCTTGTACATCCTACATTCTAGACACTTACCGCTGAGCTGAAAATAAAATTCCTAAAATCCATGATCGTGCAGGCCACCCTTAAAGCCTTATCGCTAAAGGCTACTATTTCCCTATATATCCAATATACTAGCTATTTATTGTAAATATTATTTGATATGTATACATTATATTTTACATCAGCTTCACAAGATGTTATCCTCCCTATCGGATGTATTAATTAAAACAGACAAAATTTAGTTTTGCCTGTAATATACAAAGATTACACCTGAGGAAGCCTGTTTTGCCACATCCCATACATCTTTAATGAAGTAAAGATCAATAACTTCAAAATCTTGCACATCTTTATTCAATATTCAAATTCATATTATACATCAATATTGATCCTTCTCCAAGCCAGTGATCAGTGCTTTATAATACTGTCCACTTCTCCATGAATGCCTCCTCACTCTATTACAGGCAAAACGAAGAGTTTTCAGGATTTTAAGCTTTACATCTGATAGGAAGGATAACATCTTGTGAAGCTGATGTAAAATATAATGTATATTTATCAAAAAATGTTTACAAAAAATAGCTGGTATATTGGATATATAGGGAAATAGTAGCCTTTAGTGATAAGGCTTTAAGGGTGGTTTGTGTGATATGGGATTTTATTTTCGGCTCAGCGATAAGTGTCTAGAATGTAGGATGTACAAGAGATGAATATATTTGATTGTGATGTGTTTTCATGTATTTATTCAAGTTGAAATATTTTTGTAAGCTTTATATAATAAATCACACGATTGTATTGGGGGTTTTCTTGATTGTTCATATGTGTAAAATGTTCATACTGAACTACAGCTGGCCTTGTAGCTAAAAGAAAACCAAAATTGAATAGGTGCAAACCCTGCAGATGCAGTTTCCTATTCCACTACTGCCACCAACCCTGGAGTGATAGTCAAAGTTGTATTATCTAAGCTCTTTGGAGAAGAGCTTAGATAATACAACTAATCATGTGACTAACCTCCTGAAGTACATGTTTAGAATGACCTACTCCAATTGCAAAATCCAGGGCCCCATAGATTTGTATGGAAGGGCTACCTTCCTAAAAAATAAAGTCAAGCACAAGGACAGAAGTCCAGCACTACCAATAAGATGGCTCTCACCTGGTACTTGGTGGCCACCATAGGTGACATTGAGGTTATATGTGCCAGGCTCATAGGGAATATATTCCACAGAGCAGCTACCATCTTTGTTATCCATACAGGACATCTTGGCTTCTGAAGGGCCTTCAACAGCCAGGCCCAGGCCTCCTGTACCAGCTCCCCTGGGGAGAGAAGTTAATTCATTCATAAATCGGGAGCAAGGACATCTTCTGCAGCCTAACAGACTTACTACAAATCAAATTGTCCATTCAAAGTACAATTGTTCTCTTGGACACCACAGCTGATCACAGTATTCTGGACTAAAGGTGGAGGCAACACCAGCTTATACAAGGCAATAATTTTCCTGCCTTACTCTAGCAGGTATTATAGCAGCTCTCCAGAGGGAGTAAATGTCTACCAAAGCACATCTATACCTCCTTTTGATTTCATTTTGCACTGTATCAGCAAGATAACCTTTTGGCCTATGACCCTGTCCTTAGGATACTATTGCTGTATTCAGATTTGTCCAGAAGGGTTAATAAACGAATAGAGTTTTCCTGTTCCAGGGGCCCCATAACTTCCTTTAGACTTGCTGTTGAGTAAAACTCAAAAACCCTTACCTGGTTTCCACAGTAAACTTGTTTGGCTTGTTGGTGGTACCACTCTGGATTCCAGGCCCATGAACCCGGACTCGGGTGGGGTCACAGCCTTCTGTCACGGGAACATGGAAAGGGCTCTTGGGGACTGGGCTGCCATCATAGGTCACATCAACTGAGTGCACACCTAACACATGGAGGATCCAATTTAACAGTTAGCAATGGAGGAAAAAAAAAAAGATTTTTTGCGTACAAGCTAAAGCAGCCAGATTAAGTGTTAAAATTCAAGTCAATCTGCCCTGTGGCTTTTATTAGCTTTGTTTTATTTATACATTTTATATACAGTCATTCCAAATATAGATCACAACAGTTACAAAATCAAATTGAACAATTTGAAAACATCTAAAAATAAATCCATTTTAGGTATACTTTAAACTCACTCATGACAATATTTGATTCAATTATGTGATTTTCACTCCTCCATAAGCATTCTTGAACCATCATGTTTTAAATTCACAAATGATCAATTATACCTAATGATTCAGGAACAGAATTCCACAGCTTTGGACCTGCTATACAAGATACATTCTCTAACTTTACTTAAATAAGCACTCCTAACTGTGGTAATAAAGAGCCTTTATCTTGCTATCTATTGAGCCTGTTGCAGAGTATATAAACACAGCACTGCACCAATCCAAAACATGAGACTGTAATTCTAGTGAGGATTTTATGCTGAATCTTAAGTTGAACTAGTAACCAATGCAACAGAATCAAAGTGGGTGTAATATGATCAAAAACTTGACATCCTAATCTAGCTGAAGCACTCTGCAACAATCGCAAAGATCCTACGACCAAACCGTAACTAATTACAGTAATCTAGATTGGAAAGGTTAAGAGTCTGAAGCACTGTAGGAAAGTCAAAAGTTAAGGTTTTAAATGGATGAAAAAAAAGTAGCAGTTTCCCATAGCCCAATCTGATTAACTTTGACATGTTTAGTAGAAAGCTTCTCATCTAATTGAGCTCCCAAATCATGTACTTTTATCAGATAGAGTACCCAGATCCAAAAATAAAGGCTTATCTATGGAAAGATTTCTCTTTAACCAAAAACTGTCTAGTGTTTAATGTTAAATTTGAGATGGGAAAGCACTTTAATAGCCTTCATATAAATATTCAAAGTGATGGTATGATCAAGCAAATTAGTAAGAGGGATCTAAAAAAAGTTTAGATCAGCATAAAAGAAAGATATCCCAAGAATGTTCATAAAGAAAGCATATAGATATTGAAAAGAGTGGCCGAAAGGAACAAGTCCTCTGGCACGCCTGTTTCAATTTGAAACATCAGAAAAATGATCACCAAGTTTAACCTGAAATGATCAGAAAGGAAGAAAGTCACCACCAATCCCAAATCTGTCAGTCAGTCTATGAAGTAACGAGATCTACAGTATCAAAAGCTGCAGACAGGTCAATTAAATTAAGAAAATAAGATTCCCCAGAATCACATCCTTGTAAACAGCATCAGTTAAAGAAGTTTGTCAAATGCTTCTTAAATCTAAATTGATTAGGAAAAAGAACTGGCATATGTATACTATATAAAAGAAAGTGTCCTTGAATGCCAGTGCCTTGTGTGTCAAAGATTAGGACCAAAGAAGAAAGATGACAAAAAGTCTTTATCCGATATTTAATCAATTAAGCTGTACAGTTACACTTCAATTTAATATTTAGGCACCATTAAGTGAATGGAGTCTACATGAATGATTTTTCAGATACAACTTAAGGTTTATTCATAAACATTTTTTTAATAATTTGTGACGATGTCTCACAAATAGTACCAGCATCCTTCTAATGTTAACTAGTCAAATATTTGGTACCTTTGTTTTTCTACAGTGTGAGTTTCAGTCCTCCATCTTTATTTTTTATTATGTTCAAGATCATTAATATATCTTTACAGATACACTTCCATTGTGGATGAATTTCAAATGACATTGCATCACAAGTCTTGTGAAAGAAAGTTTATTTTTCAAACCAAATGAACACTTTAATTAAAATTTTTTTTTTAATGGGGTACAGATATGAAATAGCATTTTAATAAAAAAATTTTCAAAGAATGATAAAAATTTCACTATATATCTATTGGTAATGTTCAACCTTAGTCATAGTACAGCTGATGCTGCATGATTATTTATGTCTGTATATCTATGTCACCAAGTTTGCACTATTTTTCTGTATGTTTGTACAGTGTCAATGTTTTTAATTTTGTTTTATTAATGTGTCATTGTGATTTGTTTATAGCCCCTGAGGCAGCCGCTGAAAGAGCGGCGAAACCTGGCCTGAGTCGGGCAGTTTTTAAATAAGTCTCCACCTCAATAAATATTGGATAAAGACTTTTGGCATCTCTCTTTTGTTTTACCTTATGGCTTTTTTAGATCACCTACCTTCTTATTTCTTGGGTCCAAAGATTAGGACCAGACAAGCTTCCAGTACTGCAGCCTGTACCTCATATCACTGGATAGTAGGGCTGTGTAACCCTGTCTACTAGATTCAATTATCAAGCCTGGGGCAAGACTCCAACATACCTTCCTCATAAGGGGTGTACTCCACTTTGTAGGTGCCATCCCCATTGTCTTGCACAAAGGCATCTGTAAGGTTGCCTGATGGGTTGGACACTCTGGTCTTTATGTGGGGTCCGCCTGTCTTGGTCAAGACCCGTGCATCCACATTAAAGTCTGTTGTGGCTTCACGGAACACTCCTGGAAGGCAAGAGACCAGGGAGAATATTTTTAAAAAGTGGGAAAAAAAGCTGCAGAGCTCTCTAAAGTTCACACAAACCATTTCCACCCACTCACAGCAACAGTGGATCTCAGCGGTTGAGTATTCCGCCCACCAGTTCTGTCCAGCTGACCCTGTCTACATCACCCTTCCTTGCCCTTACCATTGCTCTCTGCTAAATATCATCCAGCTAACAATTGTACATGCTCGACTGCTTACAGTTTGTTGCTTTGTCCATTACCTGATGAGCATGGCATGGGTGACCAGATTGCTTAGCTAAATAAGCTGTCAGCTTCTTGCAATTGTATCTGAGCATGTACCCATCTCCTACACCTACTCTGCTGATGAACCTTACCATCTCTTGGAATTCTGATGGGACCATATTGTTCCATGCAAAATAAGTTTGGCTTCTAAGATTGGAAATATGTAGATCCTCCTAGAATTGCAAACTTAAAATGGAGACAACCTTCCTTTGCAGGTCTGACCACAGCATACTTTGAATTGCCTGTTTTGACCATTATCCAGCTGCTAGGCTATTCCAAGGATCCCCCACACCTTTAAGGCTCCCTCCTCACATTCTATCATGTCTCCCGGGCCTTGAATAAAACTAAGGTAAGACCTTCCCATTGAATAATTTAAACCTGCTAGATAATTTTTATATAGAAACATTCAAATAACACTCATTCTGAAGGGAAAGAAGTCAGATGTATTTGCAAGCCCTCTATCATTTTAGAAGCATTAAGTCTGTGAGAAGTAAGGTTTTACCAATACTAGCACCATTAGTCTTACCTTTCCCTTCTACCCCAGGTCCATAGACCTTCACACCAGATGTGTTGACGGCAGGCTCCACCTGCAGTTTGCTGGGGAAGTTGGGCACCATCTGGCCTCCATACTTGATGGTGATGGTGTAGATGCCAGGGTAGAGGGGGATGTATGTAATTGTGTAGGTACCATCCCCATTGTCCTGGATATGGACCTCTGCCTGCATGCCTGTGTCCGAGATGATCTCTATGGTAAGCTCAGCACTGCCAGCATTGGAACAGTCCACACTGAACTTTCCTGCCTCACCCACCCTTGCATGCTCAAGACCAGGGCCTGAGCACTTCACTTTTGATGGGTCAAAGCTAGGCTCAATCTTGGACTTGAAGGGGGAGCCAGGTATGTGGGTATCCGCGAAGAGAATGTTTATGTTGTAGTCGCCTGGCTCAGTGGGGAGGTAGGAGACAGAGCAGGTGCCATCGCCATTGTCCAGGCATTCAATCTTGGCCTCACAGGGCCCTTCCACAGTCAGGCCCAGGCCACCAAGCCCGGCGCCCTTCGTGTCGATAGTGAAGGGAGCATGAGAGCCCACTGTACCTCCTTTCAATCCAGGACCATAGGCTTTTACCTGCAGGAGAAGCAACCCAATGAAGCAGCAATGAGAACTTGTACAAGGTGGGTGTCAGCTAGAGATCCTGAACATTACTGGCTTGTTAGAATAAAGGGGTCCTTAAAAATGCATCCAAAAGTTAAATCAGGTGGGCAAGTATTAAAACCAGGAAGCAAGTTGTGTGTACCATGTATCAGATAATGGCGTGTTCTAAGTTTTACCTTTGAGGGATTGGTAGGTGGGACCCCTTCCACAGGGAAGGGGCTGCCAGGAATGGGTACTCCATCATAAGTGACCTCCACCTCATAAGGGCCCTCTTCTCGTGGTATAAACTTTACGCTGCTGTTGTCAGGGCTCAGGCCTGGCTCCACCTTGCAGGGTACAGGCTTCCCAGAAGGGCCAGTGATCTTTGATGCTACCTTGCCCTGGCCACCTGCTCCTTTTGACTTCACAGTGAACTCCTGGTCCTTGCCAACTTCTACCTCTGCAGGAAAGGCCAAAATTCACACAGTTAAAAAGCATGAAACCACCCCACTCTGGCTAAAAAAAAATCCATGTAGTCTTCCCCCTAACCCAAACTCTCAGACTAAGAATTGTTGCCAAAATACATACTGTCTCCTAGTCCAGATATCTTGATCTTGCTGAGATCTAGTGTTGGGGCAATCCCCACAGGGAAAGGGCTTTTGGGGATGTGATCTCCTCCATATGTCACACCAACACCCAGATTACCCTACAGGAAGAGGGGAAAAAAAAAAAAAAAAAAAAAGTTAGCTGAACAAATCCTAGAATTCCCTAGGAAAGGAACAGCATGTCCTAGGGATATGCTAAATGGAACATGGCTTGGCTTGCACTGGATGCTATTCCCAATTAAAGGAGATGCTAATTACAAGTTTAACCTTTTCCCCTGATCACAAAGCAAGAAAAAAAAATGACTTCTCATTACACAAGTAATCAAACACTAACGGGGTTTACAAACCCCATTCAACATGATTCATAACGCAACAGGTACTCTTGAATTCTGCAGTGCTGCATAATTACAGACATGAATCTGAGTTTCGTCTTCCTTTGTTTCACTAGTGATCCATTATACTAGACTTGATCAAGCAACCCAAGAAGCAGAAACAGCAAACAGCCTTAATTGTCATCTTACCCAAAATACCTAGCCACCTGCCAACTGGGGTCATGCCAGGGGCTTCTAGGCTGTACAGCAGGGTGAGCTGCTCTCTGCTTTGGCCAGCTTCCCTAACCACCAACAAAACAGGTTTCTGTCAGTCGTATGTAATCTTCATGATTTTGCTTTGTAGCCATTCTATTTTAAACCACTCCCCCACCCCACCATAAATTTAAAAAAAAAAGTATAATTACTGCAGTGATTTAAAAAAACATTCTGGTTCTATTCAGCCTTGTCAATTTGAAATTAAACTCAAAAACTTTGCCAGGCAGTACTTTAGTATTTAGGAGGTAGGGGAGGCCAGATAGTCCTGCTTTGTTCATTAAGCACAGCAGAAAGTGGGCATAAGGCGGCCATGGCTTTGAATGAGCAGCCAGAAAGTGAACATTGAAAGGGAGGTGGCTCTGGAGGAGGAGTTTTTGCCTACCTGCTGTACAGGGGTATATTTCACTGTATAGGAGTTGTCATGGTTGTCGATTATATCCAAGTCTCGCACGGCATCCCCCTTGGCTGGACCGGTGAACTGCACATCCAGTTTGGCTTTGCCAGCTGCCTTTGTGTTGACCGTGAAGTGGGTGGGTTTCCCAATTTCTACCCCTAGGATGCAGAAAAGTTTCTTCATGTTTGACTGTGCTGGTTCAGTATCCATAATGGGAGAATGTTCCCCTCAGCTAGTCTGCATTTCCAGAATGATATGTAAATGCCTTTTTTTTATAGTAAAAAACTGCTGTGAATGATTGGCAGAGGCCATGATGCTTCTCTATTGCATTTTCCCCCTCCCCTCTCCCTTTAAAAGGCAACCAAAGAGTAAGTCTAGCAATTGTGGCTTGGAAGTCACATAAGCATGCATGTTAGGTAGTCTCAGAACATGATTTTGTCAATCTTTGGCTACTGAGCTGGCACCTAGAACTTTGTCATTATCACTTACCACTCCTGTTGAGGCCAGGACCCTCTGCTTTCACCTTGCTGGCATCATGGGAGGGGTCCACCTTGATTCTAATAGGACTCATTGGGGTGGCCTGAAAAGAAAAACCAGAGACTTACAGGGAGCTTTCACAGTTACCACTGCCTTCCAATACCCCCAGGTCTCTTCCCAAAGGAAACTGGGAAAGGTTTCCCCTCTGCCACATCTTCACACCATTCCTAGGTAGCTAAGCTCCCCATGTTCTTCCCTCTACAATAAAGGGGAAAAAAGATTAACAGCTGAATAAAATAAGGGAGCAGGAATAGGGTAAGCAGTGCCAGCAGTCCACAAACCACAACTTCTAGGAACAGAGTGAAGAGACATCTGACCAAGGATTTAGTATCCTGCAATTAAAACATCCCACACACACCTTACAGGAAGTTAAACAAAAACCCCTCAACCCCCTCCACTCAAATTAGAATGTGCTTCAGCCATCAGCTTCAAGTAGAAAGGTCATAAACACCCAACCAGAAAACCAATGTAACATGATTTGACCTATATCTTCAGTGTTAAGTACGAAGTTTCTAATGCACAAATTAGAGATGGTACACAATTGGAACAAAACTGAAAAGTGACTGGAAGGCCATGCAAGCTGAATCCCATTTTAATATGGAACCTTCCCAGAGCTGAAATTCCTCCCTTCCCTGCATTTAAAGCCAGATATTGCAAAAACATTTGATACTGAAGAGTGATCAGTAATTAGTTTTGCATTCATACTGCTTTTTTTCCCCCCATCTTTTAGAACTTCTAGGAACTACATTTCCATGCATGCACCAGGAGTACAACCAGGACCAACTCAGCCTATCCTAGGGCTAACTAAGTCATCCCTCCACCCAGCCATGTGACCAGAAGGCCCCAGTCTTCACCTGGTTAGCAAAGAGCACCATGATGGTATAGCTGCCAGCCCCTGGTGGTGTGTATTTCACTGTAAAGGTGTCATTGTCATTGCGGATGATGTCAAACTCTATGTCTGCCTCGGCTGGTCCCACCACGCCTGGGGCACATTTTATACCAATGCTCACATCACCTAGGAAAGGAGCAAACACACAAATGCATGACATACTGCACAAGGACGACTCGTGTGTCTCCTGCATGTTTTAAGCTATTTAAGCTTTTTTTTTGGGGGGGGGGGGGGTGGAGGGGGAGTGGCTATGGATACAACTGCCTTTGGAGGTGGCTATACTGGCAAGTTCCCAACAAGTGGACACTGGGAAAAGAAGGTTCAAGTACACCCCAAAACCATGATTATAAGACCAGGAGTGTGTGACTGGCATAGAGGGACCTTTATTTTCATGAAAGGTAATACAGGCAGCGCTTTAATTTTGGCACTTCTATATCTTATACCTAAGCACCTTAAGATGCAATGAATCCCTGCCATGAAGAGCTTAGATTCTAAGTGAGTAGCTGAAATATTGGTGACATCCGACAAGTCACATCTCCATTAGCAGGATTTGAACCTAGGTCAGCTAGCTCCCAAGTCCATTATTCTAACCACTAGGGCTACCCACTTCACTTGTTACTGCAGCTGAGTTTAATTATACAAACTGATCTTTGGTGCCTTAAAATATTTATGTTGAGAACACTGCTTGTGCTAAGCTAGCCAATAGGGACCTATTAACGAGTCTGTTAGGACCTGTAAGCACTTAAGATGAAATCCTAGTTGTGATAAATCAACCAAAAACTAAGACAAATGTCGGCCAACTATACATATTTCAATTAAAACTAAAGGTGGGTTTTGCTCTTAATCTAGACAGTAAACTGTTGCGGGTTACACTTCCTAACAGAAGCAAGCAGTGGGTGCTTACAGGAAGCTGGGGCATATTACTTTGATCCAGATTAGCAGCTTTTATGTTCAATGCCATTACTTCTCTATAGCAGTCAAGGGACATGAAGCACAACCAAAAAAAATACAAGACAGGCTTCCTGTCAATGGAGCAGCTGGCAGTAGAACTATGGGGTGCATGTTCTGACTTGTAACTCTGCATGCCAGTAGAACATTGGCCTGTTTCTTTAAATCTTTAAAGAAAGCCAGGGCAAGATAGTTCAAACCAGCTACAGGGTCTACATGAAGGGTCCTTTGCTTCAGAAGGGACCCAGTCCACTCTTTCCTAAAGCAGAAAGCCTTACCAATACAGGTGATGATGAGACCATGAAGGGAAGACTCACCCTGGCCTGCTTCTGCACAATCCACAGTAAAGTAGGTGGGCTCATGGGCTTTTAGACCAGTTTTGGCCACACCAGGTCCATAAACCTTCACTTTGTTGGGGTGGCTGCCAGCACCAATATTCATCTAAGGAGAAACTCAGAATTATGACACCATATAGCAAGAGGCAAGAGAGACATGATTGAAGCAGATCATGGTAGGCATTTGCCACAGCTACTAGCTTGGGAGTGCTCACTACTCACCCTGAAGGGACTGTTGGGGATGTTTACTCCTCCCCAGGACACCACAGCTGTGTGCTTCAGGGGCTTCTTGGGCAGGTAGGAGCAGCTGTAGGTGCCGTTTCCATTGTCCTTCGTGGTGACTTCGACAGGGGTTCCTTCTCCATCCTAAGGAGAGAGAAAGTACAGTTATGCTGGATGGTCATTTTCAACTCCTTTAAAACCATTAACACTCACTTGTGGCCTCTTCTAAATACTGCAGGCCCTTTGCCCCTATCCTCCCATCACTCTAAGGGGGGGGGGGAAGGGACAGAGACCAGATTGACCGCCACAGCCAGAGTTTACTGACCACAAGACCTGTTCCTATAAAAGGCTCTCTGAAAAAAAAAATGCTTCTGGTCACCACAAACCAAAGTCAAGGTCAAACCGGAGAGGACCCATTCACAGCCTAACTCAATGTAATTTGCCAAGGCAGCTGAGACTTTCAGATCCCTGCTCAGGCTCCATGAGGCAAGGCAAATAGTTATGAGTGTCAGTCCATGGCCAGAATTCTGGAGGGAAGGTCTCCTCTTCCTCTAAATAAGCAAGGAGACTGCTTGTGATTGAAAGGGGACGCCTCCTTCCCAGGACTCCCATGCGACTAGCACAGAAGCGCTCCATTAAAAAAAAAAAAAAAAAAAAAAAAAAAAAAAAAAAAAAAAAGAGGGGGGTTTGTTTTTACCTGAACTTGAACACTGAGAGGAGCTTTGCCCCCATTCTTGGCATCTACAGTGAACTCTGCCAGTTTGTTGATGGCGAGGCCACTCTTCTCTAAGCCAGGCCCGTAGGCTTTCACCTGCAGAAGAAGGGACAAAAGAATTGTTACAGCTTAGGATGCAACCTTCCCCCAGAAGCAGAGACACTTTTAGACTGCTATTGCTACCAATGGGAGCTTCTTAAAGTGGTTCTGGGTCAGCCAGGACCAGGCTGTGCCAATCCTGTTTTGGTTTTGTTTTGCCTCACCACTATATTGATTTGTCACCCGAGTTTCTCTTTGGGGAAATTGGAAGAGAGTGCTAGAGATGCCGTGGAGTAAAACCAGGACTGGCTCAGCACGGCCTCTTCACTGAACGCTACCTAAAAAAAAAAGTAATCTATGCTCAATGGCAGTGCTGCTGTGAGAGCCCATAGCAAGAGAGGTCCTCCTCTGCATCAAGCCGCAGGAGCTTAGCATTCCCTGACCCTGCAAGGAAAGGGCAGAGAGCAGGTGTTACCTAGGTAAGATGTGGACACAGTCTCCTTCCTCCCTGATCAGACCAGTTCCATCCCTATGTCACCACATCTCTCGCGTGGAACTTACCACCACAGGAACCTATCTAGGCAGAGTATAACCAGATTTATGGAAGATAGCCTATGACTTTATATTAAAAAAACAAAAATAAATAATCAGGGTTCAGTGCATCCTTCAGCTATGACCACTGGAAAACTGAGGTTGTAAGGGAGAGCACTCTTCACATCCCCTGGTTCCTTACACTGCCTGAGCTCCTGCTGCTTAGTGTTGTCAGAAAGTATGCTGAATCAGAGGGACCCTTGGTCTGAGTGCTATAAAACATGACCAGGTGTAAGCCTGACCAGAAATTCACTCATCTCTGCCCCATCTTCAACCTCAGATGTTCCAGAATTTCTCTTCCTTTATGTATAAAGCTCATACTGGGTGGTGGTGAGGGGGGAACCTATTTTGCTAGCCAGGAAAGCTTAACACCGTTGAACTGCAGCCAAGGGCCCAGTGTGTTCAGAGGGCAGCTGGACACCACAGTACCTTCTCTGGGTAGAAGTCCCTGGGTGCTGGTTTGATCTCTGCCATGAAGGGACTCTGTTTGATATCTTCGTTGTTACAGAGAACGTGGACAGCATATTCACCCGCTTCCAGTGGCCAGTACCGGACATCGCACGATCCATCTCCCTTGTCATCACATTCTATTTTGGCCTGTGAGGGGCCTTCTACAGAGAAACCTGGGGTAAAAAAGATATATAGATTTGAATGTGGGGTAAGGAGGTTGGTCATCAATAGCCCATTTGACTGGCCTGCTGCAATCCCAGAGCAGACACTGCTATGGTAACAGGAAATGGCTTGGACAACCAGAAGGGAAGGAACTCCCTATTCTCAATGCCCTCCCCCCCCCCCGATGTACTAGCCATCTTAAAGCTATACAAAAAATAAAACAAGTTTTATATCAGGCCTCATGCCACACTCCAAAGCAGCTGGTTCTGTGGCACTAGGCAGCCGCAAGTTGGCATTACTTTTAATGCACGAATCCCAACCACTGCCAGTAACAGTGGGGATTTCCAAGGATTTCCTTTATCAGTTACTTTCTCATTTGCCCAATCAGACGCTGGATAGCTGAAAAATAAATTCCTCCAAACTAATATGGCTTTAGCCCAGCCTCTGCCTACTTAGTACATACCTAATGTGCCAACATCATCCCCAATGGCCTCCACAACAAAGTCAGCTGATTTTCCGACAACACCTCCTTCCAGACCAGGTCCCCACGCCCGCACTTTCTGTGGTCCACATTCTGTGCCCACCTTGACCTCAAAGGGACTGGACAAGAAAAAACCTCCATGAATATAAAAAAAAATAAAAAATAAAGAGCACACATCTTATAAAAAAGCCAGGGCCAGGAGGGACCCTAATCTGTCCCACTGTAGTCAGAGGTCCCCCCTCCAATCCTACATAAAACAAACAAACTTAGGATGTTTTAGTTTTTAAAAAATGTCCAGTAGTAGTGTTGGGCCCTGGGTTAAGATTGTGTTAGCTGGGCTGTGGAGGTGGCAATCCCAATCATTCTGCAACAGCAACACCTAGTGGCTAGATTTAGGCTCCTGACTGCAGAGTTTTGGTAGAAGCCCTGTGCATGGCCCCCAATCCAGCTACAATTGCTGGCTGAAGTTATGTTGGGAGGGAATATAAAGACAAGTTCCCAGGTAGTATTGAAAGCCCAGCCCTGTTTGATTGAACTGGACATACAGGGGTGGAAAAGACTGCCAAGTTGAAAAATACAAAAGTTGAGTGATAAAAAAGTTACAGGGTTTGCCAAGGGAGCTAGTTTAACTGCCTTTAAAGTTAGAAAGCCCATCTTGCTGCCTCAAATGTCCCCTACTGCAATTTAAGTGTTTGCAGCATCCTCCATGCAGACAGGACAGCCATCTTAAACAAAAAAAAAAAAAAAAAAAAAGAGGAACTATCCCACCAGGTTCTCATTTTACAGAAAGTGTTCAGAGGCCACCTGGTCTTCCATGCAAGATGCTCTCTTCCCATGTCTTCAAGAAGTCATGGCCAAGTGTGCTAACACCTAGTGGACAAGAGGCTCCTGGCTGCTATAGCAGAGTTGGTGGCAAGCATCCAGTAAGTTGCAAAACCAGTTCAAAGAGATGCCAAGTGACAGGTCTAGGCCACAAGCCTCACCTCCTGGGGATATTCTGCCCACCCCATGTGATTGTGATTGTATAGTTGCCCGGTGTGCTGGGGCAGTATTCAAAAGCATAGACCCCATCTCCCAGGTCTTTCTGCTTCACACGTTCTTCTGTACCCTCTAGAAAAGAAAAAAAATGTACATTACAGACATGGAATACTCATGAGGCCCCATTTACAGTGGTCTGAGTGGTCACATCCTGCCCCACAGCGATTACGTTGGATATAGATCCAAGGAAGTGCTAAATCCCCCAACCAGATTATACATACAAGACTGCACTGAACAGTGTTAAAAAAAAAAAAAAAGTGTCCCAAAGATGTGGAGTCCTACAGATTTGTATTTAATCACTTGGGTTAGGAAAAAAAAGATGCAACTTACTTGGTCCTTTCACCACAACCTTCAGCTCTCCGCTGCCTGCGCCCTTCGTGTAGACCTTGAAGTCTGCCGTCTCCTTAACCCGAATACCCTTTGGCTGCAGGCCACGCCCAACTGCACGGCAGGCATTGGGATTGCATGCTGGAGGGGACGGGGGTAGAACGTTTTAGAGAGAGAAACCCCCTCAGTTTCTGCAAAGCTTTCAGCCTCCACTTTAATGCCTAGAATGTGCCACTTGCAGTATATATGTTCAGAGTAACATAACAATGAAGAAAGTTCATGCACACAACATCCCCCCCTCCCCCACCTTATTCTGGTTAAGTTGAAGGTCAGTATATTTAAGCTTGTGATTCTCCCCACCCCAAGGTCGATCATGGGTAGTGGGCCACAACGTTAATGCTGCACCATGCTTGGCTTCTCCTCCAGGAGTCAGCCCATCAAAGAATCGCCTTCACGAATGCTGAGCTCCCTCCCCAGAAAGCCACCAAGCCTCTCCCCTGCATCACCACCACCACATTTTAAGTGGTCCTCTTAAACTAAACAATTTGTCCTTTGGAGCATAAACTCCAAATCTGTTAAAAGCTTGCCAATTTCTACCCTGGTATGCACGACAGCTGGAGGCAAAACCTTTACCCAGAGGTCTCCCAGCACTGGGAAAGCTTCCACCCCAGCATTTGCTACATAACCAAAATAACTTTGTGTGGTGTGCGCTCTGAGGACTATGACGTTAGGAGTCCCCAGATGAATCTTTAGCCCTCTATGAGAGGATCTTCTGTCCTACTGCATGGAAATTTAATTAGAAAAAAGGACAAAACTACAAGTCTCAAAAGACGGAAGGCAAAACCAGGAACTACCTATTCCATGGAACAGGGATTCATCTGTTGACCATAACTGTTTCAATGCTTTAAGGAAACTGCCATGAAAAAAAAAGTGCCAAACTAAAATCTAACTCAACAGGGCAGGCAGGATGCATCAATTCAGCATTCCCTATCCCTACTGCATCAGGGGTAAGATAAGTCTGTCTGTTAAAGATGTCACAATGTTCGACTGGTTTGTGAATTCCCCCCCCCCCCCCCCACCTTTTAAATTTGCATTTCTAGCCTTTTACCCTCCCAGGGGCTCCTTTGTTCTGCAGGTATCTGTCTAGTCACCTACAAGGAATTGAATTAGTCAAGTGCAGATGGCTCCTGCAATCTGGACACTAGTTTAAGGGAAACAAGTGAGTGGTGGAATAAAGATTCTGATCTAGGAGTAAGCAAAAGGGAATCAGTTTAACAAGTGAATAGTCAAAAACGCTGCACACACTCTAAATGAACGCCAAACACAAGGTAAACTAGGATTAATCTAGTTATCCTGTGTAGGAAGAATGGCCCAAGGTTACTGGATGGATCCATGCCACCTGGGACAGACTAAGTGATCTGGTTTTGCACCACTTCATGCTGGGAATTTGTTCCTGCTTATCTTAAAACAAAAAGAACTAGAAGTCTGTATGCAATGGATGACAGAACAAAGACTGGTTCAGCCTGTCCCTGATCTGACATGCCAGTGACCCTGGACCATTCCTCACCGGGGCACCAGACCCAAGACTCCCATGCATGAGTCTGCTCTGGTGGAAAGGTGCACATTTTACAGACAACCAAGTAGCATTCATCAGCTCCCAAAGTTACCATGAGAGAAGTGACATCAAAAGGTCCAGGAAGTGGAGCTTGGCTCTCCTACATTACTGAAGCACAGGAGAGGGAGAAGTAGCAAGAATAGTGAGACATCAAGAATTTGAGACAGAAATAAGAGTCGGGAAACAGCAGTTAAAAATAGAGGCCCACACAGTTCAATGTAAGCTTAGGATAAGTTAGCCCTGCTTTTACTTATTGCATCTATGAACTTCTTGACAATAAACCTAAGTCCTAAAGATGCAATGGGATGTGTGCAAAGCCAAGTCTGGTTCAGCCTGTCCATGACTTAGTCCAACCTATTACCACAGCAGGGAACCAAGCCATGAATACCTATCCTCCACTGTGGTATAACCACCTCATGGGAACCAATGGTCAAATTGATTCCTTCAGATGTTTTTGGGTGCTATCAAAAGAGTACCTGTATAAACCATCTGCTAGTGTTTCATTTAGACCATCTGCCCTTGGCCATCTACTGGTTCAGAGTGTCCGTTTAAGAGGAAAATGGTCGAGGCTAGTCCTCCACAGCATTCTGGCCTGGTTCAGACTTCATAACATGCATGAGGTGTACACAACCTGGTCCTTAGGCCCAAGTTATCCAAATCTCAAACATTTGTTATGGACCACCCAATAACCCACTTAGTGAGGGTCTTTTTGATGAGAGAGTGTTAAACATTGATCTAGCAGGCAGTCAAAGTTAGCAAATACAAAATAAAGTCATCTTAAAGTAGTAACAATTGTTCAGTTCCATCCATATAGCAGTTCATAAATTAGTTACCTGTCTACATCGCCCTTTTGTAGAACATGCAAAACCAAAAATCCAGGTGAGGGGCAGCCCTGCCCTAGCTACTTTGTAAACAAAACCCAGCAAGCCTTTTGGTAGACAATGTTGGTTTGATTAGGGGGGGGGGCACCCAAAATATCCATAAATTCCCTGCTAAGAGGTGAATATCTGAGAGGATAAGTTTGTCAATAAGGCTCTACTCCAGCAGCTTTGTGGCTGATAAAACTAAGCAGCACCAGACTCCTTCCTACACTAGAGGCTTGCAGAAGACATGAAACACCACCCATGCAAACTTACCATGTCCAACGGTGACAGTGTAGGGGCTCTTGGGTATTTGGGTGCCAGCGAAAGTGATGTAGATTGTGTAGACCCCCTCTAAGGTGGGCTTGTACGTGCAGCGGTAGGTGCTGTTTCCCTTGTCCTCCAGCTGCACTTCCACTGCATCCTTCCTGCCATTGGGGTCTTGAATTATCACTTCCACCTCACCCACCCCAGCACCTGAAGGTCAAGCAGGGGAAGATGGCATGAAGTGAGTTTCCATACAACCAACAAGCTTTTGAGTAAGTTAGTTCTGCATTTGCACTGCTACAGCATGAAGTATCCTATAGTCTCAGCTGCCTGCAGAGCATCTTGTGCAAAAAACTTTCAGTCAATCCAAATTCCACAGCCATAAAGCACCACCACAATGGATCAGACCAGAAGTCCATCTGGTTTGCAGCAACAAGCCACAAGTGCAAACAAGAAGGGTAAACAGGACATGTGCACTCCAACTCTACTGCACCATCCCTGTTCCTCTAACAAAACCCTCTCCCACATTTCAGATATAAGGTCTAGGAGTCAATGGCTAAAAAAGCAAGTCTGCTTACCATAAACTCGCCATGCTAAGATGTAATGGCTAATTCAGCCTGAATATCTACCGGGGGGGGAAGGGGGGGGGGGGGGGGGGAGAAGTGTTCTAAGTTCCCAATCCCCAGGCTGTAAATGTCAGGAAAGTATTTAAGGGCATGAAGGAGAACAGGCCTGGATAGAATAGCCTGCACATTAAGGATTTCTATGTATATGTACCAGGGTATTCACAAAATGAATCCATTAAAAGAGGGTCAGTATCCTGACATGAGGATATGGGGGAAAGCCAATTCCATATTACTTGAATTAACTGCTAATAAGCAGGTTGTGAAAAAGAGACCACAATTCACCTAGGTGTTTGTATGCAAAATACCAGAAAAAAAATAAAACTAGAGTTCAGAGAGTATATGGCACTAGAAGACAATATTGGAGACAGCATCTCCATTTTCTGAAATACCTATTACTTGTACTGCTTCTCCAATAGATCATTTGGGATTATATTATTATTTTCAATAGATTATGATTATCTTTAAGTTAAGAACATAAGAACATAAGAAAATGCCATACTGGGTCAGACCAAGGGTCCATCAAGCCCAGCATCCTGTTTCCAACAGTGGCCAATCCAGGCCATAAGAACCTGGCAAGTACCCAAAAACTAAGTCTATTCCATGTAACCATTGCAAATGGCAGTGGCTATTCTCTAAGTGAACCTAATAGCAGGTAATGGACTTCTCCTCCAAGAACTTATCCAATCCTTTTTTAAACACAGCTATACTACCTGCACGAACCACATTCTCTGGCAACAAATTCCAGAGTTTAATTGTGCGTTGAGTAAAAAAGAACTTTCTCCGATTAGTTTTAAATGTGCCCCATGCTAACTTCATGGAGTGTCCCCTAGTCCTTCTACTATCTGAAAGAGTAAATAACCGATTCACATCTACCCGTTCTAGACCTCTCATGATTTTAAACACCTCTATCATATCCCCCCTCAGTCGTCTCTTCTCCAAGCTGAAAAGTCCTAATCTCTTTAGTCTTTCCTCATAGGGGAGTTGTTCCATTCCCCTTATCATTTTGGTAGCCCTTCTCTGTACCTTCTCCATCGCAATTATATCTTTTTTGAGATGCGGCGACCAGAATTGTACACAGTATTCAAGGTGCGGTCTCACCATGGAGCGATACAGAGGCATTATGACATTTTCCGTTTTATTCATCATTCCTTTTCTAATAATTCCCAACATTCTGTTTGCTTTTTTGACTGCCGCAGCACACTGAACCGACGATTTCAATGTGTTATCCACTATGACACCTAGATCTCTTTCTTGGGTTGTAGCACCTAATATGGAACCCAACATCGTGTAATTATAGCATGGGTTATTTTTCCCTATATGCATCACCTTGCACTTTTCCACATTAAATTTCATCTGCCATTTGGATGCCCAATTTTCCAGTCTCACAAGGTCTTCCTGCAATTTATCACAATCTGCTTGTGATTTAACTACTCTGCACAATTTTGTGTCATCTGCAAATTTGATTATCTCACTCGTCGTATTTCTTTCCAGATCATTTATAAATATATTGAACAGTAAGGGTCCCAATACAGATCCCTGAGGCACTCCACTGTCCACTCGCTTCCACTGAGAAAATTGCCCATTCAATCCTACTCTCTGTTTCCTGTCTTTTAGCCAGTTTGCAATCCACGAAAGGACATCGCCACCTATCCCATGACTTTTTACTTTTCCTAGAAGCCTCTCATGAGGAACTTGTCAAACGCCTTCTGAAAATCCAAGTATACTATATCTACCGATTCACCTTTATCCACATGTTTATTAACTCCTTCAAAAAAGTGAAGCAGATTTGTGAGGCAAGACTTGCCCTGGGTAAAGCCATGCTGACTTTGTTCCATTAAACCATGTCTTTCTATATGTTCTGTGATTTTGATGTTTAGAACACTTTCCACTATTTTTCCTGGCACTGAAGTCAGGCTAACCGGTCTGTAGTTTCCCGGATCGCCCCTGGAGCCCTTTTTAAATATTGGGGTTACATTTGCTATCCTCCAGTCTTCAGGTACAATGGATGAATTTAATGATAAGTTACAAATTTTACTAATAGGTCTGAAATTTCATTTTTTAGTTCCTTCAGAACTCTGGGGTGTATACCATCCGGTCCAGGTGATTTACTACTCTTCAGTTTGTCAATCAGGCCTACCACATCTTCTAGGTTCACCGTGATTTGATTCAGTCCATCTGAATCATTACCCATGAAAACCTTCTCCATTACGGGTACCTCCCCAACATCCTCTTCAGTAAACACCGAAGCAAAGAAATCATTTAATCTTTCCGCGATGGCCTTATCTTCTCTAAGTGCCCCTTTAACCCCTCGATCATCTAAAGGTCCAACTGACTCCCTCACAGGCTTTCTGCTTCGGATATATTTAAAAAAGTTTTTACTGTGAGTTTTTGCCTCTACAGCCAACTTCTTTTCAAATTCTCTCTTAGCCTGTCTTATCAATGTCTTACATTTAACTTGCCAATGTTTATGCTTTATCCTATTTTCTTCTGTTGGATCCTTCTTCCAATTTTTGAATGAAGATCTTTTGGCTAAAATAGCTTCTTTCACCTCCCCTTTTAACCATGCCGGTAATCGTTTTGCCTTCTTTCCACCTTTCTTAATGTGTGGAATACATCTGGACTGTGCTTCTAGAATGGTATTTTTTAACAATGACCACGCCTCTTGGACATTTTTTACTTTTGTAGCTGCTCCTTTCAGTTTTTTTCTAACAATTTTTCTCATTTTATCAAAGTTTCCCTTTTGAAAGTTTAGCACGAGAGCTTTGGATTTGCACACTGTTCCTTTTCCAGTCATTAAATCAAATCTGATCATATTATGATCACTATTGCCAAGCGGCCCCACCACCGTTACCTCTCTCACCAAGTCCTGTGCTCCACTGAGAATTAGATCTAAAATTGCTCCCTCTCTCGTCGGTTCCTGAACCATTTGCTCCATAAAGCTATCATTTATTCCATCCAGGAACGTTATCTCTCTAGCGTGACCCGATGATACATTTACCCAGTCTATATTGGGGTAATTGAAGTCTCCCATTATTACTGGCACTACCAATTTGGTTGGCTTCCCTAATTTCTCTTAGCATTTCACTGTCCATCTCACCATCTTGACCAGGTGGACGGTAGTATACCCCTATCACTGTAGTCTTCCCTGATACACAAGGGATTTCTACCCATAAAGATTCAATTTTGTATTTAGTCTCATGCAGGATGTTTATCCTGTTGGACTCTATGCCATCCCGGACATAAAGCGCCACACCTCCTCCCGACTGCTCCTCTCTGTCATTGCGATATAATTTGTACCCCGGTATAGCACTGTCCCATTGGTTATCCTCTTTCCACCATGTCTCTGAGATGCCAATTAAGTCTATGTCATCATTTACTGCTATACATTCTAATTCTCCCATCTTACTTCTTAGACTTCTGGCATTAGCATACAAACATTTCAAAGTTTGTTTTTTGATTGTATTTTTATTCTGCTTTTTAATTGATAGGGATAAGTTAGAATTTTTTAGCTCAGGTGAGTTTTTAGTTACAGGCATTTGGACTACTTTTCTAATTATTGGAACCTCACTGTCGGGATGCCCTAATTCTAGTGCATCATTAGTATCCTTTAAAGATACATCTCTCCGAACCATGCGCTGCTGAGCGACTGTCGGCTTTCCCCTTTGTTCTAGTTTAAAAGCTGCTCTATCTCCTTTTAAGGGTTAGCGCCAGCAGTCTGGTTCCATCCTGGTTAAGGTGGAGCCCATCCCTTCGGAAGAGACTCCCCCTTCCCCAAAAGGTTCCCCAGTTCCTAACAAAACTGAATCCCTCTTCCTTGCACCATCGTCTCATCCACGCATTGAGACTCCGGAGCTCTGCCTGCCTCTGGTGACCTGCGCGTGGAACAGGGAGCATTTCAGAGAATGCTACCCTGGAAGTTCTGGATTTAATCTTTCTACCTAAGAGCCTAAATTTGGCTTCCAGAACCTCCCTCCCACATTTTCCTATGTCGTTGGTGCCCACGTGTACCACGACAGCCGGCTCCTCCCCAGCACTGTCTAAAATCCTATCTAGGTGACGCGTGAGGTCCGCCACCTTCGCACCAGGTAGGCATGTTACCAGGCGATCCTCACGCCCACCAGCCACCCAGCTATCTACATTCCTAATAATCGAATCACCAACTATGACGGCCGACCTAACCCTTCCCTCCTGGGCAGTAGGCCTTGGGGAGATATCCTCAGTGCGAAAGGACAATGCATCACCTAGAGAGCAGGTCCTTGCTACAGGATCCTTTCCTGCTACATCTGGTTGGTGCTCTCCCATTATGAGACCTTCTTCCTCCAAGGCAGCACCAGGGCTGCCAGTCTGAAGTTGGGACTGGACTACTATGTCCCTGAAGGTCTCATCTATATACCTCTCTGTCTCCCTCAGCTCCTCCAGGTCTGCCACTCTAGCCTCCAGAGATCGGACTCGTTCTCTGAGAGCCAGGAGCTCTTTGCATCGCGTGCACATGTACAACTTCTCACCGGTGGGTAAAAAATCATACATGTGACACTCGATGCAAAAGACTGGGAAGCCCCCCTCTTGCTGCTGGACTGCTGCCTTCATCTCAATTTTGATCAGTTCCTAGTTAAGTTTTAGGTTGCTATGGGATTAGGAATGTGTCTAAGTTCTTTTAAATGTATTAGTGAATTCACTATATGTCTGGTAGTGGCCTACGGGGGTCTGATCGAATTCTCAATAAAGTTTTTGTTGATGGGGTTTTGTTTTTTTTTTTTTGGGTTTTTTTTGTGCAAGTGGCACCTGCCTATAAATTAAGGGATGAGCTTGGGGTGGGTGGGCGAGGGGGTGGGAGGGGTGGGAATTAACAAACAGTCCTAACTTTAGTTAGTCAGCCTGAGTGACTCACAGCTCCCTTGATTAACAAATGTTGTTCCCTATTCAAACCTAATCACACTACCTCAACACCTTTCCAAGGTGAGTAACTGAGCTGAAATATTCAACTTTTTTACTTTGGTATATACTGCTCCTAGCTTATTTCTAGCTTCTGGCTACTTTTTTGTTGGGTTTTTTTTTTTTTTTTTTTTTTGGTTGTTTTTTTTTTTCAGTACAATGCACTCAGTTATTTATTAAATAAAACACTTAGCTCTTTAAAAGTCTGGAGGACACTTTAATAGTCAGGCAGACTTTTTAAAAAATAAACACACTACCTACTGCTACCTTATTGACTGACTATTTAAAAATGCAAACAGTCTAACTTGTTTTATTTACTGACTGACTATTAAAGGCACAAACACACAAACACACTAAATAATATTCCCAAATAGTTAACTTTGCCCCAATACTTTTAAAAAAGTCAATGTCAATGTCCCAAGCAAAAACTTACTGATTCCTTTCAGCCACCAGCAAGGTGATCCTCTCCTCTCAGTGTTTCCACTGGAATGTGGGTTACTGAGCTCTTTCCTTCTAATTTATAATGTGCTTCTAAAGTAAATTAGTGCAAAATAATCCCTTAGGAGATGTACACTTCAGTTAGATTTCCTGAGTGACCTTTCAGTTAGATTTCCTGCGTGACCTTTCAGTTAGATTTCCTGAGTGACTCACTGCTGTGCTGATTAACAAAGAATAGCACCTATTCACAAATACACAATAGTACCTATTAACAAAACACACAATCTTCACACTTAGTTAGTCAGCCTGAGTGACTCACAGCTCCCTTGATTAACAAATGTTGTTCCCTATTCAAACCTAATCACACTACCTCAACACCTTTCCAAGGTGAGTAACTGAGCTGAAATATTCAACTTTTTTACTTTGGTATATACTGCTCCTAGCTTATTTCTAGCTTCTGGCTACTTTTTTGTTGGGTTTTTTTTTTTTTTTTTTTTGTGGTTGTTTTTGTTTTTCAGTACAATGCACTCAGTTATTTATTAAATAAAACACTTAGCTCTTTAAAAGTCTGGAGGACACTTTAATAGTCAGGCAGACTTTTTTAAAAAATAAACACACTACCTACTGCTACCTTATTGACTGACTATTTAAAAATGCAAACAGTCTAACTTGTTTTATTTACTGACTGACTATTAAAGGCACAAACACACAAACACACTAAATAATATTCCCAAATAGTTAACTTTGCCCCAATACTTTTAAAAAAGTCAATGTCAATGTCCCAAGCAAAAACTTACTGATTCCTTTCAGCCACCAGCAAGGTGATCCTCTCCTCTCAGTGTTTCCACTGGAATGTGGGTTACTGAGCTCTTTCCTTCTAATTTATAATGTGCTTCTAAAGTAAATTAGTGCAAAATAATCCCTTAGGAGATGTACACTTCAGTTAGATTTCCTGAGTGACCTTTCAGTTAGATTTCCTGCGTGACCTTTCAGTTAGATTTCCTGAGTGACTCACTGCTGTGCTGATTAACAAAGAATAGCACCTATTCCATGTTACCATTGCTAATGGTAGTGGCTATTCTCTAAGTGAACTTGATTAATAGCCATTAATGGACTTCTCCTCCATAAACTTATCCAAACCTTTTTTGAACCCAGCTACACTAACTGCACTAACCACATCCTCTGGCAACAAATTCCAGAGCTTTGTGCGTTGAGTGAAAAATAATTTTTGCCAAAATCAAATAAACCTCTGGCATATTTATTTTTGAGGATGACAATTCTATAAATCCTTGAATCCCATCTTTAGAAATTGACTCTAACGTGCTGACGCAAACAATTAATTTAAATAATTAGCTACAGTAATAAAGGAATATTTGTGTTTATGCACACCGATACTAATTAAGACAAGCAATTGGACCAAAACCAAGCAAGACAAGACAAAGATGAAGAGAAGAGGTTATGGGTTCTCAGAAAGCTGGGACCCCTTCAGGCTCCAGCTCTCATTTGTCTTGCTTCCTCCTGAGCACTCTCTTTCCCAGTGAGCGCCCAGTTTAGTAGTGCAGTTATTTTACAGATTTTTACCTCTTTTCTGCCAGAGTGAGCTGGATAAGTACATGTAACAGCATGGTGATATTTCATTGTGTGCAAACGTTACCACCACAAGGTGTCCTACAAAGCCCTATCAGGTCAAATAGTCCCAGTGGGAAAAGCTTAGTCAGCAGTCACAATGAAGGTACCCAAAGTTTCAATATCTGTTAGCTCAACGCAACAAAAAATAATATCTGGCTCCTTAGACTGAAGGGGGCTTAAGATATCAATTGAGAATCAGTCAGATTAGATGATGTAAGGGTAGAGGGGGTAATTTTCAAAGGAGTTACTTGTGTAAATGTAACATACTATTGTAGCAATTTTCAAAAGCTATTTACTCGATTAAAGCCCAGTTTTACGCATGAGGATGCTTTTTAAAATCAGGTCCCGAGTATCTTTAAGCCTGAAAAGAGCCCCAAGGATGGAGTCAATCCTGCCCCAGCGGGCTCCCCTTTGCATGTTCTTAAACCATGGGGTCTCTACTCCGGAATTCTAGCTGCAGGGAAAAAAATTATGAACAGCGGGAAATTTTCATAGACTAGAAATAAAGATCCACCAAGCCAGCCTGAATCTCTTTCCTTTTAAATTATTGCACCATGAGAAAAGCGCCGCAGGTTGTATTAATCCACATATTTGGTCAATTGCAAGGCTCAGACAATTTGTGCTGTATGGAGGCAGAAGCAGACTGGGGGAAATGACAGCTAGCGACTTTTGTTTGCTGTCCACTTTCAGATCAGCTATTAAGGATTAGGTAAAATGCCTCCAGTCAATGGGAAGAGTCAGGCAGGTTGCACAACATGCAGATTGTTTAGGAAAGGGCGTTGAAGAAAGCCATCAGTCTTGTCCATCAGTGAAAGTACCTTTTACCCAAGACCTTCAATTTAACGGCAAGAGCCACCATGTCAGCATGGTGCGTTATAGAATTCCAGTCCAGGGAAGCTCTCAGTGCATTACAGAAAAGCAATTCTTTTCATTCACTCCATTCGGTGGAAGAAGCACATTTTGTAAAACCCTTTCTGTTGACTTAATGCACTTTCTAAAGGAAGCAGAAAGCATTTCTTAATTGTTTTACAGTTCAGTGCAATGGATAAAGCATATAATAAGAAAAAAAGATATTCTTGCAGATGGGACTACTTAAAATTTGTTTTGTGAAATCCTTGTAGAAAAATAAAGGTCAAACAGAAGTTGTAGGTGTTGCTTTTTTTTTTTTTTTTTTTTTTGAGCCAATACATTTGTGCCTAGCATTCAAGTACCCTGCTCCGATCAGCAGGTCAGTGCACCCAGACTGATGAGAGGAGCAGAGCTCTTCAAAGTTAATCAGAAGTGTACTGTTTGTTCAATATAAAGGTCTCACCTACAGCTTGAAATGATGACCTTTATTTCTATCTAACCAAGTGGACTAATTTAGCAACTGCACCATTTTATTCAAGAAGTAAACTCCTTATGAAACCCATTCTCCTGCAAGAGGCCACTCAGATAAAATAAATATCTTTTGAATAAGAGCATTAAGTTAAAGGACAGAGATGTGCTATGGAAAACATTTATTTCTAATAGAAAGAACTTTAAAAAATGTATTTAGCTAAAAAACAAAAATGTTTTGTTGATATTGCCATTGGGAAGAACTATTCAGAATTAACACTTAACTTTTTTTTTTAATTGTTTTTATTGCTTTTTAGTCTTATAGACATTATTATGTTTATGTTTTTATTATGTTGCATATGCTTTTATTGTTTTTATTATGTATGTAACCTTGTAATCCACCTTGAATTTTAATGTGTGCAAAATATACATTTTTGAAATAAATAGTTTATGCTGCTTTCACAGCTGCACAGATATGTTTCCTTTTTACAATACTTAGGCAAACATTAGGAATTCTGGAAGATTCTTCATACTCTAGCTAAAAGTGGAATTTGAAGAACCTTGGATATTTTTCAAGCTGGGAAGCCATCAATTAACTTTCTTTTTTTTAGCCCAAAACTCCCAGAAGCATTGACTTATTAATTTCATATTCTCTTTGGTCAGAATTCACCACTGCCATTATTTTCCAGAAGTATTTACCATAAAGCTTTTCTATGTCTCCTAGACCTTACCCTCATGCATTTTTACCTTTTGCACAAAACATTTTCAGCAGATTTTTGCCTGGGAGGTTTAGTATCAAATCCTGTAGCCAAAGGTTTCATAAATTTATTTATTTATTTTATTTATTTATTTAATTTTATATACCGGCAACCGTTTGCACATCGTGCCGGTTTACAAGTAACTTACAACAAAAGATATATAGGCGTAGCCTTTACAGAGAACGGTGTATAACATAAACGCAGTAACAGAATAAATAACTAAATAACTAAAGGGAGGGATGGAGGGGGGTAGTCGAGACAAATGGGGGGGCAGGGGGAGGGTGCAAACAGACACAGGGGGATAAGATATGAATTGGGAACAAATGATACTCAAACGCTTGAGAAATTATTCACAAAGTGCAAAACCTTTTGCACATTTTTAATACTAAGGAAGAAGATGGTGAAGAGAGTAACCAAAATGCTGTCCACAGTTTTTGCTTCCTTGTAGAAAGCAGATGGCAAAGAATGAGAAGGTCAAGTGATGGAGGGAAGAAAGGAAGGGTTTTCATGTTAAGACTTCCTTCTTCTAAGCGACTGCATGATTAAAGTGTTCACATTGTGCTCTAATGCAGTGTAAAATTGCATCCGATATAATGAAACAAACAGCCTGAAGCAAGGTGTATACAATGAAATGTAATAGTGCCTCAGAATGGGGAAAAGCTTGTAGACCATAATATCTTCAAATGTCGTAAGAGCAATAATACAGTAATAGCCTGGATTTACTAAGCACTTGAAGGAACATCAATGAAGGAGAAATGTTACTTTTTTTTCAAGGCATAAAGAGAAAGAGCAGATTATATTATATAGCAATGAAGCCTCAGATTAAGTTAATGTTAATTGAAATTATATTTAAAGACTTCTTGGCTAGAGAAGGTTGGTTGCATATCATGATTGTTTAGGGTTTCAAGTTTCATGCTTCCAAACATAGTAATATGTATAACAGAGGGATCGTAAAGTTCTCTGATGCAAGGGGCAGGTTAAACCACATGTGGTTTTACCTTATTCCATGCTTTCAGATGTAGACCTTTGTTTCTGAGGGAAATCAGACAGGTAAACAAGAAATCAATGGGGTAAAACAGGAACTGACTCAGCCCATCCTTTTCACCCTAATTTACTTATTTTAATTTAGTTTAAAATAAATACATTAAAAAAAAAAAAAACTGAGCAACTCACAAAAATAAACATAATATTACCATGCATAAAGCAGAGACCTCACATACAAACACTAAAAGCCACATTTACCCTCATACCTTTCCATCCATCAGATAACATTTATCGACACAAAGAAAAATGTCCAAAACAATACAATCTCAGAAAACAATTCTAAAAAACATCATGCTTTATGACGTTTCCAAAAATTCCAATTTAGAAGGTTTACAGAGGGAAGTTGTACAGCTAATCTATTTAATCTAGTGGGCAAGTGGCAACAGTGTACCCTGCCACTCAGAAGATCTGGTTTTGATTCCTAGGCCCTACATCTGTACATTGGTCTGGAGCTGGGTAGGACGTGCAGGCAGCACTCACTCCTCTCCAGAGGGGAGCAAAACATAGTCATGACAAAACAACAAGGCAACAAACTATATTGTCAAGGAGAGAAACATTGGCGCAACTGCAGATGTCATGGATGGGCAAGGCCAAATGGGAAAGATCCCATAGTTTAGAGAGAGGCAGTACCCATGAATTTCTGGTCCTCCAAATAAAAGCCATGATCACATTGAGGGCAATTTGCATTATGCACTAGTGGAGGCCTACACTAGTATCACAGTAGTTTGAGGTTATTGGAGAACTTCCACTATTTGTAAAATCGTACAACAGGACAATGTGACCTCCCATCTATTGCAGAATGCTGAGATGGTTTAAAAAAAAATAGCTTTCCCCCATCAACATATCATCCTTGGACCAGGCCAGGCTTAAAAAAGAAATTAAGGTGAAAAGGTGTGGCAACAAAAATGATATTTAAATATATTAAAAGACTCGAGAGATACAGATTTGACAAGATCATTCAATTTTTTGCTACGTTAAGGTAAAATCACTCTAATGAGAAGAAGCCCTTACTTTTCACAAGAAAAATTCCATCACATTCAGCCATTTAAATAAATTATCCTTGCTCTGACTTTCCTAGAATTCCTTTGAGACACTCAGGAAGCAACATTTAACGAAGTCTAGTGCTGTTATCAAGGAACAAAGGAGCTTGAGAAAACTAGCATGCCCTTCAGTTACTGTAAAGAATTTAAAAATTACACTGCTTTATTAGACTTTCCTTTCCATGTATCTGTTTTTCAGGCTTCTTTATGGAAACACAGGCAGAAAGCAACTAGATAGTAAGTACAGTGTATCTATATTCTTTATGTAAAACCTTAGAGCCTAACTTTCAAACCTATCCATGGTACAGCATTTGCATACCGTGGATGCAAGGAGATAAATACTGCATATTTCTGCTCTAAAAGTAAACACAAGTGTTTCAGTTGCACGAATGCAAGAAAATACATATCTTCTCTACTCATTTTATATACATACATGCATATAAATTTTCCATGTAATAAAGATATAACAGGTACATGTAATAACCCTGATGTGCAGAGAGAGGTATTTTATAAAGAATGTGCACTGTTTTGAAAATACTTATTTGTGCACACACTTGGACTCGCCAGTTTGCTGATACCTCCACCAGTTCACCCAGTCCTAGACCCTCTAGCACGTCACCCAGAGCCCCACTAATTCACCCAGATCTTCTCACCCAAAAACTGCAAACAAATCTGAATTCACTTGCATGAGTCAATTATTAGGTGTAAAAGTATACAAATAAGTTCAATAATGTATACGAATATATCTCATTCAAAACAGAAACTCCTGAGCATACTTCTGAACTCTTGAACTCCCCCCTTGGTAAAATATACGCATACACTCTTGACATTTATTAAATAGCATGTATGTACCTCCATGCCACTTATAATAGAGTCCCTTTAAAAATTAGCTCCTTAAGTTTCAACCAAAAAAGATGGCCCTGATTCTGCTTCCTCTGCCCAATTCCAGATGTTGGGGGCATCATGAGAGTGACTAGGAACTGGGAAAGGGATAATGACAGTCATGCATATTGCAATTAAGCTGAAAATGTATTATGCAATTCTGAGTTAAGGTCCATCTACAAATCCTTGTAAAGGGTGGGTTAATTCATTTTTTTGCAAGAGGCACAAGGTCCTTGGAGTGTGTTTTTCTGAACATGGATTGTGATATTTTTTTAAGTGCCTAAATCAAGAAGTAACTTTCTGTCATACATGTTCTTAAGCCCAGAATCTGAGTGGGTCATGGCTAATTCTTTGACAAATAAGACCCAATCAGTACACAGAGAGAGAACATTTCATGTAAGCAAATGCATTCACAGATGGAAAATGCAGCCAAAAGGTGCTCTAGTGTTCTTAATAATTCCACTACTTGTTGGAGAAGTAAATAGTAGGGTTACCATGTTAGTCCATTTGGTTATAAAGAAATGAAAAGGAAGGTGATACCTTTTTACTGAACTAACTTAATGCATTTATCTATTGACCTTATGAAGGTAGCATAGTTCTGAAAAACTAGTTGTAAATATTTTAAGTTGGTCTAATAAAAAGCTATTGAGCTTTATTTCAGATACTGAAGGAGAAGAAACTCCAGTCCATCACTGCAAAGTCCAACTACCATTTCCTCATTTCAGTATTGGAATTATGAAGACACAAGCGTGACTCATTCTCCACCAGTAATGTGGTTATTCATATTATAGTGTCTGGGTGCTTACCTCTCAATAGTGTTAATAGCTTCACCAGGCCCAACATAAGAACTTGCCATGCTGGATCAGACCAAGGGTCCATCGAGCCCAGCATCCTGTTTCCAACAGAGGCCAAACCAGGCCACAAGAACCTGGCAATTACCCAAACACTAAGAAGATCCCATGCTACTGATGCAATTAATAGCAGTGGCTATTCCCTAAGTAAACTTGATTAATAGCAGTTAATGGACTTCTCCAAAAGCTTATGAACATTATACAAAATGATCTCATTTAAAAGGGAATTCATGTGATTATAGAAGGACCCAGACAGTGGGCGCTGCTCCTGAAAGGATTTCTCTCCTTCTCTGTCAATCACAAAAGTCTTTGCAAAGTGGCATTCGGGACTGCTTTCAAGAAGAACAAAACACACCTAGCAGAATATATTTGTATTATAGAAAAATAAAAATAAACATTTTTGCTCAGAACAGGCTGTTGACAGTTATAATTGGTATTTTATAGTCATTTTGAAACAATTTCACTATTGCTCTGTGGGCTGACTCATGATCACAGTAATAAATATATTTATTATAAGAATTTGTATTTACTATTTATATTTATTATCTAGCTATTAACATTGTTCTGTTACCACTTGGTACTATTTCTCTCCTTTACCTCAAACTCTAAGTTCCTACTAAGTTAGCCATGTTATTTATACCCAATCGTTGGATGTAATTGTATATTTGTTTAATTGTTCAATCTGTTTGATGTAATTTTCTGTTCTTTGTTCTGTGTAAACCGAAGTGGTATGCACTAGTGCATGAACTCCGGTATATAAAAGCCTTTAAATAAATAAATAAATAAATAAATAAATAAATAAATAAAGGCAGGCTGCAGTCAGAGGAAAGCAGTGTTTAAAAATGGGGGCATCGCCCCCTATATTGGTGACTTATTCTATGCTCTGTTCCAAGGCTGACGTTTCATAGGGATTCACAGAGGATGAAGAACTGTGAAGATTGACCAATTTACTTCAAGAATTAGATCTGGATGAAGACCTTTTTGTGTGGAAAGCTACTTTGTTGCTAACATTTACCCTTGAACCCAACAGAAACTGGATTTTAAAGTTGTTTTGATTTTTTATGAGAAGATGTGAATGCTTCCAGCTTAGCTCACAGTACTCAGGTTAGGTGGGAAAAACATTTTGGAACTTCATCGAGAAGGTATTAAAATTGGTGCTATGGGGGTGCTGTTAAGACGCCTGGGCTAATATAAAAAATTATACACCAAGATGTGGTTTATGTTGCCCTCATTCTGGAAGCCACTTCTCGTCTTACTCAAGTTTGATTACCCTTATTCTTAATTGATAACTTATTTTTCTAAATATTTCTGTTTTGGGATTCTCCCCCCCATATATTGTGAAATTTTATTGCAAATAATCTGGTGATATTCCATTTGTTTCTGTGATGTCCTAAACTGTTTTCTGTCTTCATACTCAAGCTGTTGATCTTGATATATTATTGTCATAAACTGCCATAAATATATAATTTTAAAAAAGCAAGCATGACTATAATAAAAAGAGCACACTTTTCATTCTGACAAATTCATTTCAACAGCAAAATATACCAAGAAAAAGGTAAGGTTTGGATTGGAGCACATTGAAGAAAAGTTAAGCACCAGATCTGAGAAGCAGGTAGGTGAGCTCATGTCATGAAGATCCTGACTAATACTAACTCGTTACAACTACCAGCAGCAAGTACACCAAGCTACTCAGAATCACATTTTAACTCAAGAAATGGGGGCATTCCTGTTTCCTATAATGTACATGGTAGCGTCTCCTTAAAGATATGGGAGTTTCCTGCTGCAATCTATAAACCTATGAGACAGAACATAAATCTTACTTTTCTTTTCCACAAGCAGCAGCAGCGTGACCTTCCAGAGCAGGAGGCGGCAAGAAAGGGGATTCTTTCAGGAAGTAAACGGCGTCCCGAAGGAACTGGAAACTCAGGAAAGGAATTAGCCTCAATAAGCCAATGGCCTTTCCTTTTCCTGGTCCATGGCTTTTGCTTCTAATTTGAAAGGGTTTCAAGTGAATCCTGAACTGAGTGAAATGAACCCCCCTGCACTGAATAATCAGGTTAGTCCTCTTGCTTTGGATAGCCCTGGGGGATCTGGTTTAACCCCAGTGCTTATCGCAGATGAATGTGTGTTAGTCTGGTAGCTGGAAGGCATTCCCTCCCTCACAGAGGGACTGCAGCTTGGGATTCTGAGCACTGCCCTTGCTTTAAAAGAGGAGTTCATAATCCTGAAAATCCAAGGGCCCAGGGCAGGATTTCATGGTTATTGATCATGGGCTGATTACGTATTCTGGCAGGATGGGGTGAGGGTGCAGATTATTATTTATACCTTCACCGAATCTTATTATACGAGGGGAGGGAGCAAATACTGGGCATGCCAGCACCCGTTGATATTGGAGAGTATGATTAGGGGTGGCTTTGGGGGATGAATCTCTGATAGTGGTTACAGAGGCAGGATGCTTGGGCAGCATTTGAATAGTAGTGATATAGATATTTCTCAGCACCCAATCCTAGCATTATAATGATTCAATGTGTATTAGAAACTGATAATTCAATTCAGGGCTAATCTAGGTCCTCTAGACCCATTATTATTGCACCAGAGGGCTTGGGTTCAAACCCTTTCCAATCCTGAGTTTAAGGCTCACCTTTATCAGCATCTACAATGCATTTTGTTTTCTGCAATGATGTTTACTAATGATAAACACTAGATGGGATTATGATACCATGAGCTTTATTTGTAAATAGCCAGGGTTACTGAGCTTATTTTAATATTAACATACCCTCCCCTTCCCAGTGTTCCTAGTCTGCTCATTGCAGCAACCAACCCAGAACCAGGAGCCATGTATCAGGTTCAATAATCCAGCTGTCAGGTGTCACCCTTAATGACCTTGACCCCCTTTCCCAGCCTCAGCTAACCAATGATGTAGGATCCAGGAATTGAACTGGGGGCTGTCTACATGGCAACACACAGCACTGATACTGAGCCATGGGGCTAGCCCACATTTGTGAGAACTGGGTCAGACCTTTCCCTGGTACTGATTAGGATTGTCTGATTGCTTGGCCCAGGATGCTGGAACTGTTGGCTGGCAGTATAGTTCATGTAGTGCAGTGAAATGTGTCTCATCTCAACATGAGATGCAGGTTCTCATCACAACGGAGTGAAGAAAATCCAGGCCTGAAACCAAAGACTTACATGGAGTGAGCAGGACAGGTTGTGCTTAGAACCCAGAGAGCTGAGGACTTTGCAAAATCTGATCAGCTTTCCTTCTGCACCACTCACTGGGTGCCTATGTCCATGTCACTGCTCTAACTGTAACAATTCCCTGTAATAATCTGAATATTGGTGTACCTCGAGAGAGCAATAGGAATAACTAGTGACACTCTCCATCCATTCCCATTTCTGCTGCACACATTGCTCCTGCTCTCTGCATGGTGCAGGTTTTATGCATCCCACCAGTAAATCCAGATCACTTGCATATAATGCTTTGTGGAGCAGATGTGCATAGGGCATGTTGGAACAGTCTTGAGCATGTCTAAGTGGAAAAATACACCCAGAGGAAGCCTGTGATTGTGAGCTAGATGTCAGATTCTCGTTATGGAGGATGGATGAATGAATGAACAACAGCAACATGACCTGCATACTGGTTAGAAAGGTAGCGCTATCGGGGATTCTCCTGCAGCTCATGTGGTAGAGATGCTACTCTTGGGATCGGTTTGCCACTTTGCTCCAGCAGGGACCCATTGTTTGATGGAACTTTTGAAAGAAATTATCAGTTTGAAGCTTCACGCTTTCCCCAACTGATTTTTTTCATGCTGTACATTTTACCCAAGGATAATATACAGATAAGCCAACATTTCACTTTGACTGATTTTACCTACTGTTGCCTAATACCATGGTTACTTCATCTTCTGCCTGGCATGACGAGGCTTCAGAGAGGAGCATTAGAAATTCTGTCTAGCTCCATCTATAGATTAAGGAAATAAAGTCAGTTTAGTTTTTTTCATCTAAGTCAGTTTTGGATGAATTTAGCACATCGACAAGTGAACAGCCATGTCCATGCTAAGAGGAAAGCAAAAAGATGCCACAGGGGCCGGGCAGGAAGATTGTGGGCAATAGTTAAAACATATCTTCTGAAGCCTTGTGAAAAGATAGTGGGCAGCCAGCAGTAGAGCCTGTGTAGGTGCCCTAACCAGAGTCAGTTACACTTATCTGTTGAAACTGAAACCCATTTGAAAGTTGCCCACCCTTTATCTGGGTGAAAGCACGCAAGGGGATCAACACGAGTGCTTTTATCTGGGACGAAAGCAGGTGGGCTCAGGGTGTGGTAAGCTCAGGGGAGGAAAACAATGCACATGGATTTCAAAACTACACGCATTGTTTTTGAAGGAGAGGTGTAGGTGCAAATCTCTGCAGCTATTTAGGCAGATATGAAAACGACCCATCTATAAATTAGGCTATAGGTCCATTCTTGAAGGCCTTGTATATTGTAACACAGTAGGTTACATCCCAGTCCTCAGGGTATCCACCATGAGTATGAATGCAATACATTTCCATGTATGCAAATCTCGTTCATGCCTATTCATGGTGGATATCCTGAAATCCAGACTGAGTAGTGCCCAAGAGGATAAAAGAGCAGGCCCCTCCTGGCAGCCAGAACAAGTGTACGATTGCTGCTACTACTACTACAAAGGATGTGGAAAACAGGCAAAACACACCAAATATCGAAAATAATGTGGGTTGCAAGTAATTTTGTGATCTGATAATTCATATTGTGACCAAAAACACATAATTATGATGCCAAAGTTTTAATTGGTAACAACTGTAGGAAAATCAAAAGTGCTCCTCTGTCCCCACCGAAGCTTCAGTTTTCCCTGCAGGGAAAATTATTATCAAAGGGTTTTTTGTAAGCATATTAAAATAAACAAACCAAAAAGAGGCTACAGCAAAAGGAAAAATTGTTTGATATATATACACCACATTGAAGTCATTTATAGGTAGGATGTAATAAAATGTCTGTAAAAAATATATCAATAAATAAGTCCTTTTGATATAAATAAAAATGCATTAAAAAAGAGAACTTAAAAGAATAGGATGTGATATGTAACTGAGGAACACAGCAATAAAGACAGCCTGAGAATCAAATGAAATAAAAATAGTGCCGTGCAGGCAATACACTCATTGTTTCTGCTGCTAGGGCTACAAGATGTACACAGAGCTGTACAGATATACGTGAGACAGTCCCTTCTCCGTGGAGCTTACACTCGAGACAAGACAAGAGCCTTTGGATTAAAAGCAATAAAGTCATGATTGAAGAGAATCAGGTTTTAAGACCCCCAGTAGCAGACTAGGGCTTTTGGGCTGGGGGTTAAACGAAGACAAAGACCAGGAACTGATCTCACCTGCCCAGCTCCCAGCCACATCGTGGCAGCTTTATTGCTTGCACTTCTTCCATGCAGTGCTCTTATACAGAAAGGGAATGAGTAATGCATTGCTAGACTCTCGGCATCACGTCACACTGCTTTATTATACTTTGAACACCTAAGGACCCAGTGTGATATTAAGCAAATAAGACAGAGAGTGTTTTCAGGCTGTAATTAAACATCCTGGCCTGACAAACAAGTGGCATGAATCTGGATTGGAAGGCATCTATTCAGACCTTAGCCCACAGTTTAAAAATTGACTCGCTCTTCAGCAGAGGAACCCGTTGAGCAGTGCCAAGTGCAATCAAGCCTCTTTCATCAACTTCCTAATAATCAATTCACTGTTTTCTAAGCTCTCCTCACATATAGGAAGCAATTGTAGTAGCCTAAGCAGCTGGATGGCATGAAGCTTGATACTGAAAAATGCTCCTGTGTGTTCCAAGTTCCACTCTGTGACCCCAAACCGTGAAAGACCATTCTCTTCGGACATGTTCATTATTCCTGGGGATATGCAACTTATAAAGCTGCTGGTACTCCCAGCAACTGTGATGGTGATAGCCTCATAGAAAGGTAGTCGCCCCCTGAGCCACATCATTCCTCATGGGAAGTATCAGTGGCCACCTGGCCCTCACTATCAGGAGCACAGGGAGCAGTAATTGGCCTCTCAATCCTCATAGAAAGGTAGTCGCCCCCTGAGCCACATCATTCCTCATGGGAAGTATCAGTGGCCACCTGGCCCTCACTATCAGGAGCACAGGGAGCAGTAATTGGCCTCTCAATCCTCATAGAAAGGTAGTCTCCCCCTGAGCCACATCATTCCTCATGGGAAGTATCAGTGGCCACCTGGCCCTCACTATCAGGAGCACAGGGAGCAGTAATTGGCCTCTCAATCCTCATAGAAAGGTAGTCGCCCCCTGAGCCACATCATTCCTCATGGGAAGTATCAGTGGCCACCTGGCCCTCACTATCAGGAGCACAGGGAGCAGTAATTGGCCTCTCAATCCTCATAGAAAGGTAGTCGCCCCCTGAGCCACATCATTCCTCATGGGAAGTATCAGTGGCCACCTGGCCCTCACTATCAGGAGCACAGGGAGCAGTAATTGGCCTCTCATTTGTAGAGGCCTCAGTAGGGTAAGTTCATGCGGTGTTAAGCTATTGATGAACTGAGCTGAAAAGTGGAAAAGAAGCCGCAAACGAGGTCTTATTTCTCCTAATCTTTCCAGAAGATTGAAGCTAGTCTGGTTCTTAGAGGCAACAATCATTCGGCTGTCACCCATACTCCAGGAACTCTTTCACACGGCTTGAAAGAGGAAAAAAATAGAATGTGCCTCGAAGTCATATTCAAGTGAGTTACAAACACCAGTGTAACATTCTTTTAAACCCAATGGATTTATGCCATACTAGGTAATTTAACAGTTAACTGTTGTGGTTCTGGCCGCGGGCACCACGGCCAGGCCCTTACCTCCAGGCTCCCGGACCTGCTCCCGCTTCCAGAGGCCTGGTTTGCGGCCTGTTTGGCAGTGTCCCTGCTGGGGCTGCGCCGCTGCGAGCTCTCCCATGGACGCCCGGCTCCTAGACGCGCGCTCGCACCACTTGGGCGCTTTTCTAGGCCGTTTCCCACCAGTGGTGAATTCGCCCAACTCCTGATGTCAGACGCCGCGGCCTTGATAAGCCGGCCATGGCCATCCAGCCTTTGCCTTGCAACGGGTTAGCCTCCCGGTTTCCTGTTGCGCAGTGCCCCAGAGTGACTCGCTTTGCTTCGTCGCTCCGTTCCTGCTACAGTACCTGCCTGGTTCCTGCCTGCCTGCTACAGTTCTTGCCTGGTTCCAGTACCCGAATTCTGCTACAGCTCCTGCCTGGTTCCAGAACCCGAGCCCAGTTACAGTATTGCTACTGTCCTAGTCTGGTTCCAGTTACCTGTCCTGATCCACAACCCACCTAAGTCCCAGCAGCCGGGCCCCTACGGGCTCCTCCTGGGGGGGGCTTCAGCTTCCAAGGGTGAAGCCACCTAAATCCCAGCGGTTGGGCTCCTACGGGCTCCTCCTGGGGGAGCACCAGCTTCCAGGGAGAAGAGCATCTACGTCCTGCCTGAACATCTGCCTCCCGGCCTGCTATTCATTAGAGACATTGACCACCTTTCCCAGTCTCCAGCAGGTCGGCCCAAGGGTCCATTAAACAGAGACTCCCATAACATTACCCACCCTAGTAATATTTGCATCCATTAGGGTAGGTTCTGTTACTTTCTACTTTAGGGGTTAAGCAATAGGCGTCTGTGAAAATTACCTGGTTTGTAGTCCTTCTGTGAATCTGTCTGACAATGTCACACTTCTAATTAGAAGACCCTACTCCTGTTTTGAAGATGGATATTTGATATTTAGTTAGTTTTCTATATCGGTATTCGAAAAAACATCATATCGGTTTACACAGAAAACAGGCACAATAAAATCCATCAGTATAAAATAGAACATATACATCATACATAAAAATATATAAAACAATGTTCATGGAAAATTCAATAAAATAAAATATAAATAAAAGACTCAATAAAATAGTAAAAAACAATAAAATACTAAAAGAAAGCAAAGATACGAGTTATTTAGCAGCTGGATGTATCTGGTAAGCTGCAAGTGAAGTAAAAACCATAAGTACTAGCTGAAATACAGAGCAGTGTTGGTGTGCACAGTAATTATTTTGTTTCATTTCAAGGAGTTTAGGGGGTTTTTTTTCTCATTTTACTGTATATAAGAACATAAAACAAGATGTACCATGCTATCAGCCCAGCATCCTGTCTCCAACAGTGGTCAGTCCAGGGCACTAGCAAGTATTCAGTATATCTCAAAGGGTAGATCCATTTCTTGTTGCTCACTCCCAGAGATAAGCAGTGAGTTTCCCCAAGTTTAGCTGGCTAATAATTGTTTACAGACTTATCCTCCAGACCTTGCACAAACCCCTTTGAAACCCAGCAATCCTAGAAACCTAGATATGTGATGGCAGAAAAAGACCATATGACCCTTCTGATCTACTCATTCAAATCAACTGCTCAGTTCAACAATCTCTACCCTCCCTCAGAGATGCCCTGTACTTATTCCTTGAAAACATCTTCTGGCAACAAATGCCACAGCTTGATTGTGCTTGAGTTAAAACAAACATACTTTCTTCAATTCGTTTTAAATCTGCTACCCTGCTAGTTTCATGGAGCACCCTCTAGTTCTAGGACTGTTTGACAGTGACCTGCTTCCTGTACATTGATACCATGGAAGTATTTAAATGCCTTCAAAATCTGGATTTTCCCAGTCAGATAGAATTGTTACTGTACAGGTGAACCAGAGTTAGGGCAGCCAGTATAGGAATGAATGCATGCTGGAGAACAACAGGTGTAGGAAACACTGAGAAGAGGGATTCGTTTGAATGAAGAAGGATATTGCTTGCTGCATCTTTCTTTATTCATCTCAAGAACAAATAATGTATCTAATATGTAAAAAAAAAAAAAAAACAACCCTCTTTTGCAAGAGATTTAAATCTTTGCACCATTATTCTGAGATATTTTTATTAAGCAACATAAATTCCCTCCTGAACTATTAAAGCCTCTCATGGGGGGTACACAGAGTTGTAATCACTGCTGTCCGCTCTCCAAGAGTAATTGGCATTGTGACATCATTGTCATAAAGAGAAATGTTAAGGTCATTAGAAACAGTAAAACCTTGTTCAAGTTGCCGAGTGATATCACCGAGTAATTAGAAGACACTCTGCATTCTGCTCTATTGATAAGTCAAACAGATTGGGTACAGTCTTGATGCAAAGATGTGACCAAAGCTTCATGGATAAGACTGGTAGACAATTACCTTCACAATTGCCCACCTAGAGTGGTAGTGACAGTAGTTTGGCCTTTTTGACACAGCAGCAACTTGGCCACACTGTGCCAAACATATGCTTAAAATTAGATAAAACAAGTCAAAGAGGTAAAAGGTCAATATGCACCCAATATTGAAAACAGCACTTAGCCGGCTAAGTGGCCCGCACTGAATATCCAGTGTCCCTGGATATTCAGCCGTTGAATATCCATCATTAGTGATTCACTTATAGAGCCATGCAGCGACTGACTCTGGACCTCTATATGTACTAAATATGATGCCAACAACTGCAGCTATTAACACACATTTGAAACATAGGAGATTAAATATTTGAAAAATAGTCAATGGATTTTATAAAGTTTAAAAAAAAAACTTGAAAGGTCAAATTACCCAGGTAGAAATCAATAGCTATGGTGACATCTAGTATTCTATCGTATCTTCAGACCAACTACACTTTAGGGAGAATTCATAATGCAGACAAAAATCTGTCTCCTCCAGTACAAAAAAGTGGACAATAGGCTACACTGAGACGGGGGAAATGTTAGAAAAAGAGACCAAGAAAATCTTAGCAAAGATGTGCTTAGTGATTTCTCCATGTTTAGGACAGAATCTCTTTCATTTCTCTCAGGGTTTTAAAGAGTGCAAATTGCTTGGCAATTCATTTACCAGACTGTGATCTATGTGAGTCTCTGTAAACCTGGGTAAAGCTTAAGGACACTATTTTAATCTGTTCCCCCAGCTCCACCTTTGCCAGAGCCCTTAGTGTCACTAAGTTTTTCCACCCGCAGTCCAAGCTGGAGCAGAATCTGAAGGTGAACTCTAGGCAAACTCGCTAAAAACTGATGAATGTTAACAGTTAAGAATTTTCCATACTTGCTTGTCAGCTGAGGTTGTTTATTCTGCCCTGTTCATTGCTTCCCAGAACCTTAGGCAATGAAGGCTTAGTATCCCATGTCCATCATGAGTGCATTGGAAGGTGAAGGTCAGTTTACAACCCTTAACTACAGAAAATCATTTTTCACTTCATAAAAGCTCTGGAAATATTGCAAACCCTCATGGCATCTCTTGAAGGTGGAAGATGAAAAGTTGACCCTCTAAGCCAAAAATGTTGAGTTTTTAGCATCTGTTGTAGTCATAGTTGGCATCTTCATTGATGCTACTACTAGTTCATTGCCTTTTTCTGTCCACATCTATTGTGAAGCTGAAAGAGGCTATTTCAAAGTTGAAGACTGGGGCTCAGATCTGTCCATTCAAAACCCAACCATTCTCTTACATCGTTTGACCCCAGGTGTAAAGTGAAGACTGAACTAGGTACTCTCCAGTCAACTGAGAAAGCTTTCCATCAAATGCAAACTATCTATTAACTTAAAGCTGGTTCCACCTTCTTTGCCAACGGGACTCTCCCAGGGAACAAGAAGCAGTCCACAAGCACGTCTCCACTTTGGACTGAGAAGAACTGCGGTTTCAAGGGAAATCCTGCGCCTTCATAGCAGATTTACATTTCTGTCATGCTGGGCTATGAAGAGGCTAAGTGCTCTCCTAGTGCAGATGTGGGGTTATTTACTCTCTAATCCATTCACAGACAGCCTGTACTGGGCAAGAATGAAAATGGCCAGCATTAGGTATTAGGAGAGATTGTGGAAGTGGGGGATGCAATTTACTGAGTTTCACTTGAGTAGTTTTCTTCATTTGACTCCTATTAACTTTGATAATGTATCCTCACCATTAATCAGCTTCTGCGAAAAATGCAACACGTCTGTGGCTGACTGAGCGCTACCAAGAAGGTCAATGTCTTTAAGTGTCTCCTTCAAAGGAAAGGAAAGATTTTGAAATCCACATCTTTCCTCTACAGCAAGACAAAGACAAAATATTGCAATGATAAGTTTAAATGAAAGTATCAATTTCCGAGGAAAGTAGTCCTTAGGTTTAAAGTAATACATTCAAATAGAAACATTTTTAGCAGCTGTTTGTTTCTTAAAGGATTCCCACTAACACTCAGGCCAATACAGTACAGTGCGCTCCGGTGGAGTGCACTGTTAGCCCGCGTGTTTGATGCGCTATTTTTAGTGTTTGGGTAATTGCCAGGTTCTTGTGGCCTGGTTTGGCCTCTGTTGGAAACAGGATCCTGGGCAAATGCATGTTGCAGGCGCTATTAGTTATTCCCACGCGATACAGAAAGTAAAATGTGCATGTTGCAGGCGCTATTAGTTATTCCCACGCGATACAGAAAGTAAAATGTGCAGCCAAACCGCACATTTTGATTTCTGCCGGCACCGGGAAAGTGTACAGAAAAGCTGAAACACTGCTTTTCTGTACATCCTCCAACTTAATATCATAGCGATATTAAGTCGGAGGCCCCAAAAATAAAAAAAAAATTTTAAATCTTCCCGCGGCCTGCAGGTTGGAAGACGGATGCTCAATTATGTCGGCGTCCGTTTTCCGAACCCGTGGCTGTCAGCGGGTTTGAGATCAGACGCCGGTAAAATTGAGCATCGGCTGTCAAACCCGCTGACAGCCACTGCTCCTGTCCAAAAGGAGGCGCTAGGGATGCGCTAGTGTCCCTAGTGCCTCTTTACCGCAGGCCCTCATTTGCATGCAGGCCGATACTAAATTGCAATGCACAGGAGAAGTGGCCTGTGCGTGTGTCAGGAGAAATTACTTCCATTGCCTGATATATCATGTTTCTCATGCCTGCTTCATTTGGGTAAACACTGAAACTAACTTACAGCTACAAAAAATATTTCTTTGGGTGTTTTGACTTTTGGAATGGCAAGGAGTCCCTGAAGCAGCCAAACATGGACAAATGCTAAACTAGGGAAGTCATTTTTTTTTCTTAAAAATGTTATTTGCATTTATCAAACATTACCCAAAAAAGTGTTTTTGCAAAAAGAACTGGAAAACAGTTCTTATGCAAAGGGACTGTGTGTGGACCAATGATTATAAGTGACCCTGCAGTAGCCAAATGCTGAAACAGGTGCCAACTGTTTGGCCGTTATGATGGTCCAAGTGATTTAATAAAACACAACGCCTGCTCCAAAAGTGTTAATGGGAATCTTTAAGAAAACATCTGCTAAAAATGTTTGTTTGCATTGGAATTTAAAATGAAAAAAGTACAACATTTGTGACCACCTGCCACAGTGATTCCAGTGGTTTGGTCCAGAACACAACTAGAAAAGGACCGGCTGATTCCCTCTTCCCTCATAATTTGAAGCTTCATAGTTTGTTCTGCTGATTTAATTACAGAAATCACAAAGAGGTCGATATTCAAAAACATTTATCCAAATAACTTTGGAATTTATTTGGCTAATTGAAATGTCTGAATATCGCTGCCACTTATCTTCCTAAATGTTATCCAGCTAAGACATTATCTGGATATATGGGAGGCATTTCGAGGGCATGTCAGAGTAGAGCGTAGTTAGCCAAATAAGATATTGGCTAACTCTGATACTTGGAGTTAGCCGAATAAGTTATCCAACTAACATATGAGCGGAGTTAAAGTTATCCGGGGACATGTTCAAAGAATATAGCCAGTTAAGTCAGCATCTTGCTTTAGAAATCAAAAAAAGCCTAGTGGGCTTGGTGGTGCGATCCCCCAACCCCCATCCCAGTGCCACAAAAATGGATCTACAGGCCCAAGTTTCCCCATCCCAACTCAAAGCCCCTGCAAACATTCTTGTAAAGGCAAAGGGGTCCGGAGCTAATTGTCACCCCTCCCCCTTCATTCCCTCACCCCACCCACCTGGCACCCTTCCAAACCCATTACTGTGAGCAGGATTGTGGTAACTCTCATGCCACTCCCAGCCAGGAATGCGGGAAGCACCTAGGTGTTCTAGGCATCTGCCTAGTGCTCCCACCAGCATTCTACGCCATCGTCCCCGCAGGGTTGGGAGAAAGAGCTGGAGGCGGGCTTGCGTGGTTTGAAGGCCTTGGCGCTGGTGTGTGACATATGTCATTGGAACTGCATATTATTGTGTATTGTATCTGGGGAGGTCCAGGGGTGCCCCTCTCTGCCTAGAGCACCTAATAACCCTTCCAGCAGCTTCCAGTAATGCTCTGATAGCAACGATGGAAGTGTAAGCTACAAGTTTTGCTGTCAGAGTATTATGGTGACAGGCAAGCTAGTAGCTTATGTTTCCCGTGTTGCTGTATAGCAACACTGGAAGCCACCAGAAGCAATACGAGCCTCAGTGATACCAGGGGGGGGTAAGCTGTTTGGGAAGTTGTCGGCTGAGGTGGGAGAGTTAGGGGTTGGGCTGAGGGGAGAAGGGAAAAAAGGAAAGGGGCCAGAGGTAAGGGGTTTTTGTTTTGTTTTTTTTTGTATCAACCACAGACATGGGGCTAGGGCAGGGGAAAAAATCCCCATGCTGCTTCACAACAATGTTTGGAGGGGATTAGGGTGCTTCAGACAATCAGGCCCCATTTATGTGGCACTGGGATGAGGATCAGGGGATTGGCTGTTCTTTTTTTTTTAAAGCAAGGTCACCAGTTTTCTAGCTTTATTCTTTGAATATAGCCAGTTAACCTTAATGTTATCCAGATATACATTCCTGGATAACTTTGAAACCCTACCAACAATATTCAAACCTATTCGGTTAGGTTTCAGAGTTATCCAGGTAAGTATTCCCAGATAACTTATCTGAGGATATTCAGCAAGACATTAATCCCACTGAGTATCTCTGATAATTTTAGCCAAATAATTTATCCATTTTCCAGGTTTTTAAATTGTCCTCGAAAGGTTTAGTGTCCGTTGGTCACTGATACTAAAATAATGTTGAGGGAAACGTCCAGAGGAGAAGCCATTATAGCCTGTGGTAGGCTGGTGACAACTTGTAGTTTAACTGATTTGTTTATTGAGGGAGAAGTTTTGAGGACATGAGATGTATCTGAACGAATTGGATTCTTGTCCTTGAAAGATCGAGCCTCAATAAATCAGTCTAAAAAGTGCCACTAGCTTCTGTGTTGTTTTTAAAGCAATGTTTTATTGTCACGAGCTTCGATTGTTTGTGCTAAAATTTGATTTCAGTCTAGGTGTATGGAAAGTGGGAACTAGGAGTAGGAGGGAATGAATACCCGTTTCTAAATTAAAAGTATTCTCTCTAAATGTTCATGGGATGAATCACCCAATAAAAAAGGAAGATTTAAAATTATGTTAAGGAGGTACCTGATACTTTTTGTAACTATATTTGACCAAAGAGTGGATTCTCCAGAATTCTATCAAAGGCTTGCAAATCATAGTTTCCCTTCAGGAATAAAATGTATTCTAGAAAAGGATGTCTAAAGCTGCTAGATCTGGCGTTATATAGGCAATCTAAATGGAATCTTAACTCAGATGGTTCTTTACTTATAGGCGCTTGGACTTCTTTATTGGAGCCTCTCTGCTGGGATGTGATGGGGCTTTGTCTCATTGCTGGCCACATTTAGCCAACCTCAGGGGGTTATTTTTTAAGCTAGTGCACGCGAAAAGTGATGTTTCACACACAAAAGTCCCTTTTCGCATGCGATAGCTAAAAAGGGGCGGAGTCGGGGCAGCGTCTGCCCTGGAAGAGGAGGAGTCGGGGGCGGTGTCTGCCCCGGAAGAGGAGGAGTCGGGGCAGATGGTGAAAAGGCCTTTTCGCTGCTCATTTCGCACCCAATAGCACCACCTTTTATGATGGAGCTATTGGGTGTGAAAGCCAGCAGTGATCGCACCGCAGAGGGGGGGCTTTCGCAGGCCCGCCCCTGCTTCACCCCCACCCCCCTGCACCGCGCAATTCATGCCGCCACGGTGTTTTAGAAAATATAGGCCTCAGTTAGTAAAGAGAGGCCACAGAGAAGGAAATGTCTGCGACACCTGCTGCAAACGCTGTTATGGTTACAGAGTCCTCTCTAGATGTCTCTGGGAACTATTGGTATTATTGCTTCTAAGGGCTATGCAGATATTTATACTCAGAAATGCTTATGTGCCAAACCCATGAGAACTGTTAGTCAAGGTCAGACAGAAAACTGGGACTTGCAGGGCATGCATGGGAGACAAACAACAAACAGTACCGAGAAGATGTTTTGAACTATGATAAGAACACTGAGAGGGAGGAGGCCTCACTCATGCTCCAAGCAGTGTTAGGAACGTTCTGTGAGGTGAAGCAGAGCTGTAAGAATATCAGCATCTTTGTTGCTTGTCAGATGTCTAAGCTGAAAGTGCAGATGGATTTGTTGGGCCCATTTCAACTGTCATTAGGAACATAAGATTTGCTATCTTTATATGTATCTTAATACTTTTCTAGTAGTTATTATTTGCCTGCAATCAACTTGCTAGTACTTGCTATTATTTATCTTTTGAGTTATTATCTTTTTGCTTAGCAACTTCTGGATCCTGGTGTACTGACTCAGTGAATGTGTGCATGTTTGTTTATGTATCAGAGAAGCCCTGAGGGTATCGCCCTCTTTCCTGAGAATTAGCCCTGAGGTAGGCATGTGGGAGTACAGGCAGGGCCCCCTCGGTATATTTTGTGTTTATTTATTTAAAAGTTTTTATACACCCTCATTAAGTTATTTACCATAACGGTTTACAATAGGGCACATATAACATAGAAAATATAGATCATACTTTACATAGAGGGTGCCATTATTATTCGGTAACAAAAAACACTTATGTATAATATGGTTATGATGTTTAATTTACATTAATGAAATTCTCATGGGAGATTATATGTTTTATTGCTATTCAACCTGTCGGTTTGACTACAATTATCAGAGGGATAAAATAATTTCCAGGTAGTATCTGGAGATTGTGAGCTGGGTGCTCTATGTCCACTTATCCTTCTTTATTTGCTTGCGTCGTTCTCTTTATTGAAGGCTTGTGTGAAAAGCCGGGTTTTGAGGTTTGTTTTGAAAAGATTATGATTTCTCTGAAGTCTTAGATCAAGGGGCATAGTGTTCCATAATATGGGACCGGCCAGGGACAGTGCACGTTCCCTAACCTGGGTTAGTCTTGCTGTTTTCACAGATGGAATGGTTAAGAGAGCTTCTTTGCTGATCTTAAATTTCTGTGGGACATGTACGCGAAGTGCTGAGTTCAGCCATTCTGCTTTTTCATCATGGATTAGTTTGTGTAGTGTGCAAAGAGCTTTGAACTGAACTCTTTGTTCTATGGGTAGCCAATGTAGTTCGGCAAGTGCATCTGTGACGTGATCTTTTTTACTTTTCCAGTGAGAATTCTAGCTGCGGAGTTTTGTAATATTTGCAGTGGTCTAATCGTAGTGTAGGGTAAACCAAGTAGTAAAGCATTACAGTAGTCAGTGCTTGCAAATATCAGTGATTGAAAGCACTGTGCGAAGGTTTGGCAAGCAATAGTAATGGTTTAAGTTTTCTGAGTATCATGAGTTTAGCATACCCTTCTTTAACCTTTAGTGTTATGTGCTGTTTGAGGTTTAGCTCTGTGTCAATTATTACTCCGAGGTTACGTACTTTCTCTGCTAATTCAATTTTTTGTGACTGTTGAGAATTATTGGAGTTTGTGTAATGTTCATGCTCTTTCTTTCTAAGTGTATGAATTCAGTTTTATCGATGTTAATTATCAGCTCCATTTGGTTTAGTTGTTTTATTATGTCTAGATACATAATGGCTAAACATTGTTTTTTCAATAGTGTCCTCAATTGGTAGGATTAATTGAATGTCGGTAAACATAGTGTATGATTCCTAGTCCTGCGAGGAGATGGCATAGTGGAAGTAGATATATGTTAAAAAGAGAGTGCTGAGAGTGCCGACCCTTGTGGAACTCCTGTTTTAGGGTAATTTTTTCAGATAGAGTGTTTTTAATTTGTACTTGAAATGTTCTGTTATTTAGATATGACCTGAACCATGTGATTGTTTTACCATGTAGTCCTATTTCTTCAAGTTTTTTATTAGTATTTTGTGATTCACTGTGTCAAATGCTGCTGATAAATCCAGTAATACCAGAATGTATGTTTTC